>NC_057825.1:94486036-94796036 GCF_910594005.1 Cervus elaphus | reverse complement strand
TGCAGAGCTTACCTGCAAAATGAAGCATTTATTTAATTTTAAACAGTAGAAAAACTATGACATTTATTCATTTGCCAACTCTAAAAGTATAAAAATGTAAAATCGCTTCAAATTGTGATACATAATTTTTAAATGTATTCTACTTGGGTAATTGTATTGGGGCCAGCTGGTATGTTAAAGTTTTGTGAGCAATTTTATTTTCTTTATTTTAAACTGGAAATTGTTCTGTTTAGAGATTTCTTTCTTTCTTTTTTAAAAAGTCTTCTGAACATGGATATCTGCTTTATTCTAAAATTAGCTTTCAAAAGGAATTAATGGTAAAATACTAGTAGATAAAAAATAGTTTAAGTATTATTGTACCCCTTCGGTAAGGTTGGATCTTTTTTTTCTTTTTTGTACTAAGAGATGTGTCTTTTGGTCACATCTCTCTCTGTGCAGCCTGTGGGAATCCCAACCAAGGCTCTTGCTTGGCACTGAAAATGAGAAAGTTGGAAATATTTTGCTGGACAAATTTTGATGAAAAAATTTAATTAAAAAAAGAAAAAGCTTTATTTACATGAGATTATTGTCACCAAAGAGGGTGGCATCATCTTTCTAAATTGCCAGGAATTCTTTCAAACCATGAGAGACCTTCAGCAGGTCTAACTTTAACTAACTTCTGTTACAGCAAAAGCACAGAAGCAAAATACACACCAAAGTACTCTTACACCTCTAGTAGAGTTGGAAATGTAGACTGATAAGGAAGAAGGAGCAGCAGGGTGGTTATAAGCTGAGCAGATTCCTTGGGAGAAGGCTCCCTACAAGGTCCAGCTACATATTTCTTGAGTCATTTAGGGAGGTAGAAATTTGTGTTAGCTGGTGAATATTTACAATCTTATTGGCCAATATGAGTAATTTAGGCCAAAATCTTTTTCCCCAATCCTTTTTCTAAATTATCCAGATCTAATTAAAATTATCTGAGTTAGGCTTACTTTTTTATTTTATTTTATTTTTGATTGAAGGACAATTGCTTCACAAATTGTATTGGTTTCTGCTATACATCAACATGAATCTGCCATAGGTACACATACGTCCCCTCCCTCTTGAACTTCCCTCCCATATCCCACCCCACCCCACCCCCCTAGGTTGTCACAGGGCCCAATTTTGAGTTCCCTGAGTCATACAGTAAGTTCCTACTGGCTATCTATCTTACATATGTTAGTGTGTGTGTTTCCATCCTACCCTCTCAATTCACCCCACCTTCTTCTTCCCCAATTGTATCCACAAGTCTGTTTTTATGTCGGCCTCTCCATAGCTACCCTGCAAATGGGATCATCAGTACCACCTTTCCAGGCCTCCTTTTGGATATAGCAATTCTTAAACTTATGAAAAAGTCTTTTTTTAGTGAGAAGAAATGATACATGGTGTGTGTGTGTGTATGTGTGTGTGTATGTATGTATGTGCACATGTGTGTTAGGTAGTAATGTCATAAATAAGGCCGCAATTAAGCTATAGTGTCTGTGTGTACCTGCTCATTTAATGAGTCTGTGTTCAGAAAGAGCCTTTACAGTAGAGTTCTTCTAAGTGTCTAATTCCATAGTTTACATTCAATCTGAATTCTATTCTGCAGATACTTGAGAATAGCTCTACTGTGTTGTCATTGAGACTAGTAATAGGGTATAGAAAGGAATCATAAGTGGCATCTTTTAAAAGCATAAGAAAATGACAGAATGAAAAAGAACTGTGAGTGGCATAGTGATAGGTTAACTGGAGAATTTTTTTTAAACAAACACAACCATGTTTTACTAAAATAAATAATGGAGCTTATGGGATCAGTCTGCAGCATTCAAATGCAATCTCCTCTTCTGTCTCCCATGGGGTAATTAGGTGACTCAGTCCTCCGGTTTTGCAGCTGAGCCAAAGCAGATTTTCAGGGAGTGAGGGGAGGTTGGCCTGGGATTCCTTTTGCTTGGCCTTTGAGCTGCTGAGTTAGAGATGGGTGATTTCCTGACTGCCCCATAAAGCCATCTCCTTAACCAGGAAGGAGACATTCATGTGTAAAGAGACAGTCCTGGTGTGGCTCTGGCCTGAATCTGGTCTAAAAACTAAAGAAATGAGAGAAACGTTAAGAATAAAGTTTATGTAACTTCATCCAAGAGATCTGAGGAGGCTATATTGAACGGTTGGAGCCAAGGTTCCCTTCTCAGTTCCTTTTGGATATAAACGGATGTCTTCTGTTTAATTATTCTTTATTGTTTTGAGAAAGGAAAATTATTTGCATCCCTTTTACAGTTATCACTCATCTTGAAGGAGAAAAATAATATCTCACTACCGTCTTTGAAAACACTAGACGTACAGTGAAATATTTTTATCCTGAGAGGTTAATACTGTCTGGGTGTTTGGGGTCACATGTTTGTGAATATAAGGAATCCTAGTCTGGTTTCTAATTTACTACAGATTCAGAAATACATGTGTTGACCTGTGTGCCTGAGATCAACAGACCAGTGTTCAATGGAGAACACAGGAAGTGACACAGAGAAACAGAGCCGGGACACCTGTCTGGGTCTCTCTTGACCCAGCATGCTTAACTAATTTTTCCATGATCTCTGACCCAGATTTCCACCATTCCACAGGGATTTATATCTTTCATCCCACAAATCCTACACCTGCATTCAATTAATGAAACAAAACTCAACTTTTGTTATCTGATGAACTGAGCAATGAGAGCCATTGAGACAATTGTTTTATTATTGTATTGACAAATTATCCTATTAACAACTGGCTACTACAAAAATCAATTAAAATCTTGGCTGAGGAGCTGGAGCATCGTTGGGTAAGTAGAAGTGGGAATTAAATAGTGAGTTGATAGTTTTTTAAAAATATAGTCCATAAATAAACAGCGACCAGATCAAAACCAGAAATTTATATTGAAAATAAGAATACTAAATTATGACAGGGCATATGGAGCTGTTCAGTATTTTGTGTCATTTTATTTCATGCTGATATACTTCTCAATACTTGCATGAATAGCAATACTTTATTTCCTCTAGTATCTGTTTCTAAATATTTCATTTCTAGTGACTCCTTACTATAATATTTGATAAACTACTTTGTGAAATATTTAATATATGGAATGAAAAAATTGGATTGTTGAGCCTTTGCTCATAATAATAGGATTCATTCACTTGCTTACTTCCTACAGTAATGCTTACTTCCTAGAGTAATTGCTTATGCATTTGGAATATTGAGATAGAATCCATGGTCAAGGAGGTTTAAGACTGCCTAGTCATTTGACTTTAGGAATCAAAATTAAGTACTGTTTCTTGGCAGGACAAAAGTTCCAATTTTTTTAAAATCTGGCGATAGAGGAAAACCTGATGATTTCTTGGCACTTACTTCTGCCCTCTGAATATGCCTCTTAAGCTACACTTTAAGCAAAAATGAGTACAATTAGGTATGCTCTATAAAGACAACATTATGCTTAACATGTTTGAGTCATATATTGAACCATGAAGTATACTTTAGGAAAGAATAATCAGAAAAACCATCCTTGATTGAGAGACAATGAAATCTACAAAACTGTGTTTTTTCCCACAGTATGTCACCTTTAGTGGCTTTGAAGCTATCTAAAAATCTGGTAACTGTTGCTTTGGAGGGTGAAGGACATTAATATCTCAAGTCACTAATGTGTGACACTTAACTTACTACATGTGTAACTTTAAAATTTGAGAGAGAACTAAGGAGAACCTTACCACTGAGTATGTACCAAATGGTTAATAAAGTTGTCTTTTCTTATAAATAGATTTGCTGATTATAGAAAGCACACATTTGTCTAATTGATACCTGATCTCTGTCATTCATATAGGTGATTGATTTTTTCCCTTGAAAGCTGTCATCAATCAGAGCTGAAAAGAGAACATTGATAGTCGAGTGAAAGAACAATTCAAAAAGAAAAAAGGAGGAAGTGAGAACAATCCATGAATAACTCTGTTTCACCCTTAGTACAATGACAGTAACTTGAATAGCAAAGGTAACAATAAAATGCAGAGAATAAAAAGATGTGCAGAAACTATAAAGCTGATGTGAAACCCAATCCATATTATAGCTTAAGAACCTAAAAATATCTTCAAAAAATGATAATTAATATAGAGTGTATCTAATTAATTGTTGTTCAGTCACTATGTCATGTCTGACTCTTTGCAACCCCATGGACTGCAGTGGCCAGGCTTCCCTGTCCTTCACTATTTCCTGTTGTTTACTCAGACTCCTGTTCATTGAGTAGGTGATGCCATCCAGCCATCTCATTTATTATAAACCAACAAGAGTCGGACACAACTGAGCAACTTTGACTTTCACTTTCAATTTATGGCTATTGGGGAAAAAAAATTGTCTGAACATTTGTGTAAAAATCTTCATGTGGATGTGTGTTCTATTTCTCTTCTGTAAATGCCTAGGAGAAGAAATCCTCTGTAAATATCCCAAGGATTTTCTCTCTGGAATCCCCTCGTGTCTGTAATTGGCCCTTCATATTCTAGCTGCCTGGGTCTGTCTGTAACCTGATCTGTGTCTTTTCCTCTCATGGGGAGTGCTAGCTTCTGCCTGAACACTCTACCTCTACACCATGCACTGGAGATTTTCTCCATGCAGCCCATGGGTCATCATAGGGCTCTGGTCTCCAGAATGGCTATGCTAGTCTGCCAAGTCATCAAATCGCTAAAATTCTGTTGTTTATATATTTCTTCCCGGTGTTGGTTTTTTAACACAGGAGCAAAAACTATTACCTGTTGTTCTTGCATGGCTGGGGAAAAGAAAAAAAAAGACAGCAATTCTACTCTTATTTCATTCTTTAGATCAAGAAAGTCATTTTCCCTAATGGAAAAGGCATACAAAATTAGACTTGATCATTTATGAAGGACTGATGCTGAAGCTGAAGCTCCAATACTTTGGCCACCTGATGTGAAGAATGGACTCACTTGAAAAGACCCTGGTGCTGGGAAAGACTGAAGGCAGGAGAAGGGGGCAACAAAGGATGAGATGGTTGGATGGCATCACTGATTCAATTTAGTGGAACACAATTTAGCGAGAGAACAATTTATGTCAACTTCTTTAAGTCCTCTAACCACCACTTTATACTCTTTACAGATAGTTCTCTCTTTCCTTCCCTGACCTTGCTGCAAATATATTTAATGTCACGATTAGAAAAGCTCTGTTCTTTCTAGGTTTTTCCCTCCTGACAGTTTTAACAGGTTTCTCCTCCCCATGTTGTGTGTGTGTGCATTTGTGCATGCGTGCATATGTATGTGTACTGTTTTTATTGCAGGTTTTAAAGGGAAATATTTACCCTTCACGGGGCATCTCTTCACTGAACTTTCTTTGTTGAATTATTACTAATTTTCTCACTAAATATGAAGTACAGACCAAGATTTCCTTTGAATACCTTTCAAACAAAACAGCATGCTCACTGTGTTACAGCTCATTATTTGGTTTGATTATATACATTAGCAAATTTCCTGGGAACAATACCCAAGGCCTTACTAAAATTGGCTTTTATTGTTTCTGAAGATAATTTGTAATGTAATATCTTTGGAACATACTTGTGAGATGTTAAAAATGAACGTTCTCTTGGGAAATTTAAAGTCAATTCATATTTTCCATATCCCAAACAGTAGTAGTTTAAATAAGATCACTTGCATGTACTTATGGAATCTGAAATAAAAAAGTATAAAATCACATCTTTGAGCTATGAAAAATTTTTGATTAAACTAGGGGTATGTGACTGAACTGAACTGATGTGTCTAGATGTATTTTAATGCATACAAACTTGTGTATATATGTGTATATATATGTATATGTGTGTATATATGTACATGTATGTATATATATGTATATGTGTGTATGCATACATATATATGTGAGTAGGTAAATATTTACAGGGTTAAATGGTATATGACATAAATAATTATAAATGCTTAAACTACCTTAAAAATTTATGGTGGCAGCTATATATTAATAAAATACATTATCAGTATAGGCAAATATACATACAACTAATCTAAATAATTATGTATTAAAGTACTAAGTATAAAAACTGCAGTTCTTTGATATTCTGCAAATTTTTCCATTGATAATATGCTTCATGAAATAATTGGGAAAACAGAATTACTTCAAAGAAATTTTTCTAAAAACGTCTACTTAGAATTAGTTTACTGTTTTATTTTTTAAAATAATGCTCAGAAAATCTTATTTCAGTGGTGTAGTAACTATGACTCATTTTGACCAAATGAAAATGTCACAAGTGACTAACAAATTGGGACCTGAGTTTTTAGTACTAAAAGTTAAAAGTACTAGTTTTTAATACTTCATTGTTTTGGATGATCCTATATGCCATTCATCAAAAATCATTGCAAGATAGCACTTAGATTAGAATTTGTTTATTTGCCTAATATTTTGGAAATATTTCTATTGTAAATTTACGGAGTTTTAGCATATCCCTTCCTTAAGTTTGAGATTTTTTTCCTCTCACTAATACAGTGTATAATGTTTATCACAGATTTCCAGTTGTCAGACACTTGTAGAAATAATTTATCGCTTTATTTTTAATTGGGGTATTGGTGCTTCACAGTGCTGTGTTAACTTCTGCTGTGCAGTGGCTGCTCTACAATCAGCCATTCAGTTCAGTTCAGTCGCTAAGTCGTGTCTGACTCTTTGCAACCCCATGGACTGCGGCACGCCAGGCTTCCCTGTCCTTCATCATTTCCTGGAGCTTGCTCAAACTCGTGTCCATTGAGTGGGTGATGCCATCTAACCATCTCACTCTCTGTTGTTCCCTCCTCCTCTTGCCTTTGATCTTTCCCAGAATCAGGGTCTTTTCCAATGAGCCGGCTCGTCTCACCATGTGGCCAAAGTATTGAAGCTTCAGCTTCAGCTTCAGTCCTTCCAATGAACATTCAGGGTTGATTTCCTAAATCAGCCATAGGTATACACATGTTGCCTCCCTCTTGAATCTCCCTCCTACCTCCATGACCCATCCAACCCATCTAGGTCACCATAATGATATCATGGCTGGCTGTTTGAATTGAATTCTTGTTTTTATTTTTTATATTTCAAACTCCACCCATATCACCTGTCCTATAAAATGGTATGGGCTTCCCAGGTAGCACTAGTTGTAAAAAAATTTGCCTGCCAATGCAAGAAATACACAGGTGGGTTTGATCCCTGGGTTGGGAAGATCCTCTGAATAAAATTCCTGGATCAGGAAGATCCCCTGGAGAAGGAAAAGGAAACCCACTCCAGTACTCTTGTCTGGAAAATTCCATGGATGGAGGAGCCTCGTGGACTACAGTCCATGGGGTCGCAACAGTCAAACATGACCGAACAACTTCACTTTCACTTTCTGGATAAAATGGAAACCTGCTCCAGTATTCTTGCCTGGAGAATTCCTTGAAGAGGAATCTGGCAGGCGTCCACGGGGTTGCAAAGAGTCAGACACAACTGAGAAACTGAACACACATATAAAATGGTACACCCATCTGTTGAATGTCGTGTAATCCTCTATGTGGACATAAAAATTGATTTCAACTCCCACAGATTGGATGCCTAAGTGTATGTAGATCTTAGATTGTTGTCAGGAAATGACAAGTGATGAAACAGTTGGTTGGCCTTCTAAGTGGTCCGTGATACCCCCTTTCCACAGTTTCAGGTTGTCTGCGGGATGAAGAGTGATGGCTGACAGTGAGAACTGCCCATCACAGCCTCCATGAAGGACCCACACCTGTTTTGCAGCTCACTGTATGCATTGCTCTATCCATAGGCAAACACTTCAAGTTTCTGGAACATTCCATATGTTTAATCTTCTGCTGAGAAAGCTCTTCCGAACCCTGTGCCCTCCTCTTTCACTTCACTTGGCTTACTCACTCTGGGTGAGAGTGCTTCCCTAATAGAGCATTTTGCATAGGATTAATTCATACTGGCTTTCCCTGGCTACGTTCCCAATTTTCAGCATAGGAACATGGTCCTCGCTCAGCATGCAAGAGAATGAGATCAGCAGCTGGGATATTTGTGTCTCTTGACCTTCATCTAACTCTTCAGAGAATTGTCATCTCTAGGCCTGGCAGCCTTTTCAGTTCCCCATCAAGAAAGTGCAGACGGAAATGATGAAAAAATATGTTTCTGTAACAGGTAATATGCTATCATCCAGAATCAGAGTGACCTCATTTCTGATGTTTGGAAAGTTTTTTTTTTTTTTTAAATCATTTCACCTACCTATTTCTACTGCTAATGAAAGATCAAATTCCCAGTTGAAAGTCTCCAGGGAATTTTGCATCCTTACTCCTTCCTGATATGTAAGGACTAAGTAATCGTCTGCACAGTCATCAAGCATACGCATCTCTGTCCATCTGTTCACGACCCCATGCAGGACTTGGAAAAGAACAAATGACACAGACACAGTCCTGCCCAGCAGCATTCAGCCAATTCTGACAACCAGAGGAGGGACTGTGTCCTGCTGTGTGGGCTCAGCTCGTGTTCCACCACACAGTCTCCAAAATGGGGATGGATGTCCTTTAAAAAAAAACAAAAAATAAAAAACAAAACAGGAATCAGTTTAACTAATTAATTTTATTTATTTATTGTTTGACTGTGCTGGGTCTTTGAGGTGGCACGCAGGCTTCTCTAAATAAGACACAAGGACTTAGTTGCTCCACAGCATGTGGGATCTTAGTTCCCCGACTAGGGATTGAACCCACAGCCCCTTTGAAGACAGATTCTTAACCACTGGACCACCAGGGAAGTCTCAACCCAGGTGTTTTCTAAGCTGCTCTGTTCATGCCTGACTTTTCCCTTTGTGATCACTGTCCTCAGAGAGGTAGTGTGTGCACTTGGGCACTGATTTAAAATAATAGTTTTTGTTTATTTTTTCCCCATGATATTCCACTTAACTTGTCATCCACTCAGGCTCATGTGCTTCACTGTGGTCATGTGCCCCCTTGACAGACAAAGGGCTGGGAAGATGAAAACCAGTAGCAACAGTTCTAGACTTTCTAGTTTTGATTTCTGAAATATCTCTGCATGGTCAGGCAGCCTATTTTTGCTGTTGTTTGTTTGTTTTTCTGAAAAATCTGAACAGATTATAGGAGCGTCACCAAATTCTTATTTTCTAAGAAGGTGCTCCAGGTCCAGGCATTTTTGCATGTGAGCTGTGATGCCCACCCTAGTTCATCCCTAGTGCTCAGCACTTGGCTACTCCTAGCCCATGTGGTCTGTCCTCAAAGCCACCACCTCTGGGAAGCCCTTCAAAATCCCTTCCTCTGGATTAGTTACCTCTTCTGTGTGATCTGGCAACCCTTAGTGACTTGCTCATCTAGGTTCTTGTTGAACTTTCCATCAATTTCATGTGGGATTGTCAGTCTCCCCAGGAGTTCTTCAGTTGGTTGGCCATGTTTTTTTTTTTTTTTTGCTTTTATCACTGTGTTCGTTGTCATCAACAAGAAATATTCATGTTCAATATGTATTTGATAATTTAAAATACATAATATGCATTTGATAAAAAGTCTGTTTCTGCTTCCTCAGTTTTTATGTAATATTAAAGATATGAGCATGAAAGCTTCTTGCCATTAATGTTTTTACAAAAAATGATAAAGTCTGTTTAAGTTAAAAGTATGTTAATGAAATATAATTAAGCTCCAAATGTTCACAGAAAATGGCTGAACTAGATGGCTCATCTCCTGATGATTTAGAAAAAGTACCTTAGAATGTTAAGTGAGAAAACAGAGGACAGAAATACAGGAGCCAAATGAAAGGGTACACTTTTCAGTCTTGTGATGTGTGTGTGTGTGTGTGAGATAAAGCTACATGTACACAGCCACACACAATGACAAGAAAGCTTTCTCTTTTCTCAAATAAATTTAAGTTTCTTTGGCCATAAATTCAGCATTCAAGGGGTGACTATTGGAGAAAGAAACCATTTCTGATTAGTTTAACTCAGAGGATTTCAATATAAGAATTATAAATAATTTTGCTACAAACATCTTGACATTATCTTCATGGATAAATGGAAGACAATAAATATAAAATATGAATAATGCTGGACTTAAAAGACTACAAGACAAAATAAAATTCTTAATTTTGAAGAGTTGATATTCATATACTGTTAGTCAAAATTTGTGTGAAATAATTATAGCTAATGAATTATTCAATAAAAATGAAAAGTATAAGAGTTTCTAAGGATCTATAATTTAAAAATAAAGGATGTTAACTTAGCAAGTCTTAATTATTTCATTAAATATTTAAAGTGAAGTATGTCCTAAATTGCATGTAGAATTTAAATGTTTCTATTTTAAGAAGTACATAATAATTTTGTACAAAAGTATATTTTATTTTCATGTATGTGCTATTTTTTATTTTTCTCATTTGAGATAAATTAACATATTCTGTAGATTGCACTGAACTTTATTTAAACAGAAACATAATTAATGTGATACAGATACAGTAAATATCTTTGTGGAAAATCTATTTTACATACTCATTTATATAATTATTATATATAATGGTTAATACCATCAATATTTTTGTAAGATATTTGTCCACATTTACTAGTAATTTGTTTAGCATAATGTAATAATAATACATTGATATATTTGCCCAAACTAAAATTTTCTGGATTGCTATATAGTAAACACACAGCTAAGTGATGACTATCACTGTATCATTTTTGAATAGGAGGCTAGAGGAATTATTTGCAGCTATGAAATATAATGGTCTATTTGCTTCTGTTGCATGTGAGACTTTTTCCTTAGCTATGTCTCTAGACAAAGTTAGCACCATAATTTTTGAAAGCGATTTTTAACACTAACTTTAAGAATCAATAAAACTCTCACCTATACACAAACACAAGTATAAACAAATAAAAGATAATCTCTTCATTCAGGAAAAGAATTATTTTATTAGATGTAAAAGTACATAATACCTAGTTCCTTTAAATTTTATCTTTTTAAAGTCTGTTGGAAATCTTCATACATTCAAGGATGCTGTATGTGTGCTCAGTCGCTCAGTTGTATCCGACTCTTTGTGACTCCATGGACTCTAGCCCACCAGGCTCCTCTGTCCGTGGGATTTCCCAGGCGAGAATACTGGAGTGGGTTTTCATTTCTTTCACCAGGGAATCTTCTTGAATCAGGAATCAAACCTGTGTCTCCTGTGTCTCCTGCATTGGCAGGCGGATTCTTTACCACTGCATCACTTGGAAAGCCTATTCAAGGATAAAAGTTGGAGAAGAAGCAGGTTAATTGAACAACATTTACTATTAAAGGCAGGTGCATTTTAAAATGTGAGTGGCATAAATGGAAAAAGTCAATTAGCATGATCCAAAAGCACCAACTGGGTTTCCCGGGTGGCACTAGTGATAAGGAATCCTCCGGCCAACGCGGGAGACGTAAAAGACACGGGTTTGATCCCTGAGTCAGGAAGATCCTCTGGAGAAGGACATGGCAACCCACTCCAGGATTCTTGCCTGGAAAATCCCATGGACAGAGGAACCTGGAGGGCTACAGTCTGTAGGACTGCAAAGAGTTAGACACGACTGAAGCGACTCAGCACGCAAGAACACCACAGAAACAATTTTCTGGAGATCTTCCAGTTCATTCCTAAACTACTGTCCAAATAACTAACTATCCGCTTAGTCATTTATTTTTTTAAAGGCAGTTATTTAATGTGAGCACATTCTATGTTATAATCATAGGTGCAGGACTAAGAATATATTTATGTGCAACTTTATTTATTTATTTATTTATTTAGGCTACTCAGCATGTGGGATTTAACTTCTCTGACCTTGGATTGAACCCTTGCCCCCTTCAGTGGAAGCATGGAGTTTTAACCACTAGACCACCAGGGAAGTCCCATATGCAACTTTTGTTAAGAACATATATTTCAACTTTGAAAAACAGCATGATTGCATAGCTTTCCTTTATCCAATAAGAGCAAGTCAGTATTCCCATGGGACTGATTCCTTGAACCACTTCTATATTCATCCCTCTAAGTTCCTTAATGTTCTGATTTACAGTGCTTTTCAAGAAACTATGCTTGACCTCTCAGATACAATGCTCTCATAACTGTGTGCCAAGTATTCAGTATAATGGAAATCACACCCAACAATGATAACGCTCTCCCTCTGTGTACATCTGAGGAGTAATTTGTTAATGTTGTTCAGTCACTAAATGATGTCTGACTCTTTGTGACCCCGTGGACTACAGCACACCAGGCTCCTCAGTCCTCCATTATCTCCTGGAGTTTGCTCAAATTCATGTCCACTGAGTCAGTGATGCCATCCAACCATTTCATCCTCTGTAGCCCCCTTCTCCTCCTGCCCTCAATCTTTCCCAGCATCAGGATCTTTCCCAGTGAGTTAGCTCCTCATATCAGGTGGTATTGGATTTCAGCTTCAGCATTAGTCTTTCCAATGAATATTCAGGGTTAATTTCCTTTAGGAATGACTGGTTTGATCTCTTTGCTGTCCAAGGGACTCTCAAGAGTCTTCTCCAACACCACAATTTGAAACATCTGTTCTTCGGTGCTCAACCTTCTTTATGGTCCAACTCTCACATCCATACATGACTACTGGAAAAGCAGAGCTTTTACTAGATGGGCCTTTGTTGGCAAAGTGATGTCTTTGCTTTTTAATTTGCTATCTAGATTTGTAATAGTTTTTCTTCCAAGGTGCAAGTGTCTTTTAATTTCATGGCTGCATTCACTGTCCATAGTTATTTTTGGAGCCCAAGAAAATAAAGTCTGTCTCTGTTTCCATTGTTTCCCCATCTATTTGACATAGAGTGATGGGACTGAATGCCATGATCTTCATTTTTTGAAATTTGAGTTTTAAGCCAGCTATTTCACTTTCCTTTTTCACCCTTATCAAGAGGCCCTTTAGTTCCTCTTCACTTTCTGCCATTAGAGTGGTATCATGCCCCCAATGTGGTCCAACAAGCACACAAGAGATGTCTCCCTCGTTTGATGCTTTATACCAGGCAACTGGTGATGGGATATGACTTGGTGATGGCTGACAGAGTCATGATTATGATTCTGGAGGAGGCATTTTGAAAAACCTAGGCTTGATTCCTTCCCAGGATGGAACTCCTGTCGGGTTCTCGTGGATTGTGATCAGACAGTGTGAGGGGCAAAGGTGAGGCCATGATGAAGTAATGGCTTGTGTGACTTCAGGCCTGGTGCTCAGAGGCGATGCTAGTGTCTTTATGCCATGGAAGCTCACCACACCTTGTGATCTTTACAGCCATCAGCACTCTCCCCACCTTCTGGCCCTCTGGCAGATCAGCCACCCACTGGGTAAACATTCCAAAGCCTGTCTTTTCCCCTCATGACAAACTTGCTTTCCACACACTATGTTACCAAAAGGTATGGGGTCCGGCTGCTCACCACCCAAAAGCCAATAAACTGGCCAGGTTGGTGGAAAGGAAAGTTGGCTTTGTTTCAGATGCAGGCTTCTGAGGAGGAAGATGGACATCTGTCCAAAGGCAGACTCTCCTGCTTCCACCTTCCCCACCCCATGACAAGCAGGGGGTGAGAGATTTTACACACAGGAAGGGGGCTACATGCAGAAACAGCACAGTCGTCTCTGACAGTCATCTTCAAATTGATCACCTGTGACCTGACCAGTGTCATCTTGACTGTTGTAGGTACAGTTAATTATCAGTTCCAGGGGCCATTTTTTCCCAGTTTTTGGAGGCCAGTTCTTGGAATTGCAGCAGCTTATGTCGTGAGTACAGTCTGGTCATTATGTAGTTAAATTTGTCCCGTCTGGTTTTCAGTCTCTATGAGACAGTTCACAGGAAATGGCTGAGAATGCCATCTATTAGCCCTTGACAAGGAACTAAAGGTTCTTGACTCTGCTTAATGACTGCATTATTATTATTTGGTCTCCTTTGACTGTTTTCCTTTGTCTCCACACATTCTCAGTTCCCTGATTAAACTTATTTTTGACTAAAATTCTCCACAGACAAAAGGCAGGCAGAGAACATGGTGGGGGGAGGACCCTAGGGTTCTCTTCTCTTCCAGCCAGTCGTGGTGCATCTTATTCATTTTTAATGACTAGTCTACTCATGGGCCCTGATCTGTGTGTTTCTTTTTTTCTTTTTAAATTTTTTATTGAAGTGTAGTTGCTTTACAATTTTGTGTTGGTTTCAGGTGTACAACACTGTGAGTTGGCTATGAGTATACATGTATCCCCTCTCTCCTGTGCCTCCCCCCATACCCCCCTGACATCCCACCCCTCTATGTCATCACAGAGCAGCAGGCTCAGCCCCCCGTGCTATGCAGCAGCTTCCCACTAGCTGCCTGTTTTATACATGGCTGTGTTTACATGTCAGTGCTCCTCTCTGAATTGGTCCCACCCTCTCTTTCTCCCACTGTGTCCACAAGTCCATTCTCTATGTATGGTTTAAATATTATAATCAAATAAGTCATTCTTCTCTGTTTCATTATAATCCCGCCATTATACTCACCCAGCAGTTTTAGAAATGCAATGCATATTATTAGGTGTTGCGTGAAAAAATGCATTTCTAAAATATGTTTGTGAACCACACTGTGTGGTCAATGTAATGAAAGGTTCTGAGGTTTTATTTATGAAGAGGACTGATTAGAAATAAACGTGACAAAATTGTGTGCATGTGTGTGTGTGTGTGTGTGTGTGTGTGTGCGCGCGCACGCAGAGGGAGAGACATTAAGAGGGTAAAATGCCAGTTTCAGAAGCACCACAGAAGCGCTGCCCTGCAAGTTCATGCCCTTATTATCTCTGCCTCCTCTCTCCATCTCTAGTCTTTGCTTGTTCTGGTTTATCTTTCACACTTCTGCCACAGTGCCCTTTCTAAAATGCAAATTTGATCTTGTTTCTCTCCTGCTCAAGGTCTTTCAGGATAAAATAACACATTCTCAGCAGGCATCCAGCCTAACTTTTGCCATCTCTGGTTTATAAGTGCTTCTCTGGCCGGACCCAGCTACCTGGGCTTGCGGGGGACCCAGCAAATCCCTGGCATTCACCTGTGCTGCTGCTCTGCCGACCTCCTTGCTTGCATCTCGGGCGCGTCATCCCTGATGCTCCCATGACACGCCGATGCTCAGTGAATTGCAGTGCTTTGTGTCTGTCCCCTGTCCCTTCTATTAAATGACACACTTCTTGGATGAAAATTAGTTGCTAAATTGTGTCTGACTCTTTGCGACCCTAGGGGCTGTAACCCGCCAGGCTCCTCCGTCCATGGAATTCTCCAGGCAAGAATACTAGTGGGTTGTCATTTCATCCTCCAAGGGATCTTCCCAAACCAGGGTTTGAACCTGGGTCTCCCACATTACAGGTAGATTCTTTATTGTCTGAGCCACCAGGGAAGCTCCTGTTGAATGAAAGTCCTATGATATTTATATAATACTTCTGTTCTCAGGGTCCGGGACATAAAGTGATCTTTAATTAAAAAAAAAAAAAATAGCTGATTTAGATACTTGCAAAGTATGTTCCAGGTAAATAAAACTATCCAAACCGGGTCAGTAGACAGTATATTCTCATAAAAATTATTTTCAGAAAGCTTGTATCAGTTGTTGACAGGCATGATCTAGTTTTTATGAACAGCTCTTTCTTTAACTGATTTTCATTTTGATCTTGAAAATGACCTCTTTGCTCTCTTTAACTTTTGGGACTGGAATTTCTGCATTGCCCTCTCTTTTAAAAGGCTCATTCATATAGGAAAGGTCTACATTCATATAGGAAAAGGCTATTCCTTTGTGAATAACTCTTTGCGACCCCATGGACTAAAGCCTGCCAGGCTCGTCTGTCCATGAAATTCTCCAGGCAAGAATACTGGAGTGAGTTGCCATGGAGAGCTTCTCAACCCAGGGATCAAACCTGGGGAAAATTTGGGGAAAATTTTTGACCGTCTGAGCCACCCTCCAGGTCTTCCTGGAAATTAGGTGAGATGCAGCAAGTTGTGGAGATGTCGGGAAGAAAAGCTGAGTGGGATAGGAGTGAGGAGACATATTTCATGGTGTCTTCTTGAAGGACAGGTGTCCTTATGGTCAGATAAAAGACATCTGTACCAAGATAATCATCTGAGAACTTCTTATGATCATACTAGAGGAACATACAAAAGAATCTTTAACATTACTCATGCACAAGAAGGTCATCTCTTTGACAGATAATCTCATAACACTAAGAACATCCCCATTTTACTGTAAAGCGTTAGCTGGGAAAAAAAAAAAAAAAAAAACTGGGAGGGGGCGGCCAGTCTATTAAGAGCCTTGGTGCAAATAATGATTTTAAAACTCACAGCTTTTGTCTTATAAGCAGCTTTTTGGTAGTCTTTAAGGACAACCTAGGCAAAAGATCCTAAACTTTATATGAAATAAACATAAAGAAAGTGATTCCTAGGAATAGATATCACCAGACATGTTAGAAGAGCCCAGAGAAAGCATGAGGATTATACATCAATCCTTTCGAAGAACAAGAGCTTCATCCCCCACAAAAAATGAAAAGGTGTCTGCATCTCCCTTTCCACATGAGTAGATAAAATTTCCTCTAAATATCAGTAAAATCCCAGCATGAAATAGATGAATTTGAATTTAAAATAATGCTGTGAACCAGCATGGGGTCAGCTGCTGACACAACTATGTAGGGGTGCTGATGCTGACCTTGCTGATAATGGTGTCACCTGGTATGTGTGTTGACATTGAGACTGATGGGAGGGCAGGTGGGGATGTATCAAAGGAACTGGCAATAATACAAAGTAACAGGAGCGCAGCAGAGAGTTGAGGAAGAGCTGAAAACACAACAGCTACGCAAGAACGTAGGGCAGAGGTTCTTACATCTTGACCCGTTAGAGTTATTACAATGCTGATGGGAGGCCCCATGCACAGAGAAACTAGCAACAAATTGAAGATGGCAAGAAGTTCACCTTGCGGCCCCTCTCAACCTCCAACAGAAGGAATTACGAGGCTGGGGCTCACGGCTTATTAAAGATACCATATTGCAAAGAATTGGTCTTTTTTTTTTTTTTTTGCAAAGGATCGGTCTTAATCACTAAGGGACTTCCTTGAAAACCGTAACTCATCATAGCAGGGTCTTAGGGCTCAAGGAGATGGGAAATAGGCAGTGACCTTAATGATAAATAAAAGCTTTTGAATGTTAATGAGTATTGATTATTTTCAGTATGGAAAAGTCTCAACCATTCCCAAATCTTATTTAGAATTTAAATTATATAAAAAAGAAGCTTTCACTGAGACTCACCTTCTAACACTTTGTAATGAGGATATGAGGGAAGGGAATATTTGAAACATTTAACAGGACAAATTGTACATCCTGAAACACTATGTACTTGCTCTTATTAATAAATGGGCAAATAACTGTTAACTGTTTACTACTGAACAGTCCATAACAATCTCTATGGGAAAAATGAATGCCTTATTTTGAAATAGCATAAGGGGCTTGAAAATAATACTGCTTTATTTTAATTCAATTTCATATTAAAACATTAATTGGCTCAGATTGCTCTCCCTTAATTAGTTTGAGATACTGTGACTCTACTTTTTTTAAAACATGAATCTTGAGATTTATTTATTTTTAATTAAAAAAAAGTTGTCCCATCTTCGAGGCCTGTGGGGTCTTAGTTCCTTGATCAGGGATCAAACACATGCCCCCCACAGTGGAAACTCGGGGTCCTAACCACTGGACCACTAGGGAAGTCCTTGATTCTACTATTTATATAAGAAATAGTTCATAAATTCAGCATTTTTTCTATACTGTTGCAAGACTGTAAGGGAGCCCTATTAAAATATTCAATCAGTAAAGGACTCAATTGTAATTTTGTTTCTCTAAAGAAAAAGAAAAGATTCCAAATAAATGTAAAGTTTGTGTTTCATGCTTTAAAATAACCAAGGTTTTGTGAAGAATTTTCACTATTTGTCTGATAAAAGCAGACCTTTCCAAAGTGATGTCCTGATATTTTCAAGGATTCCCTGGTAGAATGGTTGCATTCAAACATTTTAAATACATATAGAAAATAATAATTATTATTGCTTTCATCAGAAAAAGGTGTATCAAAGTCACAACCATAAAAGCCAACAGCAAAACTATTTAATTTCCAGTTTCTTTCATACCAGTCAGTTCCTTTCCAGTTGTATTCAACTGTAGCACTCCATGACTAGATGATAAAAATGATCAAATTGACACCTTTTTTTTTGTTACTGTAACTCCTAAATTATCTTCAAGCATTATTTTCATCCTAGCATTGTCCTGCTTAGTCCTTCAATTCCTCAGTTCCTTCGTTCGCTCACAGAGAAAACTCACAGAGAAAACGAGGGCCTCTCCCTCCCAGTCCTCCTGTCCTTAACACAATCCACACAGTCCAGGAAGACCACTCAGGACCCTGGGCATGGTCCTTCCACTTCTACTCATGGCTTACACACACACACACACATGCACACACAAATATAGATGCCTAAAAAGAAGATAGATATTGGATAGAGAGAGCAATATAAACTGTATGACATCTCAGGATGCCCCTAGTGGTCCAGTGGTTAAGAATCCACTTCCATTGTTAGTGTATAGGAATGCAAGGGATTTCTGTGTGTTAATTTTATATCCTGCAACTTTACTATATATGTTGATTAGCTCTAGCAATTTTCTGGTAGAGTCTTTAGGGTTTTCTATGTAGAGGATCATGTCATCTGCAAACAGTGAGAGTTTCTAGGAAACAATACCATTCACCATTGCAACAAAAAGAATAAAATACTTAGGAGTATATCTACCTAAAGAAACAAAAGACCTATATATAGAAAACTGCAAAACACTGATGAAAGAAATCAAAGAGGACACAAACAGATGGAGAAACATAGCGTTCATGGATTGGAAGAATCAATATTGTCAAAATGGCTATTCTACCCAAAGCAATCTATAGATTCAATGCAATCCCTATCAAGCTACCAATGGTATTTTTCACAGAACTAGAACAAATAATTTCACAATTTGTATGGAAATATAAAAAACCTTGAATAGCCAAAGTAATCTTGAGAAAGAAGAATGGAACTGGAGGAATCAACTTGCCTGACTTCAGACTATGCTAAAAAGCCACAGTCATCAAGACAGTATGGTACTGGCACAAAGACAGAAATATAGATCAATGGAACAGAATAGAAAGCCCAGAGATAAATCCACGTACCTATGGACACCTTATCTTTGACAAAGGAGGCAAGGATATACAATGGAAAAAAGACAACCTCTTTAACAAGCGGTGCTGGGAAAACTGGTCAACCACTTGTAAAAGAATGAAACTAGAACACTTTCTAACACCATACACAAAAATAAACTCAAAATGGATTAAAGATCTAAATGTAAGACCAGAAACTATAAAACTCCTGGAGGACAACATAGGCAAAACACTCTTCAACATAAATCACAGCAGGATCCTCTATGACCCACCTCCCAGAATATTGGAAATAAAAGCAAAAATAAACAAATGGGACCTAATGAAACTTAAAAGCTTTTGCACAACAAAGGAAACTATAAGCAAGGTGAAAAGACAGCCCTCAGATTGGGAGAAAATAATAGCAAACGAAGAAACAGACAAAGGATTAATCTCAAAAATATACAAGCAACTCCTGCAGCTCAATTCCAGAAAAATAAATGACCCAATCAAAAAATGGGCCAAAGAACTAAACAGACATTTCTCCAAAGAAGACATACAGATGGCTAACAAACACATGAAAAGATGCTCAACATCACTCATTATCAGAGAAATGCAAATCAAAACCACAAGGAGGTACCATTACACGCCAGTCAGGATGGCTGCTATCCAAAAGTCTACAAGCAATAAATGCTGGAGAGGGTGTGGAGAAAAGGGAACCCTCTTACACTGTTGGTGGGAATGCAAACTAGTACAGCCACTATGGAGAACAGTGTGGAGATTTCTTAAAAAACTGGAAATAGAACTGCCATATGACCCAGCAATCCCACTTCTGGGCATACACACTGAGGAAACCAGATCTGAAAGAGACACATGTACCCCAATGTTCATCACAGCACTGTTTATAATAGCCAGGACATGTAAGCAACCTAGATGCCCATCAGCAGATGAATGGATAAGGAAGCTGTGGTACATATACACCATGGAATATTACTCAGCCATTAAAAAGAATTCATTTGAATCAGTTCTAATGAGATGGATGAAACTGGAGCCCATTATACAGAGTGAAGTAAGCCAGAAAGATAAAGACCAATACAGTACACAAACACATATATATGGAATTTAGAAAGATGGTAATGATAACCCTATATGCAAAACAGAAAAAGAGACACAGATGTACAGAACAGAATTTTGGACTCTGTGGGAGAAGGCGAGGGTGGGATGTTTTGAGAGAACAGCATCAAAACATGTATATTATCAAGGGTGAAACAGATCATCAGCCCAGGTGGGATGCATGAGACAAGTGCTCGGGCCTGGTGCACTGGGAAGACCCAGAGGAATCGGGTGGAGAGGGAGGTAGGAGGGGGGATCGGGATGGGGAATACATGTAAATCCATGGCTGATTCATGTCTATGTATGACAAAAACCACTACAATATTGTAAAGTAATTAGCCTCCAACTAATAAAAATAAATGAAAAATTAAAAAAAGAATCCACTTCCAATGCAGAGAGGATGGAGGTTTGATCCCTGGTCAGGGGAACTAAGATCCCAGATACCAGGGGGCAACTAATCTGTGTGTTGTAAGGAGAGAGAAGCCTGCATACCACAAGGAAAGACCCCACATGCTGCAAGTAAGACCTGGCACAGCCAAGTAAGTGAATAAATAAATATTTTTTTTTTTTTTTTCTTTTTTTTTTTTTTTTAATTTTTTTATTAGTTGGAGGCTAATTACTTCACAACATTTCAGTGGGTTTTGTCATACATTGATATGAATCAGCCATAGATTTACACTTATTCCCCATCCCGATCCCCCCTCCCATCTCCCTCTCCACCCGATTCCTCTGGGTCTTCCCAGTGCACCAGGCCCAAGCACTTGTCTCATGCATCCCACCTGGGCTGGTGATCTGTTTCACCATAGATAGTATACATGGTGTTCTTTTGAAACATCCCACCCTCACCTTCTCCCACAGAGTTCAAAAGTCTGTTCTGTATTTCTGTGTCTCTTTTTCTGTTTTGCATATAGGGTTATCGTTACCATCTTTCTAAATTCCATATATATGTGTTAGTATGCTGTAATGTTCTTTATCTTTCTGGCTTACTTCACTCTGTATAAGGGGCTCCAGTTTCATCCATCTCATTAGGACTGGTTCAAATGAATTCTTTTTGACGGCTGAGTAAAATTCCATGGTGTATATGTACCACAGCTTCCTTATCCATTCATCTGCTGATGGGCATCTAGGTTGCTTCCATGTCCTGGCTATTATAAACAGTGCTGCGATGAACATTGGGGTGCACGTGTCTCTTTCAGATCTGGTTTCCTCAGTGTGTATGCCCAGAAGTGGTATTGCTGGGTCATATGGCAGTTCTATTTCCAGTTTTTTAAGGAATCTCCACACTGTTTTCCATAGTGGCTGTACTAGTTTGCATTCCCACCAACAGTGTAAGAGGGTTCCCTTTTCTCCACAGCCTCTCCAGCATTTATTGCTTTCAGACTTTTGGATAGCAGCCATCCTGACTGGTGTGTAATGGTACCTCATTGTGGTTTTGATTTGCATTTCTCTAATAATGAGTGATGTTGAGCACCTTTTCATGTGTTTGTTAGCCATCTGTATGTCTTCTTTGGAGAAATGTCTGTTTAGTTCTCTGGCCCAATTTTTGATTGGGTCATTTATTTTTCTGGAATTGAGCTGCAGGAGTTGCTTGTATATTTTTGAGATTAATCCTTTGTCTGTTTCTTCATTTGCTATTATTTTCTCCCAATCTGAGGGCTGTCTTTTCACCTTACTTATAGTTTCTTTTGTAGTGCAAAAGCTTTTAAGTTTCATTAGATCCCATTTGTTTAGTTTTGCTTTTATTTCCAATATTCTGGGAGGTGGGTCATAGAGGATCTTGCTGTGATTTATGTCGGAGAGTGTTTTGCCTATGTTCTCCTCTAGGAGTTTTATAGTTTCTGGTCTTACATTTAGATCTTTAATCCATTTTGAGTTTATTTTTGTGTATGGTGTTAGAAAGTGTTCTAGTTTCATTCTTTTGCAAGTGGTTGACCAGTTTTCCCAGCACCACTTGTTAAAGAGGTTGTCTTTTTTCCATTGTATATCCTTGCCTCCTTTGTCAAAGATAAGGTGTCCATAGGTTCGTGGATTTATCTCTGGGCTTTCTATTCTGTTCCATTGGTCTATATTTCTGTCTTTGTGCCAGTACCACACTGTCTTGATGACTGTGGCTTTGTAGTAGAGTCTGAAGTCAGGCAGGTTGATTCCTCCAGTTCCATTCTTCTTTTTCAAGATTACTTTGGCTATTCGAGGTTTTTTGTATTTCCATACAAATTGTGAAATTCTTTGGTCTAGTTCTGTGAAAAATACCGTTGGTAGCTTGATAGGGATTGCATTGAATCTATAGATTGCTTTGGGTAGAATAGCCATTTTGACAATATTGATTCTTCCAATCCATGAACACGGTATGTTTCTCCATCTGTTTGTGTCCTCTTTGATTTCTTTGATCAGTGTTTTATAGTTTTCTATGTATAGGTCTTTTGTTTCTTTAGGTAGATATACTCCTAAGTATTTTATTCTTTTTGTTGCAATGGTGAATGGTATTGTTTCCTTAATTTCTCTTTCTGTTTTTTCATTGTTAGTATATAGGAATGCAAGGGATTTCTGTGTGTTAATTTTATATCCTGCAACTTTACTATATTCGTTGATCAGTTCTAGTAATTTTCTGGTAGAGTCTTTAGGGTTTTCTATATAGAGGATCATGTCATCTGCAAACAGTGAGAGTTTCACTTCTTCTTTTCCTATCTGGATTCCTTTTACTTCTTTTTCTGCTCTGATTGCTGTGGCCAAAACTTCCAACACTATGTTGAACAGTAGTGGTGAGAGTGGGCACCCTTGTCTTGTTCCTGATTTCAGGGGAAATGCTTTCAATTTTTCACCATTGAGGGTGATGCTTGCTGTGGGTTTGTCATATATAGCTTTTATTATGTTGAGGTATGTTCCTTCTATTCCTGCTTTTTGGAGAGTTTTAATCATAAATGAGTGTTGAATTTTGTCAAAGGCTTTCTCTGCATCTATTGAGATAATCATATGGTTTTTATCTTTCAATTTGTTAATGTGGTGTATTACATTGATTGATTTGCGGATATTGAAGAATCCTTGCATTCCTGGGATAAAGCCCACTTGGTCGTGGTGTATGATTTTTTTAATATGTTGTTGGATTCTGTTTGCTAGAATTTTGTTAAGGATTTTTGCATCTATGTTCATCAGTGATATTGGCCTGTAGTTTTCTTTTTTTGTGGCATCTTTGTCAGGTTTTGGAATTAGGGTGATGGTGGCCTCATAGAATGAGTTTGGAAGTTTACCTTCTTCTGCAATTTTCTGGAAGAGTTTGAGTAAGGTAGGTGTTAGCTCTCTAAATTTTTGGTAGAATTCAGCTGTGAAGCCATCTGGTCCTGGGCTTTTGTTTGCTGGAAGATTTTTGATTACACTTTCGATTTCCTTGCCTGTGATGGGTCTGTTAAGATCTTCTATTTCTTCCTGGTTCAGTTTTGGAAAGTTATACTTTTCTAAGAATTTGTCCATTTCATCCAAGTTGTCCATTTTATTGGCATAGAGCTGCTGGTAGTAGTCTCTTATGATCCTTTGTATTTCAGTGTTGTCTGTTGTGATCTCTCCATTTTCATTTCTAATTTTGTTAATTTGGTTCTTCTCTCTTTGTTTCTTCATGAGTCTTGCTAATGGTTTGTCAATTTTGTTTATTTTTTCAAAAAACCAGCTTTTAGCTTTGTTGATTTTTGCTATGGTCTCTTTAGTTTCTTTTGCATTTATTTCTGCCTTAATTTTTAAGATTTCTTTCCTTCTGCTAACCCTGGGGTTCTTCATTTCTTCCTTCTCTAATTGCTTTAGGTGTAGAGTTAGGTTATTTATTTGGCTTTTTTCTTGTTTCTTGATGTAAGCCTGTAATGCTATGAACCTTCCCCTTAGCACTGCTTTTACAGTGTCCCATAGGTTTTGGGTTGTTGTGTTTTCATTTTCATTCATTTCTATACATATTTTGATTTCTTTTTTGATTTCTTCTATGATTTGTTGGTTATTCAGAAGCGTGTTATTTAGCCTCCAGGTGTTTGAATTTTTAACAATTTTTTTCCTGTAATTGAGATCTAATCTTACTGCACTGTGGTCAGAAAAGATGACTGGAATGATTTCAATTTTTTTGAATTTTCCAAGACTAGATTTATGGCCCAGGATGTGATCTATTCTGGAGAAGGTTCCGTGTGCACTTGAGAAAAAGGTGAAGTTGCTTGTTTTGGGGTGAAATGTCCTATAGATATCAATTAGGTCTAGCTGGTCCATTGTGTCATTTAAGGTTTGTGTTTCCTTGTTAATTTTCTGTTTAGTTGATCTATCCATAGTTGTGAGTGGGGTATTAAAGTCTCCCACTATTATTGTGTTACTATTAATTTCCTCTTTCATACTCGTTAGTGTTTGCCGTACATATTGCGGTGCTCCTATGTTGGGTGCATATATATTTATAATTGTTATATCTTCTTCTTGGATTGATCCTTTGATCATTATGTAGTATCCTTCTTTGTCTCTTTTCACAGCTTTTATTTGAAAGTCTATTTTATCTGATATGAGTATTGCGACTCCTGCTTTCTTTTGGTCTCCATTTGCATGAAATATTTTTTTCCAGCCCTTCACTTTTAGTCTGTATGTGTCTCTTGTTTTGAGGTGGGTCTCTTGTAGACAGCATATATGGGGGTCTTGTTTTTGTATCCATTCAGCCAGTCTTTGTCTTTTGGTTGGGGCATTCAACCCATTTACATTTAAGGTAATTATTGATAGGTGTGGTCCCGTTGCCATTTACTTTGTTGTTTTGGGTTCACGTTTATACAACCTTTCTGCATTTCCTGTCTAGAGAAGATCCTTTAGCATTTGTTGAAGAGCTGGTTTGGTGGTGCTGAATTCTCTCAGCTTTTGCTTATCTGTAAAGCTTTTGAGTTCTCCTTCATATCTGAATGAGATCCTTGCTGGGTACAGTAATCTAGGTTGTAGATTATTCTCTTTCATTACTTTCAGGACGTCCTGCCATTCCCTTCTGGCCTGGAGGGTTTCTATTGATAGGTCAGCTGTTATCCTTATGGGAATCCCTTTGTGTGTTATTTGTTGTTTTTCCCTTGCTGCTTTTAATATTTGTTCTTTGTGTTTGATCTTTGTTAGTTTGATTAATATGTGTCTTGGGGTGTTTCGCCTTGGGTTTATCCTGTTTGGGACTCTCTGGGTTTCTTGGACTTGAGTGGCTATTTCCTTCCCCATTTTAGGGAAGTTTTCAGCTATTATCTCCTCGAGTATTTTCTCATGGCCTTTCTTTTTGTCTTCTTCTTCTGGAACTCCTATGATTCGAATGTTGGGGCGTTTCACAGTGTCCCAGAGGTCCCTGAGGTTGTCCTCATTTCTTTTGATCCTTTTTTCTTTTTTCCTCTCTGCTTCATTTATTTCCACCATTTTATCTTCTACCTCACTTATCCTATCTTCTGCCTCCGTTATTCTACTCTTGGTTCCCTCCAAAGTGTTTTTGATCTCATTCATTGCATTGTTCATTTTTAATTGACTCTTTTTTATTTCTTCTAGGTCTTTATTAAACAATTCTTGTATCTTTTCAATCTTTGTCTCCAGGCTATTTATCTGTAACTCCATTTTGTTTTCAAGATTTTGGATCATTTTTATTATCATTATTCTAAATTCTTTTTCAGGTAGATTCCCTATCTCCTCCTCTTTTGTTTGACTTGGTGGGCATTTTTCATGTTCCTTTACCTGTTGGGTATTTCTTTGCCTTTTCATCTTGTTTAGATTGCTGTGTCTGGAGTGGACTTTCTGTATTCTGGAGGTCTGTGGTTCCTTTTTATTGTGGAGGATTTACCCAGTGGGTGGGGTTAGACGATTGGCTTGTCAAGGTTTCCCGGTTAGGGAAGCTTGCGTCAGTGTACTGGTGCGTGGAACTTGATTTCTTCTTTTTGGAGAGCAATGGAGTGCCCAGTAATGAGTTTTGAGATGGGTCTATGTGTTAGGTGTCACCTTGGGCAGCCTGTATGTTGACATTCGGGGCTATGTTCCTGTGTTGCTGGAGAATTTGCGTGGTATGTCTTGCTCTAAAACTTACTGGCTCTTGGGTGGTGGTTGGTTTCAGTGTAGGTATGGAGGCTTTTGGACGGTCACTTATTGCTTAAAGTTCCATGTAGTCAGGAGTTTTCTGGTGTTCTCAGGTTTTGGGCTTAAGTTTCCTGCCTCTGGATTTCAGTTTTATTCTTCCTGTAGTCTCAGGACTTCTCCAACTATACAGCATTGATAATAAAACTTCTAGGTTAATGGCGAAAAGATTCTCCCCTGTTAGGGACACCCAGAGAGGTTCACAGAGTTACATGAACAGGAGAAAAGGGAGGAGGGAGATAGAGATGAGCAGGAGGAGAAGAAGGGGGACTCAAGAAGAGAGAGACAGATCTACGCAGCTGTCTGTTCCCAGAGTGTTCTCCGTATCTCAGACACCTACAAGGATTCACAGAATTGGATTGGGAAGAGAAGGGGAAAGGAGGAAATAGAGGTGTTCTGAGGTAGAAAACAGAGAGTCAAGAGTGGGAGAGAATAATCTTCGGTTTAAAGATAGGGCTTCTCTTTTTTTTTTTTTTTGGTAAGGTTATAGTGTAGTGAAAATGAAAATGAAGAGTAGTAGAGGAGTTCTAGAGGACTTTAAAAGAAATAAGAGAAAAAGAAAAATAAAAAATAAAAGAAAAAACGGAAAGAAAAAAAAAAAAAAAAAAAGTAGAAAAAAAAAAAAAAACAAAAAAAAAAGAAGAAAAAAAAAATTTTTTTTCCCCCTAATTAAAAAAATCGTAAAAATCTATGAAAATGAAAGTTAAGGAGTAATGGGGGAGTAATAGGGAATTTTAAAGGAAAATAAAAGAGAAAAAATAAAAAAGAAAAAATATAAAAAGAAAAAAAAATTTTTTTTTTTTTTTCCTTACTTAGAAAAAAAAAAGTAAAAATATATCTAGGAGTTTCTCTGGAGCTGTTGCGGTCAGTGTGGGTTCGGCTCAGTTTCAGATAGCTCCTCGTTCCAGCTTACACTTCTCGATATCTACAGGGCCCTTCCGTGAAGTCGGTGTTTCCTAGAGGGATTTTAATCTGTTGCACCAGTCCCTTCTGAAGCGGTTCCCTTTGTTTATTTGGCTTCTGTTTGCCGGTCTCTTCAGAGCCTCATTTCCGCCCTGACACAGGCGGGCGGAGGTGGACTGTTATTCAGTTAGCTAGTTCCGTTGCGCTGCTGGGAGGGGCTGACGCTGCGGGGCGGGGCTGGCGCTGCGGGGCGGGGCTGACGCTGCGGGGATGGGCTGGCGCTGCGGGGCGGGGCTGACGCTGCGGGGAGGGGCTGGCGCTGCGGGGAGGGGCTGACGCTGCGGGGATGGGCTGGCGCTGCCGGGAGGGGCTGACGCTGCTTTCTCCGTCTGCGCTGCTCAGGCTCCCGGCTGTTCCACATGGAGCGCGCCCCACGCTGCGCTAGGTTCCAGCCCTCGGGTGTTACACAAAAGCGCGGAAGGAAAAGCTGCGCCTGCTCTCTGTGCCTTCCCCGTCAGAGCGGTCCAGGCAGCGAGGGGCTTGATGGGCGCACTATCCCCAGGTGTGGCGCACTCACTCCCTTCCGCGGACCTAGTCTCAGTTTCCGCTGACGCCAGTCGGGTGCGCGCGCCTTCTGCCCTCTGCGTCCCCAGCCCCAGTCCCCGCCCGCGCCGGTCGGGTGCCTGTGCCCTGTGTCTCGCCGCGACCTTCCCCTCCCCCCTGCCTCCTGCCTCCGGCGGGGCTGGGCGGGTCCGCAGCCTGCGACCTCTTCTTGGGACTTTCTCCGTCCCTTTGTTCTGCGAACGGCCGGCAGTGTGTTCCGGCCGGTTAATTTTCTCTCTTTTGGTCTCCCACAGTTCAAGTTGGCACCTCACAGAAGCTCCCTCCGATTGTCCTCAGGGCACTCAGGCCCGGACCCTAGCCCAAGCAAGGCCGCCTAAGACTCCCTTCCCGGGACGGGTCTCCGTCCTTAGCTCTTTTGTCTCACTTTTTATCTTTTATATTTTGTCCTACCTCCTTTCGAAGACAATGGTCTGCTTTTCTGGGCGCCTGATGACCTCAGCTAGCGATCAGAAGTTGTTTTGTGAGGTTTGCTCTGCATTCAGTTATTCTTTAGATGAATTTGTAGGAGAGAAAGTGGTCTCCCCGTCCTACTCCTCCGCCATCTTGGCTCCTCCTCATAAATATTTTTAACAAAACACTTGAGATCTTACAAGAGCTCAGATGGTCTCTATTGCTTTCTTGGGAAAAACAAGAAGGGGATTTAAGAAATATATCTTTATGTCAATCAACCATACTCCAATAAATTTTTTTGCAAAAGGAATATACATTCGGCTCTAAGAAGAATACTCTGTGTGTATGTGTCTGAGTGATTTAACTTTGTTTGTTAAAAAGGTTTCTGGGGAAAGCCAGTAATGTATATGTTTATAATACTCAAAATTCTCCTGGTTAAGATTCTTATCTTATTCACAGTTGTGAGGCAGATTATAGCATAACAAGGAAGATTAACTAAGAGGTTGAGTTTATACTTTTTGTCTAAATTACGGAAGTAGATACTCCCTGAGGTCCATCAGCCACATCATTCTTTGGTAGCAGAGACTGAATACCCTGATTTCTCATCTAGTTAATAATAATATAGGATCCTCTGAACCTAGAGCCTGTTATACAGAATGAAGTAAGTCAGAAAGAGAAAACAAATCTCATATATTAATGTATATATATATATGGAATCTAGAAAAATGGTACCGATGAACTTATTTGCAGGGCAGGAATAGAGCGCAGATGTAGAGAACGGACTTGTGGACACAGTGGGGCAACGGGAGGGTGAAAAGAATTGAGAGGGTAGCACTGAAACATATACATTACCATATGTAAAATAGGTAGCTAGCGGGAAGTTGTTGAATAGCACAGGGAGCAGACAGGATACTCTGTGACAACCTAGAGGGGTGGGATGGGGTAGAGGGTGGGGGGTGGGAGGCTGAAGAGGGAGAGGACATATGTATACTTATGACTGATCCACGATGTTGTATGGGTAGAAACCAACACATTTTAAAGCAATCATCCTCCAGTTAAAAATAAACATTAAAAAAAAAGTTGATTTTATATATAATATAATCACTTAGGCCATTAAAACATTTCCAAAGAGGAAAATTTAATATTTTAAACAATTAAATTTAGCATCTAAATAGTACTTTTTTATTTAAAAAAAATAATATATAATCCCATCCTTGTCTCTTAGCAAATGGATGGATATCCTGTGGGTATGTTGCGGAGGAAGCTGTCAGGACAGGAGGCACCTGCAGACAGAGGTAGGCACAAGGGCAGGGAAGCACGGATGAGAACACCTGAAAGTGTCAGTAGCTCAGTCATGTGTCCCACTCTTTCTGACCGCATGAACTGCAGCTCGCCAGGCGCCTCTTTCTGTAGCAAGAATACTGGAGTGGGTGGCCATTCCCTTCTGCAGGGGATCTTTCCGACCCAGGGATGGAACCCAGGTCTCCTGCATTGCAGGTGGATTCTTCACCATCAGAGTCACCAAGGAAGCCCAGAGAATACTTGGGCCTGGCATAAAAAGGCAGCAGGGCATATTGTTATGAGTTACAGCAGGCTTTTTCTTCCTCTTTTTTTTCTTCTCCTTAGTTATACAAAAAAAAAAAAAAAAAAAAACTACTTAGTTATAAAAAAAGGCTAGATATTTATTCAATCAATCAAATTTTTCCTTTAAGAAGGATCATATCTCTTTTGAGTTTAGGATATTAATAGGCCACTAATATAAGATAGTATAAAGCTATTAATTTCCCACATTCAAAGTTATTCTGAAAATGTCTGCATTCTTTCATCTTATCTAGAACCCACTGTCCCTCAACTGCACTGAATATATCAAAGGACTCAACTTTTTTCTCCTTTTGACTTAAAAACTTTCTCCTTAAAAAAATCTTAGTGTCATTGACCTTAATGAAAAAAAGTTGTCAAACTCATTCTAGATGTTTCAAAGAAAATCATTTGAAGATAAGTGCAATGTCAATTTTTTTAACTCCCCGTCACTCATCTTTTTTTAGGGAACAAAAAAGGTAAAGAAATGAATCTCCAGTAATGGAAGAAATCAAAAAGATGTAGCGGTGAAAATGGTGGATATTTTAAATAAACAGAAAATAACCCTTCCTGTGCATTCCTGGGAGTGGACTGTTTCATGGGTTTTTAAGTATATTTTGGTAGCAAACATCATAGAACATACAGGCTTAAGTAACCAACAAGAGAATTCATATACCCAAGTAGACATAACAGGCTGAAGTTAATCATCACAACTTTCCCATCAGCCTCGATGGGCACTTGGCCGCCCCCACCCCACCCCCACACCCGGCACATTATCTGTTTGACTCACTGAATCCCTGCAGCTAATGGAATTTAGCCCCATGTTTGTTGTTGCCATGGCGACGTGATATTCTCAGGCATGTCATGTTCAGAGATCAGTAGCAGCGGCACGGTTGCAGACACACAACAGCTCTCAGCTTTTGACCATCGGCGGGAATTCACTCCGCAGTCAGTCTGTCAGGAAGGAAGTCGATCCAGAGAAGGAACATCAGAGCCCGGACACTGGCCTTTCCTCCCCCTCTTTGTCACTGCCGGGCTATTATCATTAAAATAACCTTGAATTCTCATGAATTCACTCATTCACAAACACTGTCAAAGAAGGTGCAAGAGTTCAAGGAACCCAGAGGGTCAAAGAGAGGACTAGTTTTAAATCTGTGCCTATTGAACCTGGAAATGACACCGTTCTTAGATATAATCTTATTCCGACCATGGCAAATCAAATCGTGCTGACTGGCCCCAGCGTCCGAGGCAATTCAGCACCATGAAAGGTGACTGGGAGCAAAGAGGTCACATCTTTTGTGGTACTGCTCTGAGAAATAGACACAGACATGTGTGGGAATATTCTACGAAGAATAGAAATCCACCCCCTCTCCCAAAAGTGACAAGCAAATCCTGCCAGCCATCTATAAAGGGAGCCAGGATTCTATGCTCCAGATTCATTCAGGTTTCAAGCCAAAGGTATAATTATGAGGCTTTTAAGACCTCAGATATTTGAACAGGTCACAGGTATTGTGCAAGACATTCTTATTTATATATAGGAAGCGATCAAGAGGAAGACAGTGGAATTTTCAGAGAACTGTTTTTCCTGGTTGGACATATGCTTCCTGTTAAATTATGCATCATTTGAGCGAGGCATGAACTATGCAGGTGAATCAGGAAATTTTAAAAATACTCCTGTAAATGTTGGTCTCTATTGTCCAATACAGAGTCTAGGGTGTATTATATCAACACAGCTTCACATTTCCTCAAGATTCTCTTAGTTGCTGAGCCTAGGTATCTAGACATGGCAGTAACCACTCACTGAGATGCCCCAGGAATTGCAGTGAAATTTGGGTCTATGGATAAAAATGTGAAATCAGAACCAAGACTTCCTGCCTTTGCATGGGGCACGATGGACAGGATCCAGAGGTGGGGGAGGGGCTTCTGAATTATTTTTCTTTCTTTCCCAGTGTGGCAGCTCAAGGACCTTAGGTTGCTGAATTTGATAAGAACTGATGGTTGGATGACCCTGTTCTCCTGTAGATCCCTGAACTGAGGTTCAGCAGAAAGCAGCCTGCAGGGAAGGGAGCCTGTATTGCTGACGCTATGTTAAAGAAGAAACAAAGTGGTGGGCCACTGCTTAAGATTCAGTGTATGTGCTAGGATCACAGAAGACTTTGTAAGGATGGTTTAAGTTCTCCTGCAAGGTTTAATTTGTTATCATGTAAATATTCCAAAGCAGGCTGCCTTGTGGTTTCGGCCAGCCTTGTGCTATGTTGATAAGATTGATCTACTGCTTAAAATCACTTTATCCAATTTTTACTGAACTTTTTATGTAAAAAATAAAATCAATTAAAGAACAACAACAAAAAAAATAAAAATAAAAAGATTCATTTTTTCCAACATAGGGGGTGCGGGTTCAATCCCTGGCCCAGGAACTAAGATCTTGCATGCCACAGGGAACTGGGAAAAAAAAAAATGCAGCGAGTAAATGCACACACACACACACACACACACACACACACACACCCGATGTGATAGAACTTTGTCCTCTGCCTACGTAGCCCCAGAAGGGAATAGTTATTGAAATAACAAAGAGTAGATTCATTCCATTATGGTTATGATCATATGAACTTCAAATAAATGACATGGAATAACTCAGTAAGAGCATAAATGCTTAACATCAATATTAACGAAACCACAGGCTATGAAAAATATCTTGGCAGACTTCTGTCTTCCAGAAAACTTAAGACATAGAACCTAGAACTCTAGGAATGCTTAATGATTAGTCTGCTTTGGCAAAGAGAAATCAATGGATAACTAGGTCTTTCATGAATAAAACGCTCCTTTAATTTTTACTGTGCTACAAAGTAATCAGATTAAATGACACGTAAGGAGTAATATGTGAGAGAGCATCAGATGTTACATTCACTGGATCCTGGAATCAAGTAATACCATTGAAATAAAGGGAAATGGCTACAAATGAAGAAAAAAGAGAAACAAGTGAGAGATAACAGAGTTGCAAAGTTTTGAAAGGTTCAGTCACCTTCTAAGGTGACCAGCACGGCTTCCCTTGTGGCTCAGTTGGTAGAGAATGTGCCTGCAATTCAGGAGATCTGGGTTCAATTCCTGGGTTGGGAAGATAGCCTGGAAGGGAAAGGCTACCCACTCCAGGATTCTGGCCTGGAGAATTCCATGGACTGTATAGTCCACGTGGTCGCAAAGAGTTGGACACGACTGAGCGATGTTCAGTTTCACTTTCAAGGTGACCAGCAAGGGTTGGAAGACACAGGACAGAAGCGATAGAGAGAGTCCTATAGGAAACAGGTCAGCCAGGCTAAAACCTCTCAGCGGGAACCCAAGAAATGGGGAAAAGGAAGGCCACAGGAATGGAAGCCATCAAATCCAATTCAGAAGATAGTACCATGCCCACAGGAACTTGCCTGAGGAAGGCCCATATCTTGAGTCTCGAATCAGTATTACGGTTCAAAAATAAAACTGAAAGGAAAAAAAAAAGACCCTCTCATTTTTAAAGAATTTATTTATTTTTAATTCAAGGATAATTGCTTTACAGTGTTGTTTTGATTTCTGCCATTCATCAACATGAATCAGCCACAGGCGTACGTATATCCCCTCCCTCTTGAGCCTCCCTCCCACCTCCCACCCCTTCCCACCCCTCTTCATGGTCACAGAGCCCCAGATTTGAGCCCCCTGTGTCAAACAGCAAATTCCCACTGGCTGTCTATTTTACATATGGTAGAGTGTGTGTTTCCACACTACTCTCAGTTCATCCCATTCTCTCCTTCTCCCACTGTGTCCACGTCTGTTCACTATGGCTGCATTTCCATTGCTGCTCTGCAAATTGGTTCATCAGTACCATCTTTCTAGATGCGGTATGTATTCATTAATATATTGTATTTGCCTTTCTCTTTCTGACTTACTTCACTCTGTATAATAGGCTCTAGGTTCATCTACCTCATTAGGACTGACTCAGTGTTCCTTTTTATAGCTAATATTCCATTGTATATATGGCTCAGACAGTAAAGAATCTGCCTGCAAACCAGGAGACCTGAGTTCAACCCCTGGGTCGGGAAGATCCCCTAGAGAAGGGAATGGCAACTCACTCTTGTATTCTTGCCTGGAGAATTCCATGGACAGGGGAGCCTGGCAGGCTACAGCCCATGGGTTCGCATAGAGTGGGACATGACTAAGCAACTATCACACACACACATATCACAACTTCTTTATCCATCTGTCAGTGGACATCTAGGCTGCTTCCATGTCCTAGCTATTATAAGTAGAGCTGCAATGAACATTGGGGTACATGTATTTTTTTCACTTATGAAAATTGAAGAAGAGACTGGACTTATTTTTCTTCTCTACCACTTTCCCCTTTATTCTTGGACCAAAGAAAACTCACTCAGCAGGTACAGGGGGACCACTACCATCTACCATGCTCACAGTCATCTGGGAGCCTCCACAGAGCCTGAGCCAAAGAGTGGATTCAGGGAAGCAGTCATTGGCTTGATTTGTCACCCTGGACTGAGGGGATTCAGGTTCCCGGGGCCGCCGTGAGAAAATCCTAAGTACTGGCTGAAAGTCATTGTAGCTTGTCCTTCCTCTCCACCCACTGATGGCGCCATGCCAAGGTCATCTGTTACTCAGCATCACTCATTTACCACACATAGATGGTGACTGGCTCAGTGGGGGCATTATTATATCCTAAGACTTGTCATAATTTGTTCATATAAACAGTATCCTAATTTGGGGTCAGCTACATAATTTGTAGGGCCCTGTGCAAAATGAAAATGCATGACCCTTTGTTCAAAAAAGAAAAAATATATACTTCTCTTGTGCCCATGGCCATTTTTTTCTTCTCTCTCTGTCACAGTTTTTACTTGGTATTCCCAACCACAATTCCTTGGACACAGGGATAGTTCTAGGGTGAGAGCAGTCCATCACAGATGCTAGGGGTCCCACCCTCTTTATGCCCAGACCCTGCTAGGGCAGAAGGCGGCAGAGGTCACTGGGTGGGGGCAGAGAGGTGAGTGGGCAAGAACCTATTCTCAGGAGGTGAAGCCATATATAAGGGGAGACTCCAAACCCCATGCATATGTTTTGTCCATTTCACTTAAGAATGCCCCAATGTTCATCGCAGCACTATTTACAATAGCCAGGACATGCAAGCAACCTAGATGTCCATCAACAGATGAATGGATAAAGAAGATGTGATACATACATATATATATATATATGTATGTATATATATTTTGTATATAACAAAATAAATGACATTATTTTGTTCTTTTTATGGCTGAATAATATAATAATGTCATTTGCAGTGACATGGATGGACCTAGAGACTTTCATACAGACTGAAGTAAGTGAGAAAGAGAAAAACAAATATATTAATAAATGTATGTTGAAAAATGGAATAGATGGTCCTATTTGCAAAGCAGAAATGGAGACATAGATGGAGAGAACAAATTTATGGATAACAAGGGTGGTGGGACAAATCTGAAGATTGGGATTGATATGTGTAGACTGTTGGTACTATATATAAAATAAATGACTAGTGAGGACCTGCTGTAGAGGCCAGGGCACTCCACTCAGCGCTCTGTGCTTACTAAATGGGAAGAAAACCCCAAAGAGAGGGGGTGTGTGTATGTCTGTGACTGATTCACTTTGCTGCACAGCAGAAGCTAACACAACACTGTAAAGCAACTAGACTCCAATAAAAATTAATTTTAAAAAGAAAGCACAAATTCAAAGTTAAATTGTTAAGAATTTCAAGATGGAGTTCGCAGAGCATGAAACTTAGTTTGGGTCTCTCTTCTGAGCATGGAGCCCTGGAAGCTGACCATGATTCTAATGCACATGCTTCCTCATGTTTTGGGGGAAAAGAAAGAACCTAAAAAATTGCAATGTTCTTCTTTAAAATGATTTGGGAGTCTAGGTCAACTGTTTCAAGTTTCTCAACTTTCTCCTCGGTGAACACACAGAGAAATATATCTAACAACACAATTTATATTTTTACAGTGGATGGAGGTACGAGCTTGGCAGCACTTATTTCTTCAAAGTATTCAAGTGCTGTGATGTTTTAAAACCAGTAAAGAGCTTCATGTGGAAACACCTGCGAGCATCCATGTGGCCAATTGCTCTTTATCCTGTTTTGTTCAGATCAATGTCCCGCTACAGCCAGCAATTTTTAAAAAGTTGTCAAAATAATTGTCCCTTGATAATATCTACCGGAAGCATTTATGCTCTCATACGTAAATTAATATAAGCCGCTGGGAGCCTCTCATGGCTGGAGTACCATCACATCAGTGGTGTTGCTAAGAGCCCAGCAAAGCAGGCAGTGCATGTAGTTAGCCCAGAAATAAAGTCACGTAACATAAAACAAAAATAAAGCCTGCTCTCAACTGTGAGAGGCAGCATACATTTTCTCAGATTCAATCCAATTACTTTACTGTCCCAGGAATTAAAAAAAAAAAAATCATCTCCTTATAAATGTTTTCTCAGGGTCATTTAGTAGAAGCATATTTATCTTCACTTTCATCCAACATAGGCTGCAAATATGCCCCTTACTCGACCCAGTCTATTAATTTTGAAATGCCTAAAGCCAAAACTGACAGTGGAAGAAAGTCTGTCTGGGTTGAAGCTCCTACTGCTGGAATAAGGTGGCTGCTTCAGTAAAAATGCAAGACAAGTGACTTCTCTTTCAGGAAATGTTAAGCTTTTCTTGAAAGGAAAAAAAAAAGTTTTAGAATAAAATGAAACCAATTTCCTAATTATTGAGATGTGAGGTCTTTGTTTGTCCTCTATTTTCGTGTATACAATTATGCTACCATAAGTGTTGACCTTAGGAGTCTTACTCACACTAGAAATTTTTGCTGATTTCTCATGCTAACATATATTTGCTGATAAACAACTATTTCACTCAATTCAGTTCAGTTCAGTTCAGTCGCTCAGTCGTGTCCGACGCTTTGCGACCCCATGAACCTCAGCACGCCAGGCCTCCCTATCCATCACCAACTCCTGGAGCTTACTCAGACTCATGCCCATCGAGTTGGTGATGCCATCCAGCCATCTCATCCTCGGTCATCCCCTTCTCCTCCTGCCCTCAATCTTTCCCATCATCAGGGTCTTTTCCAATGAGTCAACTCTTCAAATGAGGTGGCCAAAGTATTGGAGTTTCAGCTTCAGCATCTGTCTTTCCAATGAACACCCAGGACTGATCTCCTTTAGGATGGACTGGTTGGATCTCTTTGCAGCCCAAGGGACTCTCAAGAGTCTTCTCCAACACCACAGCTCAAAAGCATCAATTTTTCAGCGCTCAGCTTTCCTCACAGTCCAACTCTCACAGCCATACTTGACCACTGGAAAAACCATAGCCTTGACTAGACAGACCTTTGTTGGCAAAGTAATGTCTCTGCTTTTTAATATGCTGTCTAGGTTGGTCACAACTTTCCTTCCAAGGAGTAAGCGTCTTTTAATTTCATGGCTGCAATCACCATCTGCAGTGATTTTGGAGCCCCAAAAAATAAAGTCAGCCACTATTTCCGCTGTTTCCCCATCTATTTGCCATGAAGTGATGGGACCAGATGCCATGATCTTCGTTTTCTGAATGTGGAGCTTTAAGCCAACTTTTTCACTCTCCTCTTTCACTTTTTCATCAAGAGGCTTTTTAGTTCCTCTTCACTTTCTGCCATAAGGGTGGTGTCATCTGCATATCTGAGGTCATTGACATTTCTCCTGGCAATCTTGATTCCAGCTTGTGCTTCTTCCAGCCCATCGTTTCTCATGATGTACTCTGCATATAAGTTAAATAAGCAGGGTGACAATACACAGCCTTGACGTACTCCTTTTCCTATTGGAACCAGTCTGTTGTTCCATGTCCAGTTCTAACTGTTGCTTCCTGACCTGCATATAGGTTTCTCAAGAGGCAGATCAGGTGGTCAGGTATTTCCATCTCTTTCAGAGTTTTCCGCAGTTTATTGTGATCCACACAGTCAAAGGCTTTGGCATAGTCAATAAAGCAAAAATAGATGTTTTTCTGGAACTCTCTTGCTTTTTTGATGATCTCGCAGATGTTGGCAATTTGATCTCTGGTTCCTCTGCCTTTTCTAAAATGAGCTTGAACATCTGCAAGTTCATGGTTCACGTATCGCTGAAGCCTGGCTTGGAGAATTTTGAGCATCTCTCTACTAGTGTGTGAGATGAGTGCAATTGAGCAGTAGTTTGAGCATTTTCTGGCATTGCCTTTCTTTGGGATTGGAATGAAAACTGACCTTTTCCAGTCCTGTGGCCACTGCTGAGTTTTCCAAATTTGCTGGCATATTGAGTGCAGCACTTTCACAGCATCACCTTTCAGGATTTGAAATAGCTCAACTGGAATTCCATCACCTCCACTAGCTTTGTTTGTAGTGGTGCTTTCTAAGGCCCATTTGACTTCACATTCCAGGATGTCTGGCTCTAGGTGAGTGATCACACCATGGTGATTATCTGGCTCATGAAGATCTTTTTTGTATAGTTCTTCTGTGTATTCTTGCCACCTCTTCTTAATATCTTCTGCTTCTGTTAGGTCCATACCATTTCTGTCCTTTATCAAACCCATCTTTGCCTGAAACGTTCCCTTGGTATCTCTAATTTTCTTGAAGAGATCTCTAGTCTTTCCCGTTCTGTTGTTTTCCTCTATTTCTTTGCACTGATCACTGAGGAAGGCTTTCTTATCTCTCCTTGCTATTCTTTGGAACTCTGCATTCAAATGGGAATGTCTTTCCTTTTCTCCTTTGCTTTCTGCTTCTCTTCTTTTCACAGCTATTTGTAAGGCCTCCTCAGACAATCATTTTGCCTTTTTGCATTTCTTTTCCGTGGGGATGGTCTTGATCCCTGTCTCCTGTACAATGTCATGAACCTCCATCCATAGTTCATCAGGCTCTCTGTCTATCAGATCTAGTCCCTTAAATCTATTTCTCACTTCCACTGTATAGTCATAAGGGATTTGATTTAGGTCATACCTGAATGGTCTAGTGGTTTTCCCTACCTTCTTCAGTTTAAGTCTGAATTTGGCACTAAGGATTTCATGCTCTGAGCCACAGTCAGCTCCTGGTCTTGTTTTTGCTGACTATATAGTGCTTCTCCATCTTTGGCTGCAAAGAATATAATCAATCTGATTTCAGTGTTGACCATCTGGTGATGTCCATGTGTAGAGTCTTCTCTTGTGTTGTTGGAAGAGGGTGTTTGGTATGACCAGTGCATTCTCTTGGCAAAACTCTATTAGCCTTTGCCCTGCTTCATTCCGTACTCCGGGCCAAATTTACCTGTTACTCCAGGTGTTTCTTGACTTCCTACTTTTGCATTCCAGTCCCCTCTAACTATTTCCTCTGGGTACCACTGTCCTTACTCTCAAGAACTGAGTAAAGACTGGAATGGCTACCATATTTCATCACTAATGTTAACTCCCACAAGGTCTAGAATGGCATGTTTTTCCTAACTCTAATCCTGATATTTAGTTTCTGCTTTTTACTTTCTCTTCTTTCTTGTAGAATACTGCTCTCAGAACCATGTCCCATGCATTGGTAGGCAAATTCTTAACCACTAGACCACCACCAAGTCTGAAAAGTACTACTCTTAAGAAGTACAAATACATTAGAGAGTTTTACCAGCATAGACACAGCACTTTAGTCTCTACACTTCCTGTTTTGGCTTTGTCAAACCCAAATCCTCCGCAGGCTCCAGAATTTCAGCACAAGGGCGTCCCTGATATTCAGACTTCTCTGCTCAGTTCAGTAAGCAAGTCCTATTTTCCTGCACAGTGCTTCCCACAGTGGGTTCTGAGGGACAGTCACAGTCCCATGAGATGCTGTTCAACAAAATATTTCAATGATCCGGAAACTAGGGGGAAAGCTGAAAGGCCCCCCACCCAGAGATTCACAATACATGCTAGCAATTTAAGGACTCTGCCAAGCCCTGCTGAAAAGGACCCTGCTTAAAATGTGTTTAGCAGTTTCCTAGGATTCTTTAAATACAGAACCTTTGTACGGAGCAACAACCAGGGAGAAGGGCGTAGGAGGCTCTGCCCTGCAGGGAAAAGGGCTCTCGTGCTTTGGCAGGGCGGTCCTAGCCCCACGCTCCCCACTCAGCCTCCATCTCTGCCTTGCACCTTACCCGGCAGCCGTGCTGGCTTGCATCCTCTGACCATACCAGCAGCTGGGCTCCACTGCCTGTGTATTTTCTATGTGAAACGCTTGTCCCCCACATCCTGTGTGGGCCCCTCCAAATGAAAGGCTCCCCTCACCTGGCTTAGGGGCTGCCCTTTGCTCTTCTGGGAAAGCTCCAGAGCAAGACTGCCCATGTTTGAATCCTGGCTCTGGCGTGTACGTGCTGTGTGATGGAGGGCAGGCCACCTGACAGCTTTGTCCTTTCATGCCTTTACCCACAAGGGGAGACTCAAACACAGCACCCCCCCTTGGGGTCTCACTGAGGATTGAATTATTGGTCCACGTGAAGCTCTAAGAGCAGCGCCTGGCACACAGTTTCCCTCCGTGAGCATCAGGAAGGCTGTGATCTCCTTGTGCACACCTCTGCCATTCTATTACCGTACCATTATCATCACGTTGTGTTATGATTATCTCTTAATACCTTCATATTCACCATTCAGAGTGTATTCAGCTTGAACATGAGAACTGTAGATTACTCATTGTTTCCATTCTTAGTGTCCAACATGGGCTTCCCAGATGGCACTAGTGGTGAAAATTCACCTGCCAATGCATGAGACATAAGAGATGTGGGTTTGATCCCTGGATCGGGATATTCCCCTGGAGGAGGACATGGCAACCCACTCTAGTATTCTTGCCTGGGAAATCCCATTGGTGGAGGAGCCTGGTGGACTGCAGCCCATGAGGTCTCAAAGAGTCAGACACGACTGAGTGGCTGAGCACAGACATACAGCATCTAGCACATAATAAGAATTCAGTAAAGGTTGAATCATGGATTGATCTAATAATGATTATTCAAACTTAACAAAATGTATTACACCTGTAGTCCAGGTAAACTTAAAATATCTCATGATGCCAGAATATGGTGCCATTATATTATTGTGATACAATGTAACAGTAATGCTAATTACTATTTAGGGCTAATTACTGAGTAGGACATGCTCAATCCACGAGCTTCTGCTTTAGAACATTCATGCAATTATGAGGAAGCCGACGTTGTCTTCACAAATTGCTGGAGGAGATTAAAAAAAAATGTATGAGACAATTTCTCTGGTTTCTTTCATCTTAAAAAATCTGTGGTCTTATGATTGATGAGCCAACTCAGAAGAGATTAGAAAACTGGAGGACGGTCAGTGTCATTTTGTAGATGTCCTTCAACTTCATGATAAGACAGTAGCAGTGATTATTGCCTTTTACTTATTTGATTCTTTCAATTGTAAGAAATAATGTTGTAAAAGAAAAAGAGAAAGTAATAAAAATATATGCTTTTTGCCCTTTGCAGTTCTTTGGGCTTCAAACATTTTTTGTGTCTTTAAAAAAGTATTATATCGAGGAGCCAAGATGGCGGAGGAGTAGGACGGGGAGACCACTTTCTCTCCTACAAATTCATCAAAAGAATAACTGAATGCAGAGCAAACCTCACAAAACAACTTCTGATCGCTAGCTGAGGTCATCAGGCGCCCAGAAAAGCAGACCATTGTCTTCGAAAGGAGGTAGGACAAAATATAAAAGATAAAAAGTGAGACAAAAGAGCTAAGGACGGAGACCCGTCCCGGGAAGGGAGTCTTAGGCGGCCTTGCTTGGGCTAGGGTCCGGGCCTGAGTGCCCTGAGGAAAATCGGAGGGAGCTTCTGTGAGGTGCCAACTTGAACTGTGGGAGACCAAAAGAGAGAAAATTAACCGGCCGGAACACACTGCCGGCCGTTCGCAGAACAAAGGGACGGAGAAAGTCCCAAGAAGAGGTCGCAGGCTGCGGACCCGCCCAGCCCCGCCGGAGGCAGGAGGCAGGGGGGAGGGGAAGGTCGCGGCGAGACACAGGGCGCAGGCACCCGACCGGCGCGGGCGGGGACTGGGGCTGGGGACGCGGAGGGCGGAAGGCGCGCGCGCCGGACTGGCGCCGGCGGAAACTGAGACTGGGTCCGCGGAAGGGAGGGGGCGCACCACACCTGGGGAGAGTGCGCCCACCAAGCCCCTGGCTGCCTGGACCGCTCTGACGGGGAAGGCACAGAGAGCAGGCGCAGCTTTTCCTTCCGCGCTTTTGTGGAACACCCGAGGGCTGGAACCTAGCGCAGCGCGGGGCGCGCCCCATATAGAACAGCCGGGAGCCTGAGCAGCGCAGACGGAGAAAGCAGCGTCAGCCCCTCCCCGCAGCGTCAGCCCCGCCCCGCAGCGCAACGGAACTAGCTAACTGAATAAGAGTCCACCTCCGCCCGCCTGTGTCAGGGCGGAAATGAGGCTCTGAAGAGACCGGCGAACAGAAGCCAAATAAACAAAGGGAACCGCTTCAGAAGGGACTGGTGCAACAGATTAAAATCCCTGTAGAAAACACCGACTTCACCGGATGGGCCCTGTAGATATCGAGAAGTGTAAGCTGGAACGAGGAGCTATCTGAAACTGAGCCGAACCCACACTGACCGCAGCAGCTCCAGAGAAACTCCTAGATATATTTTTACTTTTTTTTTTCTAAGTAAGAAAAAAAAAAAATTTTTTTTTTCTTTTTATATTTTTTCTTTTTTATTTTTTCTCTTTTATTTTCCTTTAAAATTCCCTATTACTCCCCCATTACTCCTTAACTTTCATTTACATAGATTTTTACGATTTTTTTAATTAGGGGAAAAAAAAATTTTTTTTTTTCTTTCTTTCTTTTTTTTTTTTCTGTTTTTTTTTCTTTTTTTTCTTTTTCTTTTTTTCTTCTTTTTTTTCCTTTCCGTTTTCTCTTTTATTTTCTATTTTTCTTTTTCTCTTATTTCTTTTAAAGTCCTCTAGTACTCCTCTACTACTCTTCATTTTCATTTTCACTACACTATAACCTTACCAAAAAAAAAAAAAAAAAAAGAGAAGCCCTATCTTTAAACCGAAGATTATTCTCTCCCAATCTTGACTCTCTGTTTTCTACCTCAGAACACCTCTATTTCCTCCTCTTCCCTTCTCTTCCCAATCCAATTCTGTGAATCCTTGTAGGTGTCTGAGATACGGAGAACACTCTGGGAACAGACAGCTGCGTAGATCTGTCTCTCTCCTCTTGAGTCCCCCTTTTTCTCCTCCTGCTCATCTCTATCTCCCTCCTCCCTTTTCTCCTGTTCATGTAACTCTGTGAACCTCTCTGGGTGTCCCCAACAGGGGAGAATCTTTTCGCCATTAACCTAGAAGTTTTATTATCAGTGCTGTATAGTTGGAGAAGTCCTGAGACTACAGGAAGAATAAAACTGAAATCCAGAGGCAGGAAACTTAAGCCCAAAACCTGAGAACACCAGAAAACTCCTGACTACATGGAACTTTAAGCAATAAGTGACCGTCCAAAAGCCTCCATACCTACACTGAAACCAACCACCACCCAAGAGCCAGTAAGTTTTAGAGCAAGACATACCACGCAAATTCTCCAGCAACACAGGAACACAGCCCCGAATGTCAACATACAGGCTGCCCAAGGTGACACCTAACACATAGACCCATCTCAAAACTCATTACTGGGCACTCCATTGCTCTCCAAAAAGAAGAAATCAAGTTCCACGCACCAGTACACTGACGCAAGCTTCCCTAACCGGGAAACCTTGACAAGCCAATCGTCTAACCCCACCCACTGGGTAAATCCTCCACAATAAAAAGGAACCACAGACCTCCAGAATACAGAAAGTCCATTCCAGACACAGCAATCTAAACAAGATGAAAAGGCAAAGAAATACCCAACAGGTAAAGGAACATGAAAAATGCCCACCAAGTCAAACAAAAGAGGAGGAGATAGGGAATCTACCTGAAAAAGAATTTAGAATAATGATAATAAAAATGATCCAAAATCTTGAAAACAAAATGGAGTTACAGATAAATAGCCTGGAGACAAAGATTGAAAAGATACAAGAATTGTTTAATAAAGACCTAGAAGAAATAAAAAAGAGTCAATTAAAAATGAACAATGCAATGAATGAGATCAAAAACACTTTGGAGGGAACCAAGAGTAGAATAACGGAGGCAGAAGATAGGATAAGTGAGGTAGAAGATAAAATGGTGGAAATAAATGAAGCAGAGAGGAAAAAAGAAAAAAGGATCAAAAGAAATGAGGACAACCTCAGGGACCTCTGGGACACTGTGAAACGCCCCAACATTCGAATCATAGGAGTTCCAGAAGAAGAAGACAAAAAGAAAGGCCATGAGAAAATACTCGAGGAGATAATAGCTGAAAACTTCCCTAAAATGGGGAAGGAAATAGCCACTCAAGTCCAAGAAACCCAGAGAGTCCCAAACAGGATAAACCCAAGGCGAAACACCCCAAGACACATATTAATCAAACTAACAAAGATCAAACACAAAGAACAAATATTAAAAGCAGCAAGGGAAAAACAACAAATAACACACAAAGGGATTCCCATAAGGATAACAGCTGACCTATCAATAGAAACCCTCCAGGCCAGAAGGGAATGGCAGGACGTCCTGAAAGTAATGAAAGAGAATAACTTACAACCTAGATTACTGTATCCAGCAAGGATCTCATTCAGATATGAAGGAGAACTCAAAAGCTTTACAGATAAGCAAAAGCTGAGAGAATTCAGCACCACCAAACCAGCTCTTCAACAAATGCTAAAGGATCTTCTCTAGACAGGAAATGCAGAAAGGTTGTATAAACGTGAACCCAAAACAACAAAGTAAATGGCAACGGGACCACACCTATCAATAATTACCTTAAATGTAAATGGGTTGAATGCCCCAACCAAAAGACAAAGATTGGCTGAATGGATACAAAAACAAGACCCCCATATATGCTGTCTACAAGAGACCCACCTCAAAACAAGAGACACATACAGACTAAAAGTGAAGGGCTGGAAAAAAATATTTCATGCAAATGGAGACCAAAAGAAAGCAGGAGTCGCAATACTCATATCAGATAAAATAGACTTTCAAATAAAAGCTGTGAAAAGAGACAAAGAAGGACACTACATAATGATCAAAGGATCAATCCAAGAAGAAGATATAACAATTATAAATATATATGCACCCAACATAGGAGCACCACAATATGTACGGCAAACACTAACGAGTATGAAAGAGGAAATTAATAGTAACACAATAATAGTGGGAGACTTTAATACCCCACTCACAACTATGGATAGATCAACTAAACAGAAAATTAACAAGGAAACACAAACTTTAAATGACACAATGGACCAGCTAGACCTAATTGATATCTATAGGACATTTCACCCCAAAACAAGCAACTTCACCTTTTTCTCAAGTGCACACGGAACCTTCTCCAGAATAGATCACATCCTGGGCCATAAATCTAGTCTTGGAAAATTCAAAAAAATTGAAATCATTCCAGTCATCTTTTCTGACCACAGTGCAGTAAGATTAGATCTCAATTACAGGAAAAAAATTGTTAAAAATTCAAACACCTGGAGGCTAAATAACACGCTTCTGAATAACCAACAAATCATAGAAGAAATCAAAAAAGAAATCAAAATATGTATAGAAATGAATGAAAATGAAAACACAACAACCCAAAACCTATGGGACACTGTAAAAGCAGTGCTAAGGGGAAGGTTCATAGCATTACAGGCTTACATCAAGAAACAAGAAAAAAGCCAAATAAATAACCTAACTCTACACCTAAAGCAATTAGAGAAGGAAGAAATGAAGAACCCCAGGGTTAGCAGAAGGAAAGAAATCTTAAAAATTAAGGCAGAAATAAATGCAATAGAAACTAAAGAGACCATAGGAAAAATCAACAAAGCTAAAAGCTGGTTTTTTGAAAAAATAAACAAAATTGACAAACCATTAGCAAGACTCATTAAGAAACAAAGAGAGAAGAACCAAATTAACAAAATTAGAAATGAAAATGGAGAGATCACAACAGACAACACTGAAATACAAAGGATCATAAGAGACTACTACCAGCAGCTCTATGCCAATAAAATGGACAACTTGGATGAAATGGACAAATTCTTAGAAAAGTATAACTTTCCAAAACTGAACCAGGAAGAAATAGAAGATCTTAACAGACCCATCACAGGCAAGGAAATCGAAACTGTAATCAAAAATCTTCCAGCAAACAAAAGCCCAGGACCAGATGGCTTCACAGCTGAATTCTACCAAAAATTTAGAGAAGAGCTAACACCTACCTTACTCAAACTCTTCCAGAAAATTGCAGAAGAAGGTAAACTTCCAAACTCATTCTATGAGGCCACCATCACCCTAATTCCAAAACCTGACAAAGATGCCACAAAAAAAGAAAACTACAGGCCAATATCACTGATGAACATAGATGCAAAAATCCTTAACAAAATTCTAGCAAACAGAATCCAACAACATATTAAAAAAATCATACACCACGACCAAGTGGGCTTTATCCCAGGAATGCAAGGATTCTTCAATATCCGCAAATCAATCAATGTAATACACCACATTAACAAATTGAAAGATAAAAACCATATGATTATCTCAATAGATGCAGAGAAAGCCTTTGACAAAATTCAACACTCATTTATGATTAAAACTCTCCAAAAAGCAGGAATAGAAGGAACATACCTCAACATAATAAAAGCTATATATGACAAGCCCACAGCAAGCATCACCCTCAATGGTGAAAAATTGAAAGCATTTCCCCTGAAATCAGGAACAAGACAAGGGTGCCCACTCTCACCACTACTGTTCAACATAGTGTTGGAAGTTTTGGCCACAGCAATCAGAGCAGAAAAAGAAGTAAAAGGAATCCAGATAGGAAAAGAAGAAGTGAAACTCTCACTGTTTGCAGATGACATGATCCTCTATATAGAAAACCCTAAAGACTCTACCAGAAAATTACTAGAACTAATCAACGAATATAGTAAAGTTGCAGGATATAAAATTAACACACAGAAATCCCTTGCATTCCTATATACTAACAATGAAACTATAAAACACTGATGAAAGAAATCAAAGAGGACACAAACAGATGGAGAAACATACCGTGTTCATGGATTGGAAGAATCAATATTGTCAAAATGGCTATTCTACCCAAAGCAATCTATAGATTCAATGCAATCCCTATCAAGCTACCAACGGTATTTTTCACAGAACTAGACCAAAGAATTTCACAATTTGTATGGAAATACAAAAAACCTCGAATAGCCAAAGTAATCTTGAAAAAGAAGAATGGAACTGGAGGAATCAACCTGCCTGACTTCAGACTCTACTACAAAGCCACAGTCATCAAGACAGTGTGGTACTGGCACAAAGACAGAAATATAGACCAATGGAACAGAATAGAAAGCCCAGAGATAAATCCACGAACCTATGGACACCTTATCTTTGACAAAGGAGGCAAGGATATACAATGGAAAAAAGACAACCTCTTTAACAAGTGGTGCTGGGAAAACTGGTCAACCACTTGCAAAAGAATGAAACTAGAACACTTTCTAACACCATACACAAAAATAAACTCAAAATGGATTAAAGATCTAAATGTAAGACCAGAAACTATAAAACTCCTAGAGGAGAACATAGGCAAAACACTCTCTGACATAAATCACAGCAAGATCCTCTATGACCCACCTCCCAGAATATTGGAAATAAAAGCAAAACTAAACAAATGGGATCTAATGAAACTTAAAAGCTTTTGCACTACAAAAGAAACTATAAGTAAGGTGAAAAGACAGCCGTCAGATTGGGAGAAAATAATAGCAAATGAAGAAACAGACAAAGGATTAATCTCAAAAATATACAAGCAACTCCTGCAGCTCAATTCCAGAAAAATAAATGACCCAATCAAAAAATGGGCCAGAGAACTAAACAGACATTTCTCCAAAGAAGACATACAGATGGCTAACAAACACATGAAAAGGTGCTCAACATCACTCATTATTAGAGAAATGCAAATCAAAACCACAATGAGGTACCATTACACACCAGTCAGGATGGCTGCTATCCAAAAGTCTACAAGCAATAAATGCTGGAGAGGGTGTGGAGAAAAGGGAACCCTCTTACACTGTTGGTGGGAATGCAAACTAGTACAGCCACTATGGAAAACAGTGTGGAGATTCCTTAAAAAACTGGAAATAGAACTGCCATATGACCCAGCAATCCCACTCCTGGGCATACACACTGAGGAAACCAGATCTGAAAGAGACACATGCACCCCAATGTTCATCGCAGCACTGTTTATAATAGCCAGGACATGGAAGCAACCTAGATGCCCATCAGCAGATGAATGGATAAGGAAGCTGTGGTACATATACACCATGGAATTTTACTCAGCCGTCAAAAAGAATTCATTTGAACCAGTCCTAATGAGATGGATGAAACTGGAGCCCCTTATACAGAGTGAAGTAAGCCAGAAAGATAAAGAACATTACAGCATACTCGCACATATATATGGAATTTAGAAAGATGGTAATGATAACCCTATACTCAAAACAGAAAAAGAGACACAGAAATACAGAACAGACTTTTGAACTCTGTGGGAGAAGGTGAGGGTGGGATGTTTCAAAAGAACAGCATGTATACTATCTATGGTGAAACAGATCACCAGCCCAGGTGGGATGCATGAGACAAGTGCTCCGGCCTGGTGCACTGGGAAGACCCAGAGGAATCGGGTGGAGAGGGAGATGGGAGGGGGGATCGGGATGGGGAATAAGTGTAAATCTATGGCTGATTCATATCAATGTATGACAAGACCCACTGAAATGTTGTGAAGTAATTAGCCTCCAACTAATAAAAAAATTAAAAGAAAAAAAAAATAAAAAAGTATTATATCAAATTGTTTTTCAGTTGTCATTTCTTCATTCAATTTTTTTTCAACGTTATGGAGATCTAATTGACAAATAAAATTGCATATATTTAAGGTGTACACTATGATGATTTTACATATGTATTCTTTGTGAAATGACGACCACAATGAGGTTAATTAACACATCTATCAACTCTCACAGTTAACACTTTTGTGTGTTTGATGAGAATGGTTAAAATCGTCTCTCTTAGAAAATTTCAAGTACATGACACCTCTTTATTAACTATAGTCACTATGGTTTTCTTATTAGATCCTCAAAGCTTATTCTCTTATACCTAAAGTCTTGTACCCTTTGACTAGCATCAGCCCATCTTCTAACTCCAGCCCCTGGTAATAATCATCACTTACTCTGTTTCTATGAGATTGACTTTTTTTCTAGAATTCACATGTAAGTGAAATTATATAGTATATGTCTTTCTTTGGCTATCTTCACTTAGCATAATGCCCTCTGGTTTCACCCATGTTGTTGCAAATGACAGGATTCCCTTCTTTCTTATAGCCAGATAATATTCCATCTTCTTTATCTATTCATCTATCAATGGACATTGAGGCAGTTTCCATTTTTCATTGTCTCGATTTAAATTCAAATAAGAACAACCAGCTTTCCTTTGCTCTTTTATTTCTCTTCTTAACATAACCTCCTAATTCAATGAGTCACAGAACTCACCATGATATTCTACCCTGATCTTCTGCTACACTCATAGATGTCAGGACTGAAAACCCACGAGTCTGATGCAAGAGAGGGTGTGACATTGTGTTGTGAGCTTTTTGTCTCAATATCTGCCTGTCTCCAAAGCCCCTCAGTGTTCCCTAAGTCCTCCTACACCCCAGCCCTTGCTTCATATTCAGCCCAACTTGTCAGACCACCATCTTCCTCTTAATCTGTCATTTCTTCCATTATATACCAGTTCTTGTTCAGCCTCTTCACGTCAGAAGACTAAGACTCTGCATCAGGCTTTGCAAAAACTCCCTCTGGGGAGCCAACAGGATCGACAACCTGTATGGATTCCTCATAAATAGTGTGGTGACCTTGGGCTCCCCAGCCTTGCTTAACAATCTCATGAAATGATGACATTTCCCATCTCATAGTTTCATTTTGAGAGTTAAATAAGATAAATGTGGAGCCACTGGCATGGGTGAGCCACTCAGTAATCTTTGATTCCTTCCTGCCCTTTCAGGAAATCTTTTTCTTTTGTAAAAAGACAAAAAACAAAAAAACTCCAAATGTATCATAACTAGAAGCAAATGAAAGTGTTAGTGTTAGTTGCTCAGTCATGTCTGACTCTAAGACCCCATGGACTGTAGTCCATCTGACTCCTCTGTCCATGGAATTCTCCAGGCAAGAATACTGGAGTAGGTAGCCAAGTCCCTTCTCCAGGGATCTTCCTGACCCAGGAGCTGAACCCCTATCTCTCATATTGCAGGCAGATTCTTTACCCCTGAGCCACCAGGTAAGTCCCCCCAAAAAGCAAGGTAGGTTTGAAGTCTGAGAATGACCATGATGCTATGGCTGCATCCTGATAGAGTCAGTGGGCTCCTGTCTCCCCTCTTCCACTAATTCACCTTCCATCCATGTTCCTTTCCTCTGTAAGGGAAAGGGTCTTTGAGGCTCACTCTAAGTGTACTTACTTTCATGCTCAAAAGCTACAAATGCTGTCATTGGCACCTAATCAAAACATGCTGTCGCTGACTTTGGAAACTCTCTGCTTCCTAATTTAGGCTTCACCCTCCTTGCTCCCTGCAGGTCCTCTGTATTCTCAGCAAAAGGCCCGGCTCATGATTCTCTGAGCATGGCTGCCAGGCCCCCCTCTGCTCTGCCAGGGCTGTGCCCAAAGTAGATGGTATGTTGCACTCTCTCCTGGTGGTAAGAAAGACCTGCCTGCCCTCAGGTTGTCAGACAGAGGACAGCTACTTTGATCACAGTTTCAGTGATTCTCGACAGTTTTGAATTGAGTTGTTCATAAATCTCATCTAGGCCATCCCCACTTCATTTATTGAGGACAGCACTGATGTTCAGACCCTGAAAGGTTTGAAGACTGGTTCCCTCACCTCAATCCCAAAGCGTTTTTAGGACACCCTCTCGGTAGACTGAAAACACTTGTGCACATTTCCTGGCTCACGGAATGGACTGAACTGTATCCCACCAAAATTCAAATGTTGAAACCCTAATCCCCAGTGTGGCTGTACCTGGAAATGAGGTCCTGAAGAATCCACCTGTCAAGCAAGAGACCCAGGTTCAGTCCCCTGAGTCAGGAAGGTCCTCAGAGAAGGAAATGGCCACCCACTCCAGTATTCTTGCCTGGGAAACCCCATGGACAGAGGAGCCTCTGGGCTACAGTCCATGGGGTCAAAAAGAGTCAGACAGGACTTGGTGACTAAAGCTCAACAACAAAGAAGTAGTTAAGGTTAAATGAGGTCATCAGGGTGGAGTCCTAATCCAGTAGGATTGGTGTCCACATAAGAAGAGGAAAAGACCCCAACAGCAAGCACACAGCGGAAAGACAGTGTGAGGATCCAGTGAGAAGGCAAACATCTGTAAGTCAAGGAGATATTTCTCGAAGTCAACTTTGCTGATACCTTGATTTTAGATTTCAAGCCTGAAGAACTCTAAGAGAATAAGTTCCTCTTGTCTAAGCCATTCAGTATGATTTTTTTATGACATTACTAACAGACTAATACAACTCCCTTATGAAACTAAAGGCTTCTTAATTATATAGCCTTTGAGTCTCCCAGGGTTCCTGGGGGAGGGTGTGATCTACTAAATATTTGTGTAATAATAGAATTGTATCAGTGATGACTATTTCATACACACATACAGAGACTTTCATATCACCCAGTAAGTCATATTTTTTATCCTTTCTTAAATGATAAATATTGCTTATTTATAATCACTTTACTTGGAAATAAATTATCCTTTAAATTAGAAACACATATCATTCAGGGGTTCCCAGATGACTTAGTGGTAAAGAATCCACCTGCCAATGCAGGAGACATAAGAGACTAGAATTCGATCTCTGGGTTGGGAAGGAAATGGCAACCCATTACAGTATTCTTGCCTGGAGAATCCCATGGACAGAGGAGCCTGGCAGGCTACAGTCCATAAGATCACACAGAGTCTGATACAACCGTGCAACTGAGCATGCACTTGTATATCTTTCAGAATGTGAATATCAATATTTCGGGTGAATTTCACCTCCATTTATGCTTTATAAGTAGGTGTAGGTGTCCCCAGAGTGCCACGTTTGTCCAGATAATGAATAAATATTATTTGACTATAAACACAATGTGAGCCTTTTTGAAACCAGTCTCATTGTGGAGTTATTTGTTCCATCAAGTCTTCTCTCCATGCTGCTGCTGCTGCTAAGTCGCTTCAGTCATGTCCATCTCTGTGCGACCCCAGAGACAGCAGCCCACCAGACTCCCCCCCATCCCTGGGATTCTCCAGGGAAGAATACTGGAGTTGGGTGGCCATTGCCTTTTCTGCTTCTTTCCATGACAAGAAGTAAAAAACTGGTACAGTTTCAAATTGGGCCGATAGACACAATTTGTCATAGATTAAAATGTATTTATATTATTGCCAAATGGATTATCTTTGATGCAGAAGTGATTGAGTAAAGTAATTTAGAAATAGTCTGGCTATTAAAATAAATCTGAGAACTTTGTGACCTATTGTTTTATTCATAAAAAAAGATCACATGTAATGTGAACTAAATAAATCAGGAATTTTAAAAGGAAGTAAATATTCTCAGCTAAGTCCACCACTCTTTAGCCATCAATCACTGAAATATTTCTTACTACATTCATTGCTAAGATCATATTTATTTTCTAAGTGAATAGGGTTATAGGGCATGTGGTCAGTTTTAGGATCTGAAATACCAGGACCAATAGCATGTGCAACATGTTTCTTTGGAGCCCTAAGATTTTCTGCATTCTTTGCTAACTGCCCCCTACACCCTTTTCACAGATGCCTGGTCTGTAGCTATTCTACAGCATTGATGTCAAGTATTTTGGGGGGAGGATATTCACATTTTGTTTAGTAACTATCATAAGCAAACAGTTTTCTGTGGTAAGCAGACATGATAATGATCAAGTTGGACTAGTTTTTCAATAGTAAGAAACTCATGCATCCTTACTATCTTAACCAACTCCTTACCAAAGAATTTAAGGTAATATTTTAAAAACAGTTGTATCTTTTTTATATGCACTGTGCCCTTTCTCAGTGTTATAAAATATCCCCATGTTGACTCACTGTACATTGATTTTAATAGGCATTCTCTACAGAGCAATATGAATATCATTGGAAACTGTATAATACAATTTTCTACCCCTGAAATGCTATAGAAAACTGCACATTTTATACTGACACATTCCCCATCAATAATAGAGTTTTTATATCTTATTTGTAGCTATTGATCTCAACAGCATAATGAAAAATTGATTGTGACGAAGTGCACAATTTCTTAAGTATAAATTTTAATGTCAAATTATTTTTATCTATGCTTCCCAATTATATGTGAAACTTATACATTTATATATGTTTGCTTCCACAAAACTCAACAGCAATAAATTTGATATGACAAGAATCTACTGAGTCAATAGAAATCAAGTTTCTCTTACTAAAATCTGATTCTAAAATTAAATACCCTAGTTTCATTTCTTCATTATAAAGAGAGTTAATGTCTTGATATATAGAATCACCTTCCTATGCAATTTAACAATTTGAAATGAGGTATTAAATCTTCTGGCGATATGAACACACACAGACGCATGCGCACACACACACACAGAGAAATACGCACCAGAAAACCATGCACTCATTTGGTAATCCACATGACACCATAAATGACGTGCCTGCTCTTTGTGATCTCTCGGGACCTTATTATTTTAGAGAAAACATTCCGCTAGGAAAATGTACAGGGGAGACAAAATGTAAGAGAAGCAATGATGCTTCTTCTCAGTGATGATCCCCACGCCCAGAGTCACAGATGTGGAATGAATTAGGTCAAAATCCACAGATCTAAACAAAATCAACACATTTTCTACCCTTAGTGAAAAACACCTGTATTACTCTCCAGGAAGCAAAGGGTCTGGAGAATGAGAAAAACTCATTTCCTACATTAACTCAACATTTATGCTATTTTAAATTAAAGCTATTGTTTAGAAAGTTGTCAGTTTTTTCCTGATATATATGCATTTTAAAATATGTGTTGCTTAATGACTGACATCCCTGGTGGGCCACTGGTTAAGACTTTATCTTACAATGCAGGGGGTGCAGGTTTGATCCCTGGTCAGAGAATTAAGATCTCAATATGCCTCGTGGCCAAAAATCCAAAACGTAAGATAGAAGCAATATTCTAACAAATTCAATAAATATTTTTAAATGGTCCACATCAAAAAAAGTATTTTAAAAATGCATTACTTAATGAGATGCATTAATACAAAAGAAAATGCAGAACTTATATATTCTGACAAACATTTTTCTAGCACTTATGTCTAAGTGCTTGTTCTTGTGTCCTGGAAAGATAGTAATCACTCTCTCGTGTACTCACTGATAACTCAGTTTGTGAAATAATTTTGCCCTTTCAACCTTTCCCAAAGAATTTGTGTGTGTACTCAGCTGCTCACTCATGTCCAAATCTTTCTGACCCCATGGACTCTTGCCTGCCAGACTCCTCTGTCCATGGAATTCCAGGCAAGAATACTGGAGCGAGTTGCCATTTCCTCCTCTGGAGTGTCTTCATAACCCAGGGATTAAACCTGCATCTCCTGTGTCTCCTGCATTGCAGGTGGATTCTTTACCTGCTAAGCCATCAGGGAAGCCCTCTGAAGAGGGTGCTTGTCAGGATAGTTCTGGTCAGGAGGCTTGGAGGGCTATAGGATTCTCTTAATTTTTTTTAACAGATTTATTGAGATCTAATTTACATATCATAAAATACAACTATTTAGATTGTACAAGTTCATGTTTTTTAGTATATTCACAGGATTGTGTACCTATCTCCATAATCTAGTTGTTGTTGTTTTTTTTTTAACTAGAGTTTAATTTTTGATGATGGACCATTTTTTGAAGTCTTTATGAAATTTGTTACAATACTGCTTCTATCTTATGTTTCAGGTTTTTGGCCATGAAACATGTTGGATCTTAGCTCCCCAGCCAGAGATCGAACCCACACCCCCTGCATTGGAAGGCAAAGTCTTAATCACTTGACTGCTAGGGAAGTTCCACCATAATCTATTTTTTTAAATTTTTTTTTCATAATCTAATTTTAAAACATTTTCATCTTCCTTAAAAGAAACCCCATATCCATAACCAGTCTCTCCCTCTTCTTCCCTCTGAACTGTTAAACTGCTTTTCTGTCTTTCTGTTTCTATGGATTTGCCTATTCCTGACATTCATATATAAGGCAATGTATTACTATCAAATGTATGATACTTTTCATTTGAGTTCTTTCATCAGCTTCATATTTTTAAGATTCATCCACATTATCCCTCATTATATCACGTGGTGCTAGTGGTAAAGAACCTGCCTGCCAATGCATGAGACAAAGGGGACATGGGCTCAATCTCAGGATCAGGAAGATCCCCTGGAGTAGGAAATGGCAACCCACTCCAGTATTCTTGCCTGGAAAAGACAGAGGAACCTGGAGTCCATGGGGTCACAAAGAGTCAGACATGACTGAACGTCTGAGTATGCACACTCACCACATTATAGCGTGTATCAATACTGCGTTCTTTCCTATGGAAGAATATTACTCCTTTTGCTTCTCCATTTACCAGCTGATGGACATTGGGCTGTTTTCACATTTTGAAAAAGTTAGCAATAGCACTGCTATGAGCATTAATATCTGTATTTATGAGGACATAATTTCCACTTCTCTTGGATATTTATCTCTGAATGGAATCACTGGGTCACATAAAAGTGGCAGTCACTCAGTTGTGCCCACCTCTTTGAGGCCCCAGGGACTGAAGCCTGCCAGGCTCCTCTGTCCATGGGATTCTTCAGGCAGGAACACTGGAGTGGGTAGCCGTTCTCTTCTGCAGCGGATCTTCCCACTCCAGGAATCAAAGTGGGGTCTCCTGCATTGCAGGCAGATTCTTTACCAGCTGAGTCACCATGGAAGTCCCTGGGTCACATGGTGATTCTATATTTAACTTTTTGAGAACCTACAGTTTTTCAAGTTGCTGTATTCTTTTATACCTCCATCAGCAAACTATGAGAGTTCTAATTTCTCCACATTCCTGACAACTGTTGTTATTGTCTTTATTTTTTGACAGTAGCCAGCCTGAAGCTGTATAGTGTGTTTCTGATTTGCATTTCCATAATGGTGACCATCTTTTCATAGGACCTTGGCCATTTGTATGTCTTCTTTGGAAAACTGTTTATTCTAATCTTCTTCATTTAATAGGGTTATGTGGCTTTTTGTTGTAGAGTTGTAAAAGTTCTCCATATATTCTGGATACACAGGTCTTCTTATCAGATATATGACTTTCAAATATTTTCTCCCACTCTGCTGCTTTTTTATTTTCACTTCAGCCAAGTTTTCAAATGTAGACAATTGGAAGTCCTACCAATGACAGTAGTAAACAAGTATGGTGCACTCATACCGAATGGAGGTAGATCCTTCCTCTGTGGAGAAGAGGTGACTTCAGTGGGATTTCAGATGATGTAATATGAAAGTACAGCCTGTACTGATGCGAACTGAATTCCTGTTGTCCTAGCCCCATTTTCAATTTACTTAGCAAAAGCGTCAGAAAACTGTCAAGTGTCAAAGTCAGTCACTTGTCGACAAAAATCTGTGAAAGGGTGTAAGTAAATGAAGAGGAGAGGAAAATGTGCAGTATTAAACACAAGGATTTTTAGAGGGAAGCTGAAGTGCTATAGCAACTGAGTATGAGAAAACGAGCAGATTTGACGGAGGGGAAGTTATAATTGTAACACTTCGTTATTGACAGATGGGGGGCCCAGAAGGGAGCTTGGAGTCAAAACAGAGCACCAAACACAGGAATAACTCGTGAGCGAGTGGATGAGATCAAATGCATGTTTATAAAAAGATAATTATTTTAGAAGAGGATCTAAATCAAGTTTCCTCAGCTGAGGAGTGTTCAAAGCAACACTTATTTTCATTCTCTGAATTTTTCAGTCACTGACATTGATGGTCTGGTTGAGAGCAGTCACATCTTACTGCTTAGTGGCGTGATGCTCTCTGAAAAAATGACTATTCCACCGGGGAAGAGGGAAAACCAAGCAAGAACTCAGTACATGTAGGTTTGGGGTTGCAATCTCATCACTCATTCACTCACTTCCTGTGTGCTTTATAAAGAACCTTATGTTTCCAGAGCTTTGGTAAATGCTGGGGATAAAATACAAAGCAAGCCATAAGCCATGCCCTCTAGCAGTTTCTAGTTTAGTGACAAATCAAAATATAATTTCGTGTAACAAAATGTCATCTCCCCAAAGGCATGTTTGCTTGCATGCTAAATCACTTCAGTCATGTCCAACTGCGACCCTATGGGTGTTAGCCCGTCAGGCTCCTCTGTGATTTCCCAGGCAAGAATACTGGAGTGGGTTGTCATTTCCTTTTCCAGGAGATCCTCCCACCCAGGGGTTGAACCTGCATCTCTTACGTCTCCTGCACTGGCAGGTGGGTTCTTTACCACTAGTGCCACCTGGAAAGTACCTGCCACCAAAGCCATAGCCCTGGTGTTTTCTTTAAGTCCAGAGACACGAGATATCAGAAAGTTGTGAGTCAGTTTGATTCTTGAAAGGAAATATTTGAGGAACACAGGGAAAGGAGAAAAGATGAATGTCTCCCTTGCAGGTACGAAGCTCAGGTTTCCCCAGAACGACTCTCTCCCTTGTTCTTCTTGCAAATAAAATTTTGCACTCAGAGACTTGGTGAGGAAGCCTGTGCACATGTTGAGGAGAGGGATGGGGAGGAAAATGCCTTATCTTTATCATAATATAACAGCTCTTTCATTTTCGCATGAAGGGACAAGATCAGACTCTGATGCCAAATTGCTTTGGTTTAAATCTTGACTCAGAGGCTTCCCTGGTGGCTCAGTGGTAAAGAGTCCGCCTGCCAATGCAGGAGACGCAGGTTTGATCCCTGAGTCAGGAAGATCCCATGGAGAAGGAAATGGCATCCCACTCTAGTAGTTTTGCCTGGGAAATCCCACGGACAGAGGAGCCTGGCAGGCTGTAGTCCATGAGGTTGTAAAAGAGTCAGACACGACTGAGCGACTAAACAACAATAGCAAAAGCAAAATCTCTACTCCACCATTTAACAGATATAAGACTTTCAGCAAGTTGTTAAGTTTCTCTGTGCCTTAACATTCTCATTTATGAAAAAGGGGATACAAATATTACCTTACCTAGATTCTAATGCTATCACATGTGTTGAATGAGAATAAATAATTACAAGTTGGAGTTGATATCTGGATTATAGAGAGCTCTCAAAAGATTTTATGTCTAATCACACTGAGGATCTGATGGAGAGTTTTTCCAAGAACTGCCAAAGTGGCTTCTATGATGAAACTTGTGTGTGTTTGTGTGTGTGTTGGGTGGGGGTGTGGGATGGTGGGGGGAAGACAATAGGGGGGCAGGGAACTCTTTATGGACTTTTATTGCATAGCTTGTGAGGAAGAAAATTCACCATCAGTAACCTAAGGAAGAGGGCATCTGTGTTGCCTGGAGGGATTGCCAAGTGACATTTGTAGGGGAACTGTTTTTCTTCTTTCATTCCACAAAAATGTCTTGACAGCCTATTCTGTGTCTCATTACTGTGTTTTACTTCTTCCTGAAACTTATGCTTATCTGGAATCATCTTACTTGTTTCCCAGTGTATTGTCTGTCTTCCTGTGAGAGAATATAAACTCTGAGTGCAACACGGCAGGGTTTCATCCATACGATGGCAAAGGTGGGCGAAGAATATTTTCTGAATGAATGGATTCCCAACAATGCACGGACAATGAACCGATATGGGGCTTGCTCATAATCAAGTCACCTTCTGGAAGGGAACAGGGACCTCCAGCTCAAGATTAGATTAGGAAAACCCAGCATGTTCCAGCCCTCTAAGTGGAGACAAGCTGTATCAGCTGCCCAGGAGTTTAATACTCTCCTCACTGCACACAATATTGCTGTTTTGTTTTGTTTTTCTTGGATTGACTCGTGTAACATCTGGGTCCATATAGAGAAAAGCTATGTTATACTACGAAAATGTATAACTCAGATGTTTGGATTCTGTGTGCTTCAGTCTGAATACGCCTCTCCTTCTGTGGGGGTGACAGGCTTGGAGCTAACGGCACGTACTAGCAGATTAACTTTACTACCAGATGACTCAGTTCATGTTGGCTCAGTCTAAGATCCAAGTGTTTTCCTTAACTTCTCTTCTGCAAAACAAAAGAGCAAAAATGTCAAAGCAAGGTGCTCTCTCATAAGATTCTTCCTTATTTAGATTTTTCAGGTTGAAAATGGTTAGGATTTGGTTTTCCTCTGTTTTTAAAAGCATTTTAAATTTCTTTCTGCTACAAATTATTATAATTATTATTTTGTGTGTGTTTTAACATTTATTTTTAATTTGATGATAATTACTTTACCATATTGTGTTGGTTTCTGCCATACATCAACATGAATCACCCATAGATATACATATGTCTCCTTCCTCTTGAACCTTCCTCCCACCTCTCACCCCCCACCCCATCTTACCTGTCTAGGTTGTTGTCACAGAGCACTGGTATTGAGCTCCCTGCATAATATCCCAAATTTCCACTGTCTATTTTACATATGGTGCTGTATGTGTTTCAATACTACTCTCCTAATATCTGTATCACACAAAACAAGACAATACTGAAATAAATGCCCTTGTCACCCTGCTTATTTAACTTATATGCAGAGTACATCATGAGAAATGCTGGCTGGATGAAGCACAAGCTGGAATCGAGATTGCCGGGAAAAATATCAATAACCTCATATATGCAGATGACACCACCCTTATGGCAGAAAGTAAAGAGGAACTAAAGAGCCTCTTGATGAAAGTGAAAGAGGAGAGTGAAAAAGTTGGCTTAAAGCTCAACATTCAGAAAACGAAGATCATGGCATCTGGTCCCATCACTTCATGGGAAATAGATGGGGAAACAGTGGAAACAGTGGCTGACTTTATTTTTCTGGGCTCCAAAATCACTACAAATGGTGATTGCAGCCATGAAATTAAAAGACGCTTACTCCTTGGAAGGAAAGTTATGACCAATCTGGACAGCATATTAAAAAGCAGAGACATTACTTTGCCAACAAAGGCCCTTCTAGTCAAGGCTGTTGTTTCTCCAGTGGTCATGTATGGATGTGAGAGTTGGACGGTGAAGAAAGCTGAGTGCCGAAGAATTGATGCTTCTGAACTGTGGTGTTGGAGAAGACTCTTGAGAGTCCCTTGGCCTGCAAGTAGATCCAACCAGTCCATCCTAAAGGAGATCAGTCCTGAGTGTTCATTGGAAGGACTGATGCTGAAGCTGAAACTCCAATACTTTGGCCAATACTGATGCGAAGAACTGACTCATTGGAAAAGACCCTGATGATGGGAAAGATTGAGGGCAGGAGGAGAAGGGGATGACAGAGGATGAGATGGCTGGATGGCATCACCGACTTGATGGACACGAGTCTGAGTAAACTCCGGGAGTTGGTGATGGGCAGGGAGGCCTGGAGTGCTGCAGTCCACGGGGTCGCAAAGAGTCGGACATGACTGAGGAACTGAACTGAACTGAAATACCCTTTATGTATGGTTGAAAGGCCCACAGATGTTGAATTTAAACTTGGTTAGGATACTTCATAAAAGTGGAATCATATACTTTTTCCATGGCTGGCTTCTCTGACTTAGTGTAACATCCTCAAGGTTCATCCATGTTGTTGAATATGGCAGGAGTTTCTTCTTTTCTAAGGCTGGATAATATTTTTTTTCTATGTATTGGGTTGGCCAAAAAGTTTGTTTGGGTTTTCTGTAACATAGAAAAACCTGAAGAAGTTTTTGGCCAACCCACTATACGCCACATTTTCTGTATCCACTCATCTGTCAATGGGTAAGTCTGTTTCCATATCTTGTCTATTGTAAATGATGCTGTGATGTGGAGGTGGAGAGTAGAATGGTTTTTGCCAGGGACTGGGAGCAAGGAGAAATGGAAAGATGTAGTTCATGCTTTCTTTACTTCTTCCTTTCTTTTTTTTTTTTTTTAAGCTGTGCCGTGTGGCATGCAAGATCTTAGTTCCCCAAACAGGAATTGAACCCAGGCCCCCTGCGGTGGAAATGTGGAGCCCTAACCACTGGACAATCAGGGAAGTCCTGAGATGGAGTTCCATGGATATAGTTTCCATTATACAAGTAAGTTCCCCTTAGAGCTGCCCTAAACATGGTGTCCCTATTTAACAGCATCTCAGTTTAGTTCAGTCACTCAGTCGTGTCTGTCTCTATGTGACTCCATGGACTGCAGCACGCCAGGCCTCCCTGTCCTTCACCAAATCCCAGAGCTTGCTCAAACTCATGTCCATCGAGTCGGCGGTGCCATCCAACCATCTCATCCTCTGTCATCCCCTTCTCCTTCTGCCTTCAATCTTTCCCAGTATCAGGGTCTTTTCCAAGGAGTCAGTTCTTCGATTCATATGGCCAAGATATTGGAGTTTCAGCTTCAGCATCAGCCCTTCCAATGAATATTCAGGACTGATCTCCTTTAGGACTGACTGGTTTGATCTCCTTGCAGTCCAAAGGACTCTCAAGAGTCTTCTCCAACACTACAGTTCAAAAGCAAAAATTCGTAGGCACTCAGCTTTCTTTATAGTCCAACTCTCACATCCATATGTGACTACTGGAAAAACCATAGCTTTGACTAGACAGACATTTGTTGGCAAAGTAATGTCTCTGCTTTTTAATATGCTGTCCAGGTTGGTCAGAGCTTTTCTTCCAAAGAACAAGCATCTTTTAAATTCATGGCTGCAGTCGCTGCCTGCAGTGATTTTAGAGTCTAGAAAAATAAAGTCTCTCACTGTTTTCACTGTTTCCCCATCTATTTGCCATGAAGTGATGGGACTGGATGACATGATCTTCGCTTTTTGAATGTTGAGTTTTTTTTTTTTAATTAGTTGGAGGCTAATTACAATATTGTAGTGGTTTTTGTCATACTGAATGTTGAGTTTTAAGCTAGCTTTTTCACTCTATTCTTTCACTTTCATCAAGAGGCTCTTCAGTTCTTCACTTTCTGCCATAAGGGTGGTGTCATCTGCATATCTGAGGTTACTGATACTACTCCCTGCAACCTGATTCCAGCTTGTGCTTCATTCAGTCCGGCATTTCACATGATGTACTCTGCATATAAATTAAATAAGCAGGGTGACAAAATACAGTCTTGACGTACTCCTTTCCCAATTTGGAAATAGTCTGTTGTCCCATGTCTGGTTCTAGTCTGTTGTCCCATGTCCCATTGTTGCTTCTTGACCTGCATACAGATTTCTCAAGAGGCAGGTCAGGTGGTTGGTATTCCCATCTCTTGAAGTATTTTCCACAGTTTGTTGTGATCTACACAATCAAAGGCTTTGGCATAGTCAATGAAGCAGAAGTAAATGTTTTTCTGGAACTTTTATGCTTTTTTGATGATCCAGCAGATGTTGGCAATTTGACCTCTGGTTCCTCTGCCTTTTCTAAATCCAGCTTGAACATCTGGAAGTTCATGGTTCACGTATTGTCGAAGCCTGGCTTGGCGAATTTTGAGCATTACTTTGCTAGCATGTGAGATATGAGTGCAATTGTGTGGTAGTTTGAACATTCTTTGGCATTGCCTTTCTTTGGGATTGGAATGAAAATTGACCTTTTCCAGTCCTGTGTCCACTTCTGAGTTTTCCAGATTTGCTGGCATATTGAGTCAATGCTTTAACAACATCATCTTTTAGCACTATATAGTACATATATAACTATATGTATAGTACATACATATATATGGTACATATATAACACATATACATATATATAACTATATATGTATAGTACATGTATGTAACAGTATATAGTACACCTAAAAAAGTTGTTTAAGGTAAACCTTAAGTGTTCTTACCGTAACAAAAAAAATTAAGCTAAAATAAAATTTGGTGTTTAGATTACTTTGAAAATTTTAGTTGATTTCACTCTTTGGTAAAGTTCTTACTTTTTCTGATTATTAATTGCTCAAAAAAGAAAAGAAAAAAAAGGAACTTCCCTGGTGATCTAGTATGTAAGAATTTGTGCTTCCAATATAAGGGACCTGGGTTCAACCCCTGGTTAGGAAACTAGATCCCACATGCCACAACTAAGACCTAACACAGCCCCTAAAATAAATAAATAAATATATTTAAATTATATTTTAAAAAGATTAAAAACAAGGGGACTCTAAGTGCCAGACATTGTATTAAACACTTCCAATATACTTTTACAGTTCTGAGAAGGAGATGGTATTATTATTCCCATCTTATTGGTATGGAAACTAAGATTAGAAAGATTAAATAAACTGCCCAAGGTCATACAGCTAGTACAGTGGTGTAGCTGGAATTTAAACTTGGGTTTTCTCACTAGACAGTGTCCTTTCTCGGCAGGACACAATAACATTTCTTTTTCTTCCCTTACTCCGTTCCGTGACCTAAGGGATTTTTTTCTAATCATTGGCTTCCATTCTCTACTATGTTTTTTATTTTTTTTTAATTATTTATTTTATTTTTGACCATGTTGAGTCTTTGTTGCTACATGTGGGATTTCTCTAGTTGCACCATTGGAGGTTGCTCTCTAGTTTTGGTGCATGGGCTTAGTTGCTCCGTAGCACGTAGAATCTTCCTGGACCAGGGATGGAACCTGAGTCCTCTGCATCGGCAGGCAGATTCTTAACCACTGGACCAAAAGGGAAGTTCCTCTATTATGTTTTATCCTTTCAACTATGTATGGCTAGTTTACATTAGGCGAAAGGTTGTGGAACTTGAAAATGAGGCTACTTAGCAACGGCTTGGGTTGGAATATCTGTCAGACTGTCCTTCCCCCTTTTTTTCCTAATCCCTTTGGGCCCTCCCAGCTTCCCAGAAGTTCCTCCTATATCCTGTCTCCTCTACCAGCAGCATCCTCATCTTCTCTTAGGTAATCTTGGGAGGAGAGCTGACTCCATCCAACCTCAACCCTAAGCCTGTGGGCCAGCCAGACCAGGGCTGTTCCTCCCGCTGCTGCCATGCAGGCTGTTGAGTGACACATCTATAAATCCTGCTAATACTTTCTTTTAGTCGCCATTAAAGCCTGTAACAATATCCAACTTTGTCATTTGTGAAATTTCAGCAGTTTTCTGCCTGAATCCTAGGCACCTGGTAGACCGACTACTTCTTTTAACTCTGGAACTTCCTCTGGAGAATATTTTAAATACATTTGAACCTTTTATTCCCCTTCTCCTTAGCTTCTTTTTCCTGACAAGTTTTTGTCCTAGATTTCATCAAATGAGCACACAATGATAAATCTTCTCATGATACATTGATACATGAAAAGGAGCTGTGTATTTGAATCATACATTTTGTAATTTAGGGGACATTTCTAATCTGCTAAGAACAAGTGTCTTCTCTTTATAAGCCCTCTCCTCAGAGATATACAGCTGATGGAAATACTTCTGCTTTTCCATCATGATGAAAACATCTCTAATCTCTCTGTTTTACAATTTTTCCTCTTACTTGGTATGTTCACTGTCTCTCCTTTGGGTAGCTTTCTTCAGAAATCTTCTTTGTATAAATGGTACACCATTGGCAGAAATGAAGCTTTCCTTCTGAATGAAGGGGAAAAGAAAACTTACTAAATGTGACTTTCTACTTTGATTATAGGAGAGTTTCTCTTTTGGAAGGAAGTATGGAGCCTTCCTTGGATAAAATTGGTATCACCACAAAATTGGAGGGCAGTGTAGTCCTATTGGTAAGGGCAACTTTGATTTTTCTTTTTTTTTTTCCCCAAGCTAGCATTACAGCAGGTGGGTCCCTTAGTCAGATCTGTGGATTTTTAGATCTTATCTATGTGATTGTTAGCAGAGACTTTTTGTCATGCTTTATGAAGATTAGGGAGAGTAATTTGGAGTGATTCCTGAAGACTATGGGATACTTTCATTTTCAAAGTGTTTTCTAGGAAATAAAAGTTCTAAGGGGTCCTACTTTGGAAAAACAGGGATGTGCGCAAAGTCGCACATGTCCGACTCTTTCAACCCCATGGACTGTAGCCCCCAGGCTCCTCTGTCCATGGGATTCTCCAGGTAAGAATACTGGAATGGATTGTCATGCACTCCTCCAGGGGATCTTCCTGACCCAGGGATCAAACCCAAGCCTCTTATCACTCCTGCCTTGGCAGAAAGGTTCTTAACCACTAGCACCACCTGGGAAGCCTGGAAAAATAGGGGGAGTTATTTCAAAGTAAATATGGGAAACACTGAATATAAGTTCAAGAAGGTCCTTTAGTCCAATGACTTTGTGAGCTTCCAGTGTGCTACTTGCTATTCTTCAGTCGCTCAGTTGTGTCTGACTCTTTGAGACATCATGGACTGAAGCATGCCAGCCTTCCCTGTCCTTCACCATTGCCAAAGCTTGCTCAAACTCATGTCCACTGAGTCGGGCCAATGTGCTAATATGCTGTGTAAATCTTCAGGCAGTGAGAGTGGTGATGGAGAATGCCACCTCTCCCAACGTTGTTCAACAGCAGGCGATTAACTCTAAGAGGCATTTGGTGGAGCAGTGTTGCCTGTAAGACACTTTGGGAAACAATTTTTCCATTGGTTCAGGCAAAGATTCCACTTATACGAGATACCTAGAATAGTCAAATTTATAGAGTCAGAAAGTACATTGGTAGATGACAGGGGCCAGGGACTGGGAGGCTGGGGAGGAGAATGGGGATTTAGCGTGTAATGAGGACAGAGTTTCAGTTTAGCAAGGTGAAAAGTTCGGGAGGTGGATGATGGTGAAAATTGCACAACAGTGTGAACGTACAGACCTGTACAGTTACAGATGGTTAAAATATTTTGCTTTATTTTATGGGACTTTGGTTGTTGTTGTTCAGTTGCTAAGTCATGTCTGACTCTTTGTGACCCTATGGACTATAGCACGCCAGGCTTCCCTGTCCTTCACCATCTCCCAGAATTTGGCCAAACTCATGTCCGTTGAGTCCGTGATGCCATCCAACCATCTCATCCTTCTGCCCCCTTCTCCGTTTGCCTTCAGTCTTTCTCAGCATCAGTCTTTCCTTTGCCCTCAGTCTTTCCTAGAGCCTTTTTTCCAATGAGTCAGCTCTTCTCAACAGATGGCCAAAGTATCAGAGCTTCAGCTTCAGCATCAGTCCTTCCAGTGCATATTCAGGGCTGGTTTCCTTTAGGATCGACTGGTATGATCTCCTTGATGTCCAAGGGACTTTTACCCCAATAATGTTTTTTTCTTTTTTCAAAAAGCTCTCTATGTAGAATATTTCATTTTGTCCATTGAAAATATTAATAACTTTGCTAAGTTTTCATGCTTACAGAAAGGCATTATTGAAAACAGACCCACGATGCTTGCTATGCAAATCTTCACAGGATTTTTTCATCTCTGTCCACTATTGAAAGACTTTACAGTTATTAATGATGACCCATGAGGGAAGTATCTACTGGTTACACCAGGAAAAACAATGCAGTTCAGCAAATTCATTTCTTTTCCCCAAAGCATGCAAAAATATTTACCAATTCTATTTTCTTTCATGGTGGCTGTTAATAAGTTCAGAAATAAATATTGACTTCTTTCCTAGTAGCCTTCTAGGACTTTACGCAGTAATGTGTCTTGCATATTTGACACCTGTAGTGGATCATTTCTAATACGTTTCCTCTATGAAAAAGATTCAGTAAAAATAAGGCAAAATTTATTATTTTCTCAGTTTTCTTTGACAATAAAATACTAGTTTAAAAATAAGAGAATTTAAGTTTAAAGATCTTCACATTCCGTACTTGTGTACAAACAATTTGCACTTCCAAACAAAAATATTACACCTTGCAGTTCTCACCCTGTTTCACTGTTTTACATTTTAAACACAAATAAAAACTCAAAAAGAAATTTAGAATTGAATTAATCCAATTTCTATCTTCTAAATGTAGTACTAGTATGCTTTTGCATATTTTATTTTATTTTTAAAAGATTTTTGTACTTTTCATTTATGGCCTCTTTTGCACACACTTTTTAAGTCAGAGTGGTGATTTTTCCTAGTGCAGAGTGACCAGCTCAATAATATTTTTTTTCCTTTTATTTTTTACTACACTGCATAGCATGTGAGATCTTAGTTCCTAGCTCAGGATTGAACCCCGCCCCCTGCATTGGAAGCATGGCCTCTTAACCACTGGACAGCCAGGGAAGTCCCTACTTAATTTTAAATCTTGTTAAATAGAGGGAAATATAGGAACAAAGGCATGAAAGACAAGATCTGTGCCAAAAATGAACTTAGATAACTCCAACCATCATGTACTTATTTTCAAAATGAATGTAATAAATGTATGCACCTCTTTCCACTTGGTAGAATTAGGGCATTAATTAGGACTTTTCCAAGTTGGTGTTCAGGTGCATGACCATATTCATTTAAGATGAGAAATGACAATATACAAATTTGAAGTCGACATACGTTTTTAAAACTTAAAAGTAACTGCAGCAGTTGTTAGAATTTTGATCAACAAGTGACTTTTTTCTGCTTTGTCCTTGATTTTAAACTGTGTACAGAAAGTGCATCTTCTCTTGTTTGCATCTTGGCTGAGCATTATAATCACTATACTCTATCATCTCTCCCACCCCTGCTTGGTACCCCACTGACCATATTTATTATATGTATTAAATTTATCCAAGCTCTATAAGAATTCCATAGTCATGCTTTTCTTTGCCCTAATTTGATTCCTTATACCATATTAATGCATAAAAATGACTTGTAATCATTTTGCTAAATGTTATGGACTGAATTGTATTCCTGCCAAATTTGTATGTTGAAGTTCTAGCCCTCAGGCCTCCCAAATATGACTTTCTAGATAGAGACAGGGTCTTGACAGAGGTCATCAAATTAAAGTGCAATTGTTGTGATGGGCTTTACTTCAGTGGGACTGATGACCTTACAAGAAAATGGAAATTTGTACACAGAGGGAATTACCCAAAGAGGGAAGACAATGTATAGAGACATAGAGAGAAGATATTCATCCAGAAGCCAAAAAAAGGGACCTGAAAGAATTGATGCTTTTGAACTGTGGTGTTGGAGAAGACTTTTGAGAGTCCCTTGGATGCTAAGGAGATCAAACCAGTCCTTCCTAAAGGAAATCAGTCCTGAATATTCATTGGTAGGACTAATATGGAAGCTGAAGCACCAGTAATTTGGCCACCTGATGTGAAGAGCCGGCTCACTGGAGAAGACCGTGATGCTGGGAAAGACTGAAGCCACAAGAAGGGGGCAGCAGGGGATGAGATGGTGGGATGGCTTCACTGAGTCAATGAACATGAATTTGAGCAAATTCTAGGAGATAGTGGAGGACAGGGGAACCTGGCCTGCTGCAGTTGTTGGGGTTGCAAAGGGTTGGACACAACTGAGTGAATGAACAACAGCAACAATGAGAACCCCCTATAAAGCACATGGAACTCTACTCAGAGTCTGTGGTGACCTAAATGCGTAGGATATCAAAAAAAGGAGGACATACATGTATACAAACATATTGCCGAGTCACTCTGTTGTACAGTAGAAATTAACACAACATTTTGAAGCAATTATACTCCAATAAAAAGTAATCTTTAAAACGGCAGAAAGCATATAAAGATCATTACAGCATACTCGCACATATATATGGAATTTAGAAAGATGGTAATGATAACCCTATACTCAAAATAGAAAAAGAGACAGAGATGTACAGAACAGACTTTTGGACTCTGTGGGAGAAGGCGAGGGTGGGATGTTTCGAGAGAACAGCATGTATATTATCTATAGAGAAACAGATCACCAGCCCAGGTGGGATGCATGAGACAAGTGCTCGGGCCTGGTGCACTGGGAAGACCCAGAGGAATCGGGTGGAGAGGGAGGTGGGAGAGGGGATCGGGATGGGGAATACATGTAACTCCATGGCTGATTCATGTCAATGTATGACAAAACCCACTGCAATGTTGTGAAGTAATTAGCCTCCAACTAATAAAAATAAATGAAAAAAATAAATAAATAAAACAGCAGAAAAGAATGTGGATCCAGACAGAAGCGCACCACAAACACTGGAGAATTCCAAGCTCGCTGGTGGGAAGTCCTGAAAGATCCTTAGGAGATTTTATAAGGTTCACAGAAGTTGAGCTGACATATTGCTTAAAGGCACAATGTGACTACTTAAATGTGTACTTGTTTGTGTGGACTTAGTTGCTCAGTTGTGTCTGACTCTTTTGCAACCCCATGGACTGTAGCCTGCCAGGCTCCTCTGTCCATGGGATTTCCCAGGCAAGAATACTGGAGTGGGTTGCCATTTCCTACTCCAGGGGATCTTCCCAACCCAGGGATCGAACCCGCATTTCCTGCATCTCCTTCTTTGTCAGGCAGATTCTTTACCACGGAGCCACATGGGAAGCCCAAATATGAACTGAAAGGCACAATATTGAAAGGCACCATCCTACTGCTGTTGGACACCTTCCTTCTAGCTCACTAAACATAAGAGTTTGAGTTCTAAATCTGCAAATGTATGCTTCACTCCTTAATGAAGACTTTATAGCTGAAGATAACATGCTTCAGAAAAAAATGCATTTTTTGTGAATCTAACAGCCTAATCTCATTGTTACAGATTGTATACTATAGGAGTTGAAAAGGAGGGTCATAGCCATCTTTTTTTTTTTTTTTCAATTAGTTTATAAAGAAGATGAAGGGTATTGTGTTGGCATGTGGTTCTGCAGCATCTGAACTAAAGGTATGCCCGAATGAGATTCCTGAACTGAGTGGCTGCATAGGAAGTTCTGTCTGAAGCAGAAAACATGTTCTCCTTTGACGTTTCCATTGGCATCAAGTTGAAGGCTATGGTGTCACTGAGCGTGGTGGCTACCTGGGCGTGTTCCTTCCTTTCTCCCACTGGAAGGATGGGGCTCACTGCATTCTGTTTGAGGCCTGTGGTTATTTTGATGTAGCTAGTCGGATGCCCTGAGACAGGAAGACCTGCACTTGAGCCAAGTTACACAAGTGTGCTGTCCTGGCACTAACTTTAATGTGCACCTGGGTTTCAAAAAAGGAAAAACAGAAACCCAAATTCCTTTCCTTTTTCTTTTGGGATTTGGCCCTAACACCATTTTGTTTAAATTTCAAAGGTTTAAGTTTCATCAAAGTAGAATTTGTTTATGTAAAATTACATACCAGATGTTCACTGCCGTAGAAGTTGTAGGGTATTTTATTGCCAATGTGACCCTAGTGGATTCTGCAATTATAAACTGAAGCCAGGTTGTTTATATAAGGTTTCTGCTATAGACAGGAAAGAAATCTGGTGATGGGGTTGGGAGTGGGGGTCTCAAAGACAGACTGACCTTATTCTTTTGAAATATCTCTTTTAGGAGCGGATATCATAGACCTTGTAAAAATGGGAGTTTGGAGAAGTACAAATTACTGGCAAGATTTTGTATTTTTAGAAGTATTTTATAAATCTTGCCATCAACCTGGCATATGTGGTTGGAGGTGAGATAAAGTAATACATGAATTCAGGGAGCTGAAGTGCTATTTTTCTGTAGCAGTAATTGTCACTTTAGCATTCAGCCACACCCGCTGCAGGGTTTGTTAGAATACAGGTTGCCAGGCCCCACCCTGAGTTTCTGATTCAGAAGTCCTGGGTACAGCTTGAGAATTTGTATTTCTGTCTAGTTCCTAGGTAATTCTCTTGAGGCCCAATGACTCCCCTTTAAGAACAAGTTGTAGAGCAATAATTCTTTTTTGGGGGGAAAAAAAAACCTTTTTATTTTATATTGTAGTATAGTCAATTAACCATGTTGTGATAGTTTCAGGTGGAAAGCAAAGGGACTCAGCCATGCATACACATGTATCTATTCTTCCCCAAACTCCCCTCCCTTCCAGGCTGCCTCGTAACATTGAGCGGAGTGCCCTGTCCCGTACAATAGGTCCCTGTCGGTGATCCATTTTAAATACAGCAGTGTGTGCATGTCCATCCCAAACTCCCTAGCCCTTCCCCCACCTCCCCTTCATGCCCCTCAACCATAAGCTCGTTCTGTAAGTCTGTGAGTCTCTATTCTGTAAGTAAATTCATTTGTATCATTTCTTTTCAGATTCCACAAATAAGGGATGTCATACGATATCACTCCTTTTCTGTCTGACTTATTTCACTCAGTATGACAGAATTCTTAAGGCTGGCTGCACATCAGACTTCGTGAATTAAAGTCTTTAGGAGGAAGGTTCACCTTTACCATGGCTGATTGAGTATATGGCCAACTAAACCGACCAGTGACCAGTGGCCTAAGGTGTGGAGTGAAAAATAGACTGGGTCTACTGGCTTCTTCTCTGGGATTTGGACCATTAGCAGGGATGGATGATGGCAAATCCCGAGGGAGGTCAAGTCATGTCCAGGAGACCAAACCCACATAAAGGGCTTCTCACACTCCATCTTGCTACAGAATCATCTGGAGAGCTTCACAATACAGACTCGAGAACCGCTGAAGGAACGGGAGAGCAGAAGGGACTGACAGATAAAGCAGATTCGTAGATGTCCAAAAGAGCAGATAACCAGAATGGTGTCTTCAAAGTGTGGGCACCATGTGAACTGTGGCAACATCACTGGGTCTTATTAGAAATTCAAAATTTTAGGCTCAACGGTGAAGGACACTGAGGGGAAAACTCTGAGACCAGCACCCAGGAAACTGCCTAACAAGCCCCCAGGATAATTGTGAGGCATGCTGAACTTTGAGAACTCGTGAACTGGATCATTGACCCAGCTGCCCTGACTCTGGAAGCAAATTCCAGCCCCAGCCTTTAAGACCAGTGCTACTATGCTACTTCTCCATGGGTTTCCATGCAATTCCCTTCATATTATCATTTATGTTTTTCCAACAGACCCTTTTTCTCTGAAAGAGGACTTGATGCTCCAGGAAAAACAGCTCTTTTGACTTAAAGTCAATGGGAAATTTTAGCCCCGAGAGAGATGATGGTTAAGAGAATAATCATTCATCCGCTTTAAATAGTTCATATCCCTAAACCAGTGGTTCTCAATTTGACTGTTCCGTAAGGGCCATCCCCAACTTTTTTGACACCAGGGACTAGGTTTGTGAAAGACAAGTTATCCATGGACCAGGGAGAGGGGATGGTTTCCGGATGATTCAAGCACATAACCATTTTCTGTGCACTTCATTTCTATTATTATTATATCATTTCCACCTCAAACCATCAAGCATTAGATCCTGGGGACTGGGGACCCCTGCTTTGGAATCACCTGAGGAACTTATAACAATTCAAATATCTAATATATCTTTGGTGCATGGGTGTGTTAAGTGGCTTCAGTTGTGTCTGACTCTTTGTGACCCAATGAAACCCAGGTCTTCTGCATGGCAGACAGATTCTTTACCATCTGAGCCACCAGGGAAGCCCTGACCAGGGTTTAAACCCATATGATACCTTCAGTTCAGTTCAGTTCAGTTCAGTTCAGTCGCTCAGTCGTGTCTGACTCTTTGTGACCCCATGAATCACAGCACGCCAGGCCTCCCTGTCCATCACAAACTCCTGGAGTTTACTCAAACTCATGCCCATCGAGTCGGTGATGCCATCCAGCCATCTCATCCTCTGTCATCCCCTTCTCCTCCTGCCCCCAATTCCTCCCAGCATCACGGTCTTTTCCAACGAGTCAACTCTTCACATGAGGTGGCCAAAGTATTGGAGTTTCAGCTTCAGCATCAGTCCTTCCAATGAACACCCAGGACTTACGTGATACCTTAGGTCCTGCTAAATCTGCCATTCTCCAGCATTTTTCTGGTTGCCAGTTTGGTATTTTGGAAAATTAGAAAGATAAGCTAGGATTAAAATCATCTAATGGAATCATTTAGCCTTGAAAAATTATTTGCAGATCTATTTGTATTTCATCTGAATTCTACTATTTTATATAAACCTCTTTACACAATTTCTAATCAAGATTTGGAAAATTCCCATGATTAGTCTTGCCAATATGCTTTCTTAATATTTAATACCAAAATATCCAGGCAATTCAAGTGAAAGCAATAGTAAACTGATATTAAAAATCCCATCTCCATCCCAAACTCTCCCTTGAAGCCCAGACTCTTATATTTAACTGTCTACTTTTCTCCCTAGGGCTTCCCAGGTGGTTCAGTGGTAAATAATTTACTTGCCAATTCAGGAGACAAAAAAACTCAGGTTCGATCCCTGGGTCAGGAAGATCCCTTAGAGTAGGAAATGGCAACCCACTCCAGTATTCTTGCCTGGAGAATCCCGTGGATGGAAGAGCCTGGCAGACTACAGTCCATAGGATCGCAAAAGAGTCAGTAGGACAGAACTGAGCAACTGAGCACCCTTTTCTTCCGACACTTGGGCTGAGGACATGCCTAGGATCAACTTCTGAATCTTATTCCCTGAGACCTATGGTTTCTCAGCAAGTTTTCCCTCCCTCCCTACTCCTCCAGGTCTCCTCTTTGCTCGGGCTTCCCAAGGAGAGTAAAGGTCCCTCACCAAGGGGTGGTTTCTGTTGGGCACACATCTCGCTTTGGCCAATGGCTGTGGAAGAAGTGCGAGCACCAGTTCCCAGTGGGGCCAGGAAGGCACTGAATGGCTTTGCTTGTTTCTCCCAGCATTTCTCTCTTCTTTTACGGGAAGACTGTGCCTCAGGTAGTTGCTGCCACTTCACCCCAACCCTAGGAAAAACTCACGGAGCAGAGCTGTCCTGCTGCTGCTGCCGCTAAGTCGCATCAGTCATGTCCGACTCTCTGTGACCCCAGAGACGGCAGCCCACCAGGCTCCCCCGTCCCTGGGATTCTCCAGGCAAGAACACTGGAGTGGGTTGCCATTTCCTTCTCCAATGCATGAAAGAGAAAAGTGAAAGTGAAGTCGCTCAGTCGTGTCTGACTCTTAGCGACCCCATGGACTGCAGCCCACCAGGCTCCTCCGTCCATGGGACTCTCTAGGCAAGAGCACTGGAGTGGGGTGCCATTGCCCTCTCCAGAGCTGTCCTAGCTTACTCCAAAACAGCAAGTCTGAGAAGTAACTTATTTTTTTTTCCTTTAAAAAAAAATTATTGGAGTGTATCTGCTGTACAATGTTGTGTTAATTTCTGCTGTGCAGCATGTGGAGAAAAGGGAACCCGCCTGCAAGGCTGGTGGGAATGTAAAGTGATACAGCCATTATGGGGAACAGTGTGGGGGTTCCTTTAAAAGCTAAAATTAGAACTGTCACATGACCCAGCAGTCCCACTCCTGGATATATACTGGAGAAAGCCATAATTCCAAAAGACACATGCACCCCAGTGTTCATAGCAGCACTATTTACAACAGCAGACGTGGAAGAAACCTAAATGTCCATAAAGAGATGAATGGATTAAGAAGATGTGATACATATGTACAATGGAACATTACTCAGCCATAAAAAAGGAACAAAATTGTGCTATTTGCATAGACATGGATGAACCTAAAGAATGTCAAACAGAGTGAAGTCAGTCAGGAGAAAAATAAATACCCTATATTAATGCATATATATGGAATCTAGAAAAAATGGTACCATGAACCTATTTGCAAAGCAGAACTAACTTATTTTTGTATACCACTAGTATTTTACAGTTTGTTTGTTTTGCAGCATGGATAATACAGCTGTCAAACTGGCTCCTCCCTACAATGTTCTGCTTTTATTTTCCTTTCATCGATATTATGAAAATCTATGTGAAACAAATATAAAAAGTGTGAAGAACCAAGCTTAACAACCATAAAAATATGTGCTGTATTTGTTGTTTGTTTCACATTTCTACTCATTTCTCTCCCATCCTTTTCTTTCCTGACTTATTCAAAAGGAAATCACAGACATCATATTATTATCATCACTCCCAACACAGACTTCAGTGTGAATCTGAAAACAAACAAACACTATTTTATTTTATAATGCTTAGGTGACTAGCACATCTAACAAAATAATCTTTCTAAAATATTTTCTAGTGAGACCACTTGAAGAGTTAAGTCTCAAGTCACTTTTAAACAACTTTTAATGAGAATATTATCCCCTTTCTTATGGTTAATTTGTTTTCATCTCACTGACTTGTTGAAGAAATAGAGTCAATTGTACTGTAGAATATGTCACATTCTAGATTTAGCTAATTGCTACTTGATGGTGACCTTTAACTTGTTTCGGTATCCCAGAAATATAAGTGGATTAGAAGTTAGATGCAAAGACTATCAGATTAAAGTTCAAATATGTACCAGAAAGAGGAGAAGAATGCTCCATGAAAAGTGAAGGTGAAATTGAAAGTTGCTCAGTCGTGTCCAATTCTTTGTGACCCCTAAATACCCATGGTTGGTGCCAAATACTGTCTACTGCACCCACCAATAGCAGCCCTATGGTGCCTGGTTATGTCATGCTTAGTGAGGTCAGATATATCATTTATTTATTTAAGAAATGTACAATTCAGCATTTTTATATATATAACACAGTTATTATACTATTTCTAAATACAATGTTATTTAGTATTTAGTATATACTAAATTGTATATTTAGTAAATATACAATCCAGCGTATATCCTCCTCAATGGGGGCTGTAACATCCTACATGTTCACTTATAATGTAGGCCTGACAATCATTCTCCTGTATCTTGTCATTGGCATAGGTTTTCAAACTTTCTGATGGGGTATAGTTACATTTCTTTCATTATTGTTGATTGCACATTCACAGGTCAAGGGTCATTTGTATTACATGTGTGGCTCTTATATACAGCTGAATAAAAAAGACTCATACCTCTGCTTTAGTGTTTTGCAGACCAAATAAAATCAACCCTTTGGATACAATTTTTCATTTTCAAGTGATTGTGTTGTAGTATTTCTTTAAAATTTTTTAGAAAAATCTTTAACCCTGCCTGTGTAGCATGTGGGATTAATTCCCCAACCAGGGATTGAACCCTCACTCCCTACAAACGGAGCACAGAGTCTTAACCACTGGATGGCCAGGGAATTATTGTTTTGAAATACTATAGACTCAGCCATATAGAGTCTTCTTTGGTATTTCCTTAAGCACAAAGATCTTAGAGTCCAAAGTATACACGTTGTAAAGCTTAAAGAGTCTTAGTGATAATGGCTTTTCTTAAGTACATATAACTAGGAGACAAAACTGAAGTTCTATTTTCCATAGCAGGCAATGGCAGAGGGTAAAATTTCCCATTAATTGAAAGAGACTTCTAAGTCAGAAGGAGAAGAAACAACAATAAATACAGTTCTTGGCACACAGTAAAAAAATTATTAAATGCAGTTTCCATCCTCTAGCTGTCTAGGAAGTTGGATGTTCATAATATTAACAAAAATGACACGCTTGTTGCTTCTGTAATTTGGGGTATTACGTGGCCATGCTGTAAATGAGCTTCATCATTAATAGAATTGATAGGAATTATTTAAGAAGTTGAGATGTTATAGCTTGATCATCATCAACAGTGAAAAGAATACTGGAGTCAAGTATCACTAAAGGCTGGAGGAGCAAGAGAAAGGAAAAAAAAATGGAGAAGGAGAAGGAAATAGAACATATAAAGAAGATTTTCAGCTATCCTCCTGCACATATGATATAGAATCATGTATCATTTGAAAGATTAACTGGCGCCCAGTAATTTTGGGCCATCAGTGCATGTTTATTCACAATAATATGACTGATCCAACAATGCAAATATAGTGGCAGAAATCACCAAGCATGAAAAACCAGATAGCTAGTCACTCCAAGATAGAGTAGCCCCAACTCCCCACAGTCTTCCTTCTCAGAACTCCAAAATACTGGGGATAACACAGCGGACCAGCAAAGGAAGGCTCTGCAAGGTGGAAAGAGGAAGATGGATGGTGTAGGACCATTTAGACTTGAGGAATGACATGCAACAGGTTCCCTGGGTGTCTATTGCTCCCATACATCCTGGACATGGTAATGTGGGAGCCACGAACCGAAACTGCCAATAGGCGTTAACAAAAAGATGGCTCGGGAGAAGCCTGCTCCGCTAGTGGAAGAACAGGGAGAGAGTGGGCTGAGGACATGAAAACTTTCCGACAATACTTTTCCTCTATCTCAAACACCAGTGGGAAACCTGCAGCCCAGTCCATCCACCCAGGTGATGCTCTGAAGTTGGCTGGGTCTAGTTGTAAGGTAAGTCTTCACACCTGCCGCATCAGGAAGACAACCAGGTGGCCCAAGGAGGGACTTATCCTAATGGGTAGTGTTGCCTGATACGACCACCCATGTGATTTCACTTGCTGCAGCATACTGTCTACTAATTATGTACGCACTCAGTGGTGTCCAACTCTGACTCTTTGCGGCTCCATGGACTGTAGCCTGTCAGGCTCCTCTGTTCATGGGATTCTCCAGGCAAGAATACTGGAGTAGGTTGCCATTCCCTTCTCCAGGGGATCTTCCCCAGGGATTGAACCTGGCTCTCCTGCATTGCAGGCAGATTGCCATCTGAGCCAACAAGGAAGCCAGAGTAGGTAAAGAGTGTTCTTATTCAAGGTGAGACTTACAAAGAACAAAATGCAAACCTATCTCCAGGAGGTTCATGATAGAAACAGAGATGATCTTGAGGCTGGAAAACTCAGAAAATCAAGGTGTGAGCTACAGGGGCCTGAAGAATGCATGGTCTCTGCTGAAGGCCAAATGTATAAAGTGACTTTTGTGCACAACTTGCTGACTCTGTCTGATTCTTGGTTGATAGAAGGGTCAAGGAGTCTAATCAAATTTGTGCTCTTCTATTATACACTCAGATGGGGCAGATTCCCTTTGCTGGCATTTGAAATCCATATGTAAGCACACCATCAGCAAAACCCCTTGTCAGCTGTCTGTCCCTTTCTCCAGCCTTTGCCCCTAACTGCCATCTAGGTGGTTTTCCTTCTTCTTCTTCTTCTTTTTTTTTTTTAATGTACAGATCTACTGATGGGGGTTGAAAGGGACACTCTGATTATTGTGAGAAACTGTATCCAGCCTCCATTTGCATTTGGAAATCACAAAGGGAAATAAAAAAGCGATGCCTGCAGAATCCAGATGTTGATGCATTCGAGGACCCGGAACGCCCTTCCATCCTTCAAAAACATTCCAACGTCCAACCCACCATCCAAATGAAGACTGTACGGCATTCAGGAGGTTGACAATAAACCTGAATTACTACAGCACTGAGAAAGGCAAGACTCAGTGGCATTACATGCTCTTCATTGAAATATAGAATAGGTCTCAAAAATCAGCTTCACATTTGCCTGGGATCAAAATTCTCTTAAAAAAAATAAAAACTCTAGTTTGTAACAAATATGTTTGTTTTTCTTGCCTAATAAGTTCCAGTTTAGAGGATAAGTTAATATTCTGTAAGTAAAAGACTAATATCTTTCTACGGCAATGCCTCTCTTTCTCTTTCTTTCTCTCTCTTTTTTTTTTTGACCCATCTGGTTTGTCAGAAAAGTCTCCTACCTCTGATATTTATACAATATCATGCAAATGTCAAAATCTGAATGTCATCTTCAAAGGCCCTTTTTATGTCAGGCAACCCCTTTATAGGGAAAAAATAAACAATTTTATGTATGCATGCTTGATGCCAGTCCAATTAATAAAAGCCTTTTTTGCTATGCTTGGCTACAAGCAAGTTTCTCTTTTGAAAATGAACAGAGGGAGAATGAGATAAAAGGTCTGTATTGTTTCCTTGCAAATTTTACAGTTTCATTTTTAATTTGTGTTTGCATGTGAGGCTCTTGGTACAGATGGTGTGATAGTCCACAGTATGTTCTGAGAACCTGAAATGATAACAAAGATATGCAAATTGAGAGGGTGCTTTGGATGAAAGCCAAGATATCCAATTTCACAATAGCTGAAAACAAATTGATGTACCCAGCAAACTACTCTGAGTAGCACTAGGAAATGTAACCGTGCCAAAGCAAATTATATTAATGACCTTAGCGGTTGTTGAGTTCTATTGGCCAGCTTAGCATTGGTTACATTTGTCTGCATTGGCACTTAGCTTACTGTTCAAATCAACTTTTCTGGAAAAAAAAAAAAAGAAAAAAAAACCTTAATGAAAAATCAATCTTGATAATTGCAAAAAATATTACATAATGGTTTTTCCACTTGAGGAATATTTTGTGATATTTAGTATTTCAAAAAGTAAAAAATGCAAATGCTTAAAATGGATGGAAAAATGAAGAAGTTGATTATTTTAGGATTTTTTTTTTTACTGCAAATCAAATATAATAGTTCATAAAATAAGGTCTAACAAATAGTAGTATTTGTATTACATCAACGGGAAGTTTGGTTAAAATGACTCATGCAGAGTGATTTTCAAGAATTTTCCTTATATCAAGACAGATTTTTAACAGATAATTTGTTAAATTCTGTGGTTCAGAATGTCAGATGAATTATTTCGGAAGAAAGGAACAAAGAAAGAAAATAAATAAGGAAAAAGAGAAGAAAAAAAATCTATGTAAATATGGAAATATGATTATAAAGTCTAATTTATAACACATGCACTTTATTCAATTATATGTACAATTACTTGGCATCATTTTGTACTTGAACTAAAAAAATTGATTGGAAAACTCTATTTCAAAGTTATTTTTCTATCCTAGATGATGTTGGCAGCTTGCTTAATAATTGTGGAAATCTAATGTTCTGGAGTAAAAATGATGCAAATGGAAATGATTTTTTAAATCTTAAATCAGACTAAAAATATCCTTCAAGATTGAATAAAGATGCTGACTAAATTTAGATATTTTCTAATACAGATTTGTTTTTTTGAAGCAAATGTTTTACAAACTGAGGCCAAATTACCAGATTTTTTTTTTCTTGGATATTTAATCTGACCTTCTATTAAAGTTGAAAAAGAGATAAATGCAAACATAATTGTCAGGGCTGCCGTTCAACTTTCGAAATCAAGAAAATGTTCCTACTAGCGATCTGCAACTGTGTCGAATTTTTCATTGTTCCTGCTTTTGCAAAATAATTCAGACCTAAACAGTTGACAATTCTAGCCCTTAAAAGCCTATGGTTTCTTAAAAATTGAAGGCACACTTGTTGCTCAGAAATTAGTCGGCTGGATTTGAGAGCCTTGCAAGTAGCTGAATAAAAATCAAGATTATGAAAATGTGAACTTTTATTGTGAGAAGGAAAATGGTGAAATGACATCACTGACAGCCGGACTCTGTTTCTTCTCAGTCATAATATTTTCTAGTCAAAAAGTAATTTTGAAAGGAAGTTATCCTCCTATGAGAAAGCAGCATGCATTTCACAACAGGACAGATAATAATTGAAGAGGTCGCAGGCACAGGCAAATGCAGTTCTTAAAAGAATAGGCCATTTATTCAAATGAATTATTTATTCAAAACTTAGAAACCCATTCTTCATTTTAGAATATTATTATTTTTGTCCCAGAATTCCGACATCTCCTGTGTTTTTTTAATATATTTTTTACCAGATGATTTCTGCTTTGAAAATTTCAAAAACAGAAATGACAGGAAATGGAGATTCTTTTTCTTCAACAAACAGGCAAATGCGAAGAGTGCGCTCTTTCTCCTTTCACATGGTATGCCTATTGATATAGTTCAAGGGCACCTCAGTCTTGGCAAAACAGTGCAAGTCTGAAAATTTAAAGTTTGGTTACCTAGGGACTTCCCTGGTAATCCAGTGGTTAAGATTTCACCTTCTTGTGCAGCAGCGTGGGTTCAATCCCTGGTCAGGGAGCTAGGGTCTCACATGCCTCTCAGCCAAAAAGAAAAACCAACATAAAACAGAAGCAATATTGTAACAAATTTATTAAGGACTTTGAAAAATCAGAAAAAAAAAATAAAGTGCAGTTACATAAAACGCAACAGGTTCAGACGTTATCAAGAGCTAAGCGCATAGCGGCTGTGTAGAATATCTTACTGCTGGATGCTGGAGGTTGGAGAGGTAATTAGAAAGCAGTGTATCTGAAACAAAAACAAAAACAACAAAAAAAAGAAAAAGCTTCTTCTCATCACAAGAGTAGTTCTGCAGAGAAGTGCTCTTGATGTACGTGAGGCAAACAGGCAGCAAAGCCTGTTTCTGTAACAAATAACAGTTTGTATTATCTCTTTAACCTAAGAAATGCCAAAATATAGCGTTTCTGATAAGCCCCCAAGTGACCCCCAGTTTAGGGGGAAAAATGCACTAAAAGGAAGATTCTGAAGCTGTCCATCAATTTCTAAGACACACATGAATCCTGAGCACTGAGGCAATGCGCTCTCTGTCTTCATGCATAATACATACCAAATAGGTGAAGGAGGATGTAAAGTGAATCTTAATTGGTTATAATTGTCATTTCATTTAGTAAAGTATTGTCTGGAGACCAGGATATCAATTAGCACTCTATGGACTCAGTTACTTATGAAAATACGCATATAGAGAGTTGGATGTGCTCAAGCAGTAGATATACTTTAATTAAGAAAATAGACAGTGAATTAAAGACCTTTAAATTATCAATCAATTGCTATCTAGGTAGGTTTTGGAGCATCTACTTGGTAAACTCAAAAATCAGTGTCACCTGATTTAAACGAACTAAGAAAATGTGTTTTGCCCATATATATATATATATATATATTTTTTTTTTTTTTTTCTAGGCATTCCCTTGTTATGCCATAAGAAAAATTTCAACACTAGAAAAAAAAATCCCAGAGATGTCTGGTAATGGAGAAAATTTTCTTCTTTAATTTTAAACCTCAATATGTATGCATTGCATGAAAACATAAGAAAACAATATTAAGTCAAGAGTCTCCCATGAAGATCTCTTTCATATGTCCTTCATTTCCTCAGAATTAATGGATGTTGAGGCATCAATAAGGTAGAAAAAAAGATGATTGATGTATTTCGTTTTATTATTAAATTGTTGGTAACCAAGGCAGCTTTTCTTTTTTCCGTGGGGATGAAGAGGGACCTGTCCCTTTTTAACCACTTGCTCTGAGTGACTTTTATACCCAATATCAGTGAGAAGAGAGGGTGAATGTCACCTCTCTTCTCTTCCTCCTCCTGCGAATGCCTACTCCCCCCCCTTTGATTGACAGCTACTAATAACCTTCCTACCCTAAGTGCCATGGAGACACTTTATTAGGACAAACAGCCAAGGAAATCTAGGAATGGAGCCAAGTCTGCAGTGAGTTATTATCGGGCTTGTATTTATCTCAGCTTTGTAATTTTTTTCAGTGATATGCAAATCCTGAAATAGATCTTCCTCTGTTGAAGGACAGGTCCCTCTGTTAATTGATCCGCTGAGATTCCCGCTACCCTCTTTTAGCTCTCAGCCAGGGAAACGTGCTACATGAAAGGAGCTCAGAGCCGCTCACAGGACACAGAAATTCTCCACGCGCTCCTACTGCAAGAACTTCCACGCCTAAAATGAATTTCTGCCTCATAAAACAACATGTTCCCTTCTCCATATTATCTGCCCAGCAGATCAAACTGATTTGTTTATTTGTTTATTAGTTTTGGAGGAAATACTCTTTCAAATGACAACGAAATGTGATTTCAGGTGGGACTTACATGTTCTGTTTAAATAGAGCGCACGTATATTGTAAATATATTAAAACTAATTTAGGGAGAATCAACATTTATTTATTTATCATTTTAGGAGGAGGAAAGAAATGTGGAAAAGACCATGAAGGAGAGAAAAATCTGTTTTCCTCAGAGCCTCTCCTTCTTTGTAAAGTCAAAATACAGGTGTACATCCACACACCTTTCCATTCTAAGAACATTTGGTATTTGTTATTTTGTTTCTCCATAACCACTGGGGGGAGGTGTGTTTATATTTGCATGTGTGTCTCAAGAAGTTTACCAATAGGATACTAATAATAATGATAAAAATAATAGTACTGTGTCTATTTTTTATCTACATTGCTTTGATAGGTTACCGGGCACTTGGAATGTTTATATGACATGTGAAAGCAGTATTGGATTAAAGACAAGTAAAAAATGATGAATTAAAGGACTAAATAGTGATTGGTATTCTGTACAGAGTCCATGGTATCAAAGGTGCTGTAAAACTAGAATCAGAAAGACTTGATTTGGAGCCTAATCTCCACACTATGTCCTTCTTTAAAGTATAAAATAAAAGTACGTGTGTGGAATTGCTCAGTAAAGTAGCATTTCAAGATAAGACCCAAAAACAATAAAAATTAACCAATATCATTCTAGGTCGATTTTCCTGAAGTCTGGTCAGATAACTTTGGAGAACAGGCTCCATGTTTGGAAATTCGTAGTACACGTTAGCATATTAAATGCCTGGAGAAGTCCATCAGCAAGTATCTGTTCAATCCAGGGTACTCCAAACCAATCTGCCCATGGAACACTCCCAGGTGTTACCTATTACTGTATCCTTAGAGGAATAGAGAGCATATTCTATATATTCAGCACTTTAACACTTAGCCATCTTCATTAACATTCAGTTCAGTTCAGTCACTCAGTTGTGTCCGACTCTTTGCAATCCCATAGACTACAGCACACCAGGCCTCCCTGTCCATCACCAACTCCCGGAGTTTACCCAAACTCATGTCCATTGAGTCAGTGATGCCATCCAACCATCTCATCCTCTGTCCTCCCCGTCTCCTCCTGCCTTCAGTCTTTCCTAGTATCAGGGTCTTTTCCAATGAGTGGTTTCTTCACATAGTGGCCAAAGTATTGGAGTTTCAGCTTCAGCATCAGTCCTTCCAATGAACACTCAGGACTGATCTCCTTTAGGGTGGACTGGTTGGATCTCCTTGCAGTCCAAGGGACTCTCAAGCGTCTTCTCCAACACCACAATTCAAAAACATCAATTCTTCGGCACTCAGCTTTCTTTATAGTCCAACTCTCACATCCATATATTAATGTAGGAAGCTATAAACACATTTTTGATGGGCAGTTGTTTAAGAGCTGTCTTCCTTTCCACACTGAAACCACAGATGAGCTAAAAAAAAAAAAAAATCCAGTGAGGTTTCATTGTTGGTTCAGAATGTATCTTCAAGTTCCATCTCTTTGTTGTTGTTGTTGTTGTTGAGTCTCTAAGTTGTGTCTTTGTGACCCCATTGACTGCAGCAACCAGGCTCCTCTGTCCTCCACTAATTCCCAGAGTTTCCTCAGATTCATGTCCACTGAGTCAGTGATGCTAATCTAACCATCTCTTCCTCTGCTTCCCCCTTCTTCTCCTGCCTTCAGTCTTTCCCAGCATTGGGTTCTTTTCCAGTGAGTTGGCTCTTCTCATCAGGTGACCATAGTATTGGAGCTTCAGCTTCAGTACCAGTCCATCCAATGAGTATTCAGGGTAGATTTCCATCTCCCTCTGCATGAATGAACTCTTCTCAGCTGGTCTCTCAAAGTGCCACAGCCTAGAGCAGACTTCGTTAGGTGTGTAATGGAGTGATTTTGTCCCCCAGGGAATGTCTGATGATATCTGAAGATGATTTTGGTTGTTGTCACAGCTTGGGAGGGAGATGTTACTGGTGTGTAGATACCAAGGATACTTTTAAATATCCCACAATGCCCAGGAGAGCTCCCCACTGCAAAGAATTTTGTTATTCAGTCACTAAGTCATGTCTGATTCTGTGCGACCCCATGAACTGTAGTCAGGCTTCCCTGTCCTTCACTATCTCCTGGAGTTTGCCCATGTTCATGTCCATTAAGTCAGTGATAGTCACCATTTATGACCATGTTTAAAGGTCAGCTCCATGATACTTTCATGATATACCTTTATCTTCAGAATTCTTGCTCTCTCTAGATTGTATATGGCTCTTTCCCTGCACTTACATGCCATGGCATCTATGTACCGACCCAAATCCACTAAATTTAGACTCTTTGCATCTTAGAAAGAAGAGGGAGTGTCTTTATTTTTGCAAACTTTGCCAGCTACAGTGTCTAGTGGTTAAAAGGGTCTAAAATAAATCTTGAATGAGTAATGAATGGGTGGGCTCACCATCTCTTTCCTCTAAGCATTATAGAATTAGAATGTCCCAGGAGCTTATACTTCAGTTGTGTGTTAAATTATGTTTTCTGAACTGTAGCATTTATTATCATGCTGAGAGAAATCTACTAAACATTTGCTTGGAAAGGGTGAGTAGCCCTTAAATTAACCTCTGGACAATTATTATATATATTTATTTATAGTTAGACAGCATATTTAAAAGCAGAGACATTACTTTGCCAACAAAGGCAAAGTTATGGTTTTTCCCATATAGTCCAAGTTATGGTTTTTCCCAGTAGTCATTATGGATGTGAGAGTCAGACCATAAAGAAGGCTGAGTGCTGAAGAGTTGATGCTTTTGAACTGTGGTGCTGGAGAAGACTCTGAGCATCCTTTGGATGGCAAGGAGATTCAAAACAGTCAATCCTAAAGGATATCAACCCTGAATATTCATTGAAAGGGCTGATGCTGAAGCTGAAGCTCCCATACTTTGGCCACCTGATGCGAAAAGTCGACTCATTAGAAAAGCCCCTGATGCTGGGAAAGATTGAAGGTAGGAGGAGAAAGAAACGACAGAGGATGAGACGGTTGGATGGCATCACTGACTCAATGGACATGAGTTTGAGCAAATTCTGGGAAATGAAGAAGGATGGGGAAGCCTGGCGGGCTTCCATGGGGATGCAAAGTCGGACATGACTCAGTGACTGAACAACAACAATATATAATACAGTAATTCATACAAAACCAGTGTGTAGAATTACAATTGCTATGTATGTGAATATAATACATTTGAATTATTTTGCTCCAAAATGAATGACTGAAGAAAAATATGATTTATATTATATTTGTGCAAGATATGATTATATGAAATTCACCAATAACTCAGACAAATTTCTCATTGAACTTGACCAAAAAAGGCTGTGGATGGTAAATTTGATCAGCACATTTAGTTCTATTTCAGGAAAGACGCACACCCTGGTGGTTATGCTCCCCTCTTGGAACCAAGGAATAGAAACAGTGAGGGCTTACTGATGTGTGAGTGTGCGCGCGTGTGTGTGTTCATGGACTGGGTGTTGGACTGAGGGGGATGGGAGCACCTCTGCTCTTCCTGGGTCTGAATCTTTCTTCATATTGCATGCTCTCACACATACTGCCCCCTCCCTTTCCATTCGCACCCACAAAACCTTCTCTGATGAACTTTCCCTGAGTCTGCAGTTGCCAGCATAGCCTCTGCAGGTGATGGTGAGCTTGAGTAGAACATCCCTGAAAAGAAGCTCCAGCATGTGCTAGGTAATCCTCCAGCTAACTGTCCCAGCATTTCAAAAGTGAATGCAAGCTTGAAGGACCATAAACCAACTGAATTTTCTGACTTCTCTCCACCCTGTTTTATAGGGAAAAATTATTTTATTTTCAAATTAAAAAAAAAATAAAGTTCTCTACTTCTTGTGTAATGGTTCAGCTAAATTCAAGCATGCTTGCCCTGTTTTATGCCATGTTCTTTTTTATGGAAACTACCAGTAACATAGATTTAATTACATTTCCTAAATTACCTGGATTTGATCTATCACTTCCATGCTTATGATTAGATGATTTATTTATGTATTTATTAATACTATCTGCCTGGCTCCCAGCAGACAGGCATGTCCCACTAGATATTCTGATTTAATTCCTATGTTTGTAACCTTGGCATTGAGAGATTGCTTTTAAAGTCCCATTAGCTGATTCTGATCTTCAGCAAAGTTCGGGAACAACTGGATTACAGAATGTCTTATTTTATTTATTTCATGATCTTTTTATGCTGTCATCGTGTGTAAATATACCAGGAATTATTTGAAGAAGAAAGTATCACATGTTCTCCTTTATTATATGTGATATGAAGCAGAAATAGAATATCAAAGCACATGGGACAAACTAATTGACTGGTCATTCTGGGGAAACCAACTATCATATTTTCTGTCAATTTGAAATTATATCAAAATAAAGATTACCAAAAATAACCCCACCACTTACTCAGAAAATATTGGACACACATGCCATGACATTTTCCTTTCACTATTCAGTAATATTTTTTTTTCCTTTTTTCTAACATTTTAATGTTAATATAAGCAAGATTGGGGCTTCCCTGGTGGCTCGGTGGTAAACAATCTGCCAGTCAAAGCAGGAGATGTGGGTTCCATCCCTGGGTGGGGAAGATCCCCTGGAGAAGGAAATGGCAACCCACTCCAGTATTCTTTGCCTCAGAGAATCCCAGAAGAGCCTGGTGGGCTACAGTCCATGGGTTCTCAAAGAGTCAGATGTGACTTAGCAACTAAACAGCAACAATAAGCAAGATTATACTTGCTCTTATAGATCACAGATTACAAATTATTTCACTGAAATGGCGTGAACTCATCATACTTATGGATACCAGTCTTTTCAAATCTTACATTTAATAGCGCCCAACAATTTTCAAGCAAAAAAATCAGAACAGTTATTTCATTTGGTTTCTTCAAAATTCTGGAGGAATGATTATGACAGGAATTCAGATTGACATGTACACAGTGCTGTATTTAAAATAGATAAACAAACAGCAAGGACATACTGGATAGCACAGGGAACCTTGCTCAATATTATGTGGCAGCCTGGATGGGAAGGGAGTTTGGGGAAGAATGAAGTGAAGTGAAGTGAAGTGAAGTCACTCAGTCATGTCTGACTCTTTGTGACTCCATGGACTATGGCAGGCTCTGGCATCCATGGGATTTTCCAGGTGAGAATACTGTAGTGAGTTGACATTTCCTTCTCCAGGGGATCTTTCCAGACCAAGGACAGAACCTGCGTCTCCTGCATTGGCAGGCGGGTTCTTTACCACTGAGCCACCAGGAAAGCCCACTCTGACATATCTCCCTCTAATAGGGACCCCTGTGATTATGTTGGGCCTATTTCAATAATCCAGGGTGGTCTTTCATCTCAAGATATTTAAACGTCATCATATCTGCAAAGTCTATTTTTCTATATAAGGTAACAGCTTCACAGGTTCCAGGGCATAGGGCCAGAAAATGTTTAGGGCAACATTATTCTGCATACCATAATATTCTTCTAACAATCTCATCCATATACCTAAAACTGCTGATTAGCTTTTAAATATCTATTATTTTATTTTATAATTAATGGACATTTGAGAATATACTCATTATTAAGAAGAGAATAGAAAAAATACAAAAATACAGAAAATAAAGCAGATGCAGAAGAAAAGTTCAAATAAAATTCTCTATAATTAGTATCTTGATAAAAGTCAGCTTATTTAGGTGGAATTTTTGTCCATTAAGTGTAGTTTGCTGTGAAAGTTCAGGCAGTTCAGTTTAGTTGCTCAGTCGTGTCTAACTCTTTGTGACCCCATAGACTGCAGCATGCTAGGCAGGCCTCTCTGTCCATCACCAACTCCCGGAGTTTACCCAAATTTGTGTCCACTGGGTTGGTGATGCCATCCAACAATCTCAACCTCTGTCATCCCCTTCTCCCACCTTCAAACTTTCCCAGCATCAGGATCTTTTCAAATGATTCAGCTCTTCTCATAAGTGGCCCAAAGTATTGGAATTTCAGCATCAACATCAGTCCTTCCAGTGAACACTCAGGACTGATCTCCTTTAGGATGCGCTGGTTGGATCTCCTTGCAGTCCAAGAGACTCTCAAGAGTCTTCTCCAACACCACAGTTCAAAAGCCTCAATTCTTCAGCATTCAGCCTTCTTTGTGGTCCAACTCTCACATCCATACATGACCACTGGACAAACCATAGCCTTGACTAGATGGACCTTTGTTGGCAAAGTAATGTCTCTGCTTTTTAATATGCTGTCTAGGTAGGTCATAACTGTCCTGCCAAGGAACAAGCATCTTTTAAATTCATGGCTACAGTCACAATCTGCAGTGATTTTGGAGCCCCCAAAAATAAAGTCTGCCACTGTTGCCACTTTTTCCCCATTTATTTGCCATAAAGTTATAGGACCAGATGCCATGATCTTAGTTTTCTGAATGTTGAGCTTTCAGTCAACTTTTTCACTCTCTTTTTTCACTTTCATCAAGAGGCTCTTTAGTTCTTCTTCACTTTCTGCCATAAGGGTGGTGTCATCTGCATGTTTCTCCCAGAAATTTTGATTCCAGCTTGTGCTTCATCCAACCAGGCATTTTACATAATGTACTCTGAATATAAGTTAAATAAGCAGAATGACAATATACAGCCTTGACGTGCTCCTTTTCCTATTTGGAACCAGTCTGCTGTTCCATGTTCAGTTCTAACTGTTGCTTTCTGACCTGCATACAAGTTTCTCAAGAGGCAAGTCAGATGATCTGGTATTCCCATCTCTTTCAGAATTTTCCACAGTTTATTGTGATCCACACAGTCAAAGGCTTTGGCGTAGTCAATAAAACAGAAGTAGATGTTTTTCTGGAGGTCTCATGCTTTTTCAATGATTCAGTGGATGTCGGCAATTTGATCTGTGGTTCCTCTGCCTTTTCTAAATCCAGCTTGAACATTTGGAAGTTCACGGTTCACATACAGCTCCAGGTCTTGTTTTTGCTGACTGTATAGAGCTTCTCCATCTTTGGCTGCAAAGAATATAATCAATCTGATTTCAGTGTTGACCATCTGGTGATGTCCATGTGTAGAGTTTTCTTTTGTGTTGTTGGAAGAGGGTGTTTGCTATAACCAGTGTGTTCTCTTGGCAAAAGTCTATTAGCCTTTGCCCTGCTTCATTCTGTACTCCACTGCCAAATTTGCCTGTTACTCCAGTTGTTTCTTGACCTGCTACTTTTGCATTCCAGTCCCCTATAATGAAAAGGATATCTTTTTTGGGTGTCAGTTCTAGAAGCTCTTGTAGGTCTTCATAGAACCATTCAACTTCAGCTTCTTCAGCTTTAGTGGTCGGCGCATTGACTTGGATTACTGTGATATTGAATGGTTTGCCTTGGAAAGAAACAGAGATTATTGTCATTTTTGAGATTTCATCCAAGTACTGCATTTTGGACCCTTTTGTTGACTATGATGGCTGCTCCATTTCTTCTAAGGGATTCCTGCCCACAGTAGTAGATATAATGGTCATCTGAGTTAAATTCACCCATTCCAGTCCATTTTAGTTCACTGATTCCTAAAATATCGATGTTCACTCTTGCCATCTCCTGTTTGACCAGTTCCAATTTGCCTTGATTCATGGACCTAACATTCCAGGTTCTAATGCTATATTGATCTTTACAGATTTGGACCCTGCTTCCATCACCAGTCACATCCATAACTGGATTGTTTTTGCTTTGACTCTGTCTCTTCATTCTTTCTGGAGTTATTTCTCCACTGATCTCCAGTAGCATATTGGGCACCTACCAACCTGGGGAGTTCATCTTTCAGTATCCTATCTTTTTGCCTTTTCATACTATTCATGGGGTTCTCAAGGCAGGGATACTGAAGTGGTTTGCCATCCCCCTCTCCAGTGGACCACGTTTTGTCAGAACTCTCCACCACAACCTGTCCGTCTTGCGTGACCCTACATGGCATGGCTCATTGTTTCATTGAGTTAGACAAGGCTGGTGACCATGTGATTAGATTGGTTAATTTTCTGTGATTGTGGTTTTCAGTCTGTCTGCCCTCTGATGGAGAAGGATAAGAGGCTTAGGGAAGCTTCCTGATGGGAGAGACTGACTGAGGGGGAAACTGGGTCTTGTTCTGATGGGCGGGGCCATGCTCAGTAAATCTTTAATCCAATTTTCTGTTGATGGCTGGAGCTGTGTTCCCTCCCTGCTATTGACCTGGGGCCAAACCATGGTGGAGGCAATGAAGCTAATGGCGACCTCCTTCAGAAGGTCCCATCATGCACTGCTGCACTCAGTGCCCCCACCCTGCAGCAGGCCACCGCTGACCCACGCCCCTGCTGGAGACTCCTGGACACTCCTGGGCGAGCCTGGGTCAGTCTCCTGTGGGGTCACTGCCCCTTCCTCTTGGGTCGTGGTGCACAAAGTTCTGTTTGTGCCCTCCCAGAGTCTGTTCCCCAGTCCTGTGTATGTTCTGGCAGCTCACTGGTGGGGTTAATGGCGACCTCCTCCAAGAGGGCTTATGCCACACCCAGGTCTGCTGCACACACAGCCCCTGCGGCAGCCCACTGCTGCCCCGTACCTCCTCAGGAGACGCTCAAACACAGTTCTGTCTCAGTCTCTGTGAGTTCCCTTGGTCCTGGTGCACTCAAGGTTCATTTGAGCCCTCTTCACGAGTCTGGTGGGAATGGGGTTTGATTCTAAACACGATTCACCCCTCCTACCATCTTGCTGAAAGAAATGGCAACCGACTCCACTATTCTTGCCTGGAGAATCCCATGGTTGGAGCCTGGTGGGCTACAGTCCACAGGGTCGCAAAGAGTTGGACACGACTGAGCGACTTCACTTCACTTCACTTCATCATCTTGCTGGGGCTTTTCCTTTGGACGTGGGGTATCTCCTCACAGCTGCTCCAGCGCCTACCGTCTTACTGGGGTTTCTCTGACCTGGGACGTGGGCTATCTCCTCACAGCTGCTCCAGCGCCTACTGTCTTACTGCGGTTTCTCTGACCTGGGACGTGGGCTATCTCCTCACAGCTGCTCCAGCGCCTACTGTCTTGCTGGGGTTTCTCTGACCTGGGATGTGGGGTATCTCCTCACAGCTGCTCCAGCATCACACAGCCTTTGCCGTGAAAAGGCAAATCTATACCAAAATATTATAATTGAAATAGAAATCCATGAGAAAGATTGGACTAAAAAAATAAGAATTTTTACAAGGAAAAAAATAGTAAAATTAGAAGGAAATTGAGGTGATGCAACATCTGACTCAGGAATTTTAGAAAAAAAGAGACAATTACCCCTCCCAGAAAAAAGAACAAAAAAGAGGAACAGTTCCCTGTGAATTTTAGAGGGAAAGAGTATGAGATTCTAGATTTAAAACGGTGAGGACATTGATAAACTGGTAACTCAGAGCATGAAAATAGTACTTCCAAAGAGAGAGCAAATAGCTCCTATGGAAACAATGGGAATCAGAATAGCTTTAGATTTTTTCAAGCATTAATGTAAGTTTTGGAAACAAATCCAAAATTTCTTTTAAATTTTTGAGGGAAGAAGACTTTTGGCCTAGAATGAGATACCCATGCAGTAAAACAAGAGTACTGGTTGAATTAACATTTTTGAGATAAGCAAGTGTATTTCAGACATATAAAGACAAAAATAGCTTGACCTCCCGCATACCCTTTCCTAGCAAAGACTGCAGCAGGTTCTTTGCAGAAAAGAGCATAACACTAGAAAGCTGAGATTTAAGAAATTCTGAGTCCTCACACAATAAAACATCAAAAAATTGCCCTGAAATGAAACCTGGGCAGCAGATCTGGAGAGCAACCAGTAAGGATGGGAAGAGGAAGCACAGTATTGTGTGATGCAGCTCTTCAGGAGGGAAGTAGAGGGATAACTTGCCTCTTTAACAAGTTCCCAAGTGATGCTGCTGCTGGCCTGGGTACCACACCATCCTCTGTGGCTAAGGGCTTTTTGCTGGCTGAGGAAGTACATCAGGCCAGTTGCAGAAAGCAAACTCAAAGTGCCCCAAATTAGCAATGCTCAGCATGGAGACAGGTCTTCCCTGGTGGCTCAGTGGTAAAGAATCCTCCTGCCAATGCAGGAGATGCGGGCTCAATCCCTGAATGAGGAAGATCCTCTGGAGAAGGAAATGGCAACCCGCTCCAGTATTCCTGCTTGGAGAATCCCAAGATTACAGTGGTGGACTATAGTCCAAAGGGTCACAAAGGGTTGGACATGATTTAGCAACTTAGCATGCATGAACAATGTGGAGGGAGTTGCTTTGTAAATACTGGAGCCTCTTTGCCCTTAGGTAGGAAAACTCTGAATGTCCAGATAGGTAACTGATGATGAATTTTTGTATTGGTCTCTCCCTTCCTTGTGTCAGTTCACTAATTCCCTACCAGCATTTCTTGAAATAACCTCTCCAATAAGCTATTTGACTTGAATGGCTCAGATTCAGCTTCCAGTAGAACCCAAACTGTAATAGGGAGTGCTCAAGAAAATCAGTTTAATCAAATGAGTATAAACGCAATTAAAAAAAAAATTAAACTTCCCAATAGTCCATTAAAATACTTTTTGTATAGGCATCTGTTTATTTTGTTACACATGCAGTCATTCAAATGGTTTATCTGCTGCCTATGAATTAACAAGGATGACGTATTAGAACCACTTTTGGGAATGATTTAGAAGTCACATGCTCATCATTGGATTCACTTTCCTTGTTTTTGAAAGCTAATTACCAATTTGTCTCATTGAAATGTGAGTGGTCCTGTGGAAAGTAAAATATAGTTGTTCGTATTTATTTACAAGCCAGGAAATTGTTGACAGGCTCACCCCTGCCACAGAAGCTGGAGAAAGAAATTGAAATGATTTTTATTGATGTGGACTCCCAAGAGGTAGCGTTTCACCACACTAATCTGAGAACAAGGAAATCTGTCCAACAGGAGGCACTTTAAGCCCCGAGACAAGGGTGATGCACGTCAGTTTTCCTCGATGGGCAAAATGAGAGCGAAAGGTTTAGATCCTTAAAGAAAAGAGAAAGAAGTGCTTTTCAAAGCCTGGGTGATCCTGCCAGTGACAGGGACCCCACTGCCTGAGGGCGCTTCCACAGGCCACCACAGCCTTCCTCCCTCTGGCTGGCAGAAGCGTGGTTTTATCCTCAGGCAGAGCTACACGGAGTCAGTGAAAACCCCTTTCGAACATCACATGCTATGTCACAAGTCTGCACGCTGCCTTCTTGCCGAGCTTATAATGAGTTTTCCTCACTGCTATTACCTGAGCCCCAAAATGCACATTAAAGGACACTGTCAATTAACATTTGGATCAAAATGTGACCTACATGAGGACTGACAGGGTTTCTTGCAGATAGTCCTGCGGAGCCCAGGTGTCTACTCGTATATTCTCAACAGTCTATTACCAAGAAGGTGGACTGTTCAATTAAAAGGAGGTAACCCTTTGGGACCCACAAAAACAGAAGAATTCTGCATATTACTGTTAGTTATGTGATACCTCTTAATAAATGGGCAGTTTCTTTGTAGCACGGCTCATATCAGAAGTGAGAGATAAAGACAACGTGGGCTCAGGTCCCCTGACTTTATTCCTGAGAAGCCAGACCACCTTGGCTGAATTTTGGCTCTCTCTGTCACCACACCAGAGAAGGCAATAGCACCCCACTCCAGTACTCTTGTCAGGAAAATTCCATGGATGGAGGAGCCTGGTGGGCTGCAGTCCATAGGGTTGCTAAGAGTCAGACACGACTGAGCAACTTCACTTTCACTTTTCACTTTCATGCGCTGGAGAAGGAAATGGCAACCCACTCCAGTGTTCTTGCCTGGAGAATCCCAGGGATGGCGGAGCCTGGTGGGCTACCGTCTACGGGGTCGCACAGAGTCGGACAAGACTGAAGAGACTTAGCAGCAGCAGCAGCAGCCACCACACCTCACCCCCAGCCAGTCTTTCTCCATATAAAAAGGCGTGTCAGTCATTACAAAGAATGAAATGATGCCATTTGCAGCAAATGGATACACCTAGAGATTGTCATACTGAGTGAAGTAAGTCAGACACAGGAGAGATAGCATATGACATCCTTTATATTTGGGATCCAAAAAGACATGATGCAAATAAACTTATTTATAAGACAGACTCACAGACTTACAGAATCAAGGGAGAAGGGTCAGGGTAAGGGATAGTTAAGGAGTTTGGGACCAAAATGTACACTCTGCTTTATTTAAAATGGATAACCAAAAGGGACCTACTGTATAGCACAAGGAACTCTGCTCAATGCTAAATGGCAGCCCGGATGGGAGGAGGGCTTGGGGGAGAATGCATACACGTGTACGTGTTGCTGAGTCCCTTTGCTGTCCACCTGAAACTATCACAGCATTGTTAGTCAGCAATACTCCAATATAAAATAAATATTTTTTTTAAAAGTCAGCACTGTGTTGGTGAAGGAATGGGCATGCAGATCAGTCAAGCAGGATAGAGAACCCAGGTACAGATCCATACAGATCCATGTCCCCTGACATGGGCGGTACCTCCTAGAACTGAATCAGTTATTAAAAGAGAAAATATACATCAACATCTAGAGTTGGACTGGCCTTCTACTGAAGGTTGTTTAAGAGCATCTGTGTGTGTGAACGTCTGCAGATACCAAAATCCAATTCTGGTCTTCATTTTCAAACGTTTCCTTGAATGTTACTCTTCAAGGAATTGAGAAGAAAAGCAAAATTCAGAACGTGTGACTGTCTCTTTTCTGCTTCAGAGTGAAGACTGTTCTCCATGCAGGTCCTCTGGTCACCATGCTGTGCATCTTACTGTTCCAGGGCACACTTAACGCTGTTCCAGTCTGTACTGGTCTGACTCGGGTGCACTCATCTAAGAAGCAGACCTCAATTATCAACCACACAGAAATGCCTCTATCAGTCCATAGCTTCTCAGGTTGCAGACACTCCCAGTTACCTCCTGCTCTCCCCAACTTTCCTCTTGCACGGCTGCTCTAGCATCTCGGTTGTTTCTGAAACACCAGGCTCACTGCTGTCTTAGGCACCACCATCCCTGTTGGAAGCGCCACAGCCCAAAGACCCATGGAATAAGCTCTTCACTTTGTTCAGGTCTGTTCTCAAAAGTCATCTCCTCAGCCAGGCCTGCCCAAGCTGTACATGCTAACATTTCAGTGCATCACTTGAAATGTTATATTATTTTTGTTTCTTATATTTCTTTATGCTTTGTTTTTCATCTTAAGTGATAATCACTAAAAAAAAAAACACAACAAAACCCCAAACTATGAATGTTTACATATATATCATTTTTGTATATCTTTTTCACTGGGATAGATATTGTATGAGGGTAGGGATTTTTCCTCTGTATTCTTGGTATATAAAAATGCCCTGCATAAAGTAGGGTCTCAGAAAATTTCCATTGAGTGGAGAACGAACTTTATTTTACTTTTTAAAATTAGTTTTCTATTGGAGTACAATTGCTTTAAAATGTTATGTCAGTTTCTACTGTATAGTAAAATGAATCAATGTACATAAATCCTCTCCCTTCAGGTCTTCCTTCCCCTTCAAGTCACAACAGAGCATTGAGTAGAGTTCCCTGTGCAATACAGTAGGTTCTCATCAGTTATCTATTTTATACATAGTGTCAACAGTATATATGTGTCAATCCCAATCTCCCAATTCATCCCGCCCTCCCTCCTTTCCCCCTTCATAGCCATACATTTGTTCTGTGCATCTGTATCTCTATTCTGCTTTGCAAATAAAATCAGCTATACCATTTTTCTAGATTCCACATATACGCATTAATATATGATATTTGTTTTTTTCTTTCTGACTTACTTCATTCTGTATAACATCTCTAGGTCCATTCACATCTCTACAAATGACTCAATCTCATTCTTTTTACGGCTGAGTATTATTACATTGTATATAGGTACCATATCTCTATCCACTCCTCTGTTGATGGACATTTAGATTGCTTCCATGTCCTGACTATTGTAAATAGATCTGCAATGAATATTAGAGTGCATGTGTCTTTTTTAATTATGATGTTCTCCAGGTGGATGCCCAGGAGTGGGTAGCAGAGTTTGCATTAACTCACTGATAAAAGAAACAAACAAAAAGCAAAAAAACCACAAAACACCTGTCAGTTAGTGACTGTCCTGGAATGACCTATTTCTATTTGTTCAGCATCAGTCTTTCTAATATTGACCCTCCATCAAATGTCCTTTTCGTCTTTGCTCTCTTAGGGCAGTGGGAATGGGCTAGATGGTTATAACCTGGAGCCATTCCAAAATCCCCATACGGGAGAAACTTAGAGACAACCATGGGAGAAAACTAGGGTGACAAAGGAGAAAGTTGGTTAGGAGAAACTTGAGGGAAGCAAGGAAGAGGTGAGAAAGGATAATTGGGGATTATAATTTGAAAAGTGAAATGACCTTGGCATTCCACTCAATGGACAAGCATGTGAGTCTTTTAAGTAGGACAAGTTTTTATTAAACCCAGGATTTTTCTGTTGTCAGGGAGGAGGCAGGATTGAGCATGGGAGACAGGAGGCCTGTGTGTAATGTTTCTGTAACAAGATTAATATATTTTAAAGGCAAGACATAAAGAAGTCAGTGAGTTTCCATCTGGATTTTTCTGAGTCTGGAAATCTTCTTGAGTTCCTAACAGATTTTATCCTGACCTCAGTGTATTTCTGAGTTAGCAAGCATTGATAGAAAATTAAAATGCACTCTAAATATTTAAAAAATGTATTTCAAGTGGTAATAGAATGTTCTCTTTGTCATAAGGACATTTTACCCATCTGCATAGAAATACTCTAAATCTTGGAGTGTTTCCTCTGTTTTGTTGAGGTTTCTACCATCTGCATTTTGAATTTTGGTTATTAAGGTTGCAGCTTTGTGGCCTACTCAGATTGCCAGCATCTGCCTCATTTATTTAGACTTTTTCTTCTTCTTCTTCTTTTTTTTAGTATCCAGGATGAATTGAGTTTTAATGGAGAGGACTGATTTTAACTTTGCCTTCTATTCAAAAATAAACTTTTCTTTATAGGAATCTAAATCTTTTCCTCTCACTCTATCCACTTGCTGGCAAGTAAGCATTTGTCAAAATGTAATTATTACAGAGGAGCAATGCTTTTCTTTATTTAGCACCGTTTACCTATTGCAGACGCAGCGTACAGTTCTACAAAGCATAATAATCATAATGGGCTACATAGACCCTCTTGGCTAGCTCTATTTTTGCATATGATTCATTTTAATTTCAGAAGCACAAAAGGGATTATGTCTCTATTGGAATGTCTTGAGTAAGCCCTACAGCAGGGGAGCTGTGATGTCATTTGTTCTGTGAAAAGCATGTATTCAGCTATTATGGGCTGAGTCTAAAATATAAATATAAGATACTAAAGGTCTCTTGTTCAGAAACCGTCCTATGCTTTTTTCTCCCCATTTAACCACCAGTGGACATTTTCCCATGCAAATCATCTATTTTAAAAGAAAGATCCAGCAGTTGAATCTCACACTGGAAACTGATTTAAAACCATTATCCCCAACTTCCCTCTTCAGATATCTGCTTGCTATTTGTGACAGTCTTGGCCAGGCAGCCTCTGGTCCCCGGCTTTCATTCGGGTCACAAAGGTTTGTCAAGGCTAGGCTCCAAACACAGTGACTGTGTTCAGTTTCCAAGCAATTTTCCTCATGTTTATTTGCCTTCTGATTTCCAGTTATTAAAATAGGCACTAAAAGAAATTATTCAGTCATAACTACCACAGTGATGAGGTTTATGACAGAACTGATTTAGTACAATCTTAAAGCAGCTGGATCAGCCTCTGACTGACTCAGGACTTAAGTTCTGAATCTACCATTGGCTACCTGTGTAATTAGTGCTGTTTACCTAACATTCCGGGCTTCCCTGGTGGCTCAGACGGTAAAGAATCTGCCTACAATGCAGGAGACCTGGGTTCGATCCCTAGGTAGGGAAGATTCCCCTGGAGAAGGGAATGGCAACCCCCTCCAGTTTTCTTGCCTGGAGAATTCCATGGCCAAAGGAGCCTGGTGGGTTACAGTCTGTGGGGTCACAAAGAGTCAGACATGACTGAGTGACTAACACACACACACACACCTAATATTTGAGCAGTTCTGACTTATCATATGCCTTTTAAGTGATTTAGATCGATGATGGAATTAGAGATACTTGATATGAAAAAGAAAAGAAACTTGCAAGAGACTAAAAAGGATGAAAATGCATATGCCATCCAAATCTTTACCAACAGAAAGCTGGCATAGTAATACTTTCACCACGAAAATAAAATTTAAAACTAAACAAATTAACCTCTTCAAATAGAAAGTAGGTAACATTAAAAAATAAACTGATGAATTCCAGTCAATACTGGAGTTTTTAATAAGCTCTATCAATAAGGTGTAGATCAAGCAGACAAAGAACTGATGATAGAGTAAAAGGGCTGGAAAGCAAAGTTTTATTAGAAGATAATGCTTTACGATGCAAAACACAAAAAGGCACATAACTTAACTACACACATTTATGTATTTATAAATATTACAGATATATCACGTGGGTATGCTGATCCATGTGCATGCCCATAATCTTCTTGATAAGGAAGCTAGTACAATACTTGAACTTTTAAAATTATATCGGTGTAATTTTTTTAATCTTTCACTTAGAAAATTACATTTTATAATTTCCCATGCATACAGAAATCTTATAGTTTGAATACCAGTTTTTCCTAGAGATTTAAAAAGAAGTGAATAGATATTTTATACAACTTATTAAAAAGATGATTTCTCTCACATTCTCTGGATAGTTCTTCCTTCTACTGAAATAAAAACTTAGTCAATGACAATTCAAATGCATGTTATCTTACTTTGTTCATAAGACTTTAAACAACTGATTGGCTATGTTCCTTTCAAAATTAAGGATTATTGAAGCTTATGTAACAAAGACTTTGTTCTTTGTAATTCATTTCCTGTTGCTTGCTTATGCAATGAAGCATTATAATTTGCAGCCTATTACTTCACAGAACTTATAACTTCATTGCTTGTACAAAGAGAAGAACAAAGATGAGTCAGGAGAATGAAAAACATTTCCTAGGTAATGAGAAAGTAAATCAGCTTACATTTCTTGCAAATTGATAAGTAGGAAGTTTTTACTAATGAGTCCTATAATTCTGACAATGCAGTGTTTATTTACAGAGTTCCCTCTCAAGAAATATGATTGTATAGAGTAATCATTATACTCAGAGATTAGGGATGAGGTAAATGCAATCTATACTTAGTTACTTCCCCAGGAATTAATATAACATATCTAGATATGATTTCAAATAGTCGCATCTCAATAATTTTAAATCCACTAATGCTTCTGATGAACACATTAAAGAGTATTTGAAAAGCACCATGTAGATTCATTTAAAAATGTATAAATCACCTTACCTTAGAAAATATTTGCACTGCCTTTGATTAGATGACTGAGACATGAGAAGTTGTTGAACAAAGCTGTTGTAAAAGCATCCCTAAGCAAAGTGAGTTAGTTGGGGAGGGTGATGATGACCCACATTAACCTTGAAAGTCAAGAAGCTGTAGTGTGTTTCAGGCCTAACTGTTAATATTTCTCCTTTAATCTTCCTTTTGTCACTAATGGTAGTGTTATAGCATCAGCTACTTTATATATTACTATAAACATCTAGCAAATCAAAACACTGAAAATTGTGCATGGCCTCCCAATGGAGTTTCTGTGAAACACAGAAAAAAAATCTACTCTATATGCATGAGACAAAGGTGACAACCATTATATTAAGAATCAATACAAGGAGGGGTGAAAAAGGAGATAAAACTAGACATTTGGCAGAGCTTAAATAAATATTATCAATAATTTTATGCCAGAGAATTTAAAAACTTAGATAAAATGGAAATTCTTCTAGGAAAATACAATAGATGTAAGGTTTAAAAAAAAAAGTCACATGCATCCCACCTGGGCTGGTGATCTGTTTCACCATAGATAATATACATGCTGTTCTTTCAAAACACCCCACCCTCACCTTCTCCCACAGAGTTCAAAAGTCTGTTCTGTATTTCTGTGTCTCTTTTTCTGTTTTGCATATAGGGTTATCGTTACCATCTTTCTAAATTCCATATATATGTGTTAGTATGCTGTAATGTTCTTTATCTTTCTGGCTTACTTCACTCTGTATAAGGGGCTCCAGTTTCATCCATCTCATTAGGACTGATTCAAATGAATTCTTTTTGACGGCTGAGTAATATTCCATGGTGTATATGTACCACAGCTTCCTTATCCATTCATCTGCTAAGTGCTCTGGCCTGGTGCACTGGAAAGACCCAGAGGAATCAGGTGGAGAGGGAGGTGGGAGGGGGGATCGGGATGGGGAATACGTGTAAATCTATGGCTGATTCATATCAATGTATGACAAAACCCACTGCAATGTTGTGAAGTAATTAGCCTGCAACTAATAAAAAAAAAAAAAACAAAAAAGCAAAGATTGAAATTAAAAAAAAAAATGTATTTTCCAAAAAAAAAAAAAAAAAGTCAGCAAGAAATGGAAAACATGCATAGTCCTACAATCATGAACACATTTGCATCAGTAGATAAGTGTCTTCCCACAAGAAAACCCCAGGCTCAGATAACTTTATAGGCAAATTGTATCAATCATTCAAAGAGGAAATTGTGTCTGTATTTTTGACGCTAATGGAGACGTCATACACCAACTCATTTTGTAAGCTGAATATAATCCTGATATCAAAATGAGATTTTAAAAAGGGTAAAGGGAATTAAGACAATATTATTCATGAACCTAAAAATGATCTAACCGAAGCTGCAGAGTATTAATTAGGATTGTTAGACATCTCTAAAATGAATTATATTCATAGATAAAAGTACAAAAAAGAATCATCTCAAAGAGACTAAAAAGTCATTCAGTGGAAACTGAATATATGATGAATACCCTCAGCAAACTAGAGAGAGAAGGAAACTTCCTTATTCACAGGGGACTTGACTGGTGGTCCAGTGGTTAAGACTTCACCTTCTAATGCAGGTGGTGCAAGTTCAATCCCTGGTCGGGAGACTAAGATTCCACACATGTCTTGCAAACAGCAGAAAAAAATATTGTGACAAATTCAATACTTTTTTTTTTTAAAAAGGTCCACATCAAAAAAAAATAAAAAACTTAAAAGAACTCTTTCAAAAAATGTAGCTAACATCATACTCCAATGAGAAACTTTTAAAATATTTCCTTAAAAATTAATTAAATCTCTTCCTAGTCAGAGAACCAAAACTACAGCAACAACAAGCAAATTCAAGGCAATCCTTTCACAAAAATAGAGATAGGTTTTAAAAAGTATAGAAAGTGTTGTTCACAAAAGGTCAGTCATGTCCGACTCCTTGAGACCCTGTGGTTCCTCTGTCCATGGAATTCTCCAGGCAAGAATACTGCAGTGGGTTGCCACACGCTCCTCCAGGAGAGCTTCCTGCCCCAGAGATCAAACCCGAGTCTCCCAAATGGCAGGCAGGTTCTTTACTGTCTGAGCCACCAGGGAAATCCCTAAAAAGTATAGGCAACTTAAAAAAAAAAAAGGAAAAAAAAATATCATTGAAATAAGGATGAAGTATGGCTCTGAACTCTGGAATAGCAAGCAGTTCCTGGAGCCAAGTCATAGACTTGAGAGCTGCAAGAGGGAATTCCTTGCGGGTCCTGTGGTTGGCGCTCTGTGTTTTCACTCCCAAGGGCTCCAGTTCAACCCTTGGTGGAGAAACTAAGATCTCACAAGCCCCACACTGTGGCCAAAAAAAAGAGAAGGGGGGCTGCAAGGGATAGTCAATGTGCAAATGATGGGAGATGGATATCACGAGACCCCAAATTCTGGAGAAGATGGACTCTTCACTGAGCTCTCATCCCAAGACAGGATATCCCACTGGGACAGAAAGACTCGGTGAGCTGATCCAAGAACCACAGTCAAAACTAGGATGGGGATTTTTGCAGCTGGTGACTTTCCAGTAATGAAAAAAGAACAATGTAGACTGGATGGATGTCTGATCTCTGTTGGTCATGGAGTTGATTTAAATAAACAAAAACAAAATTGTGATCAACAACCTTTGCCATGAGTTTAAGAGTTTTATCAAGATGTATAGAATCCTTCTGGGGTTCCTAGGTGTGCTCAGGAACCCAGAAGGGTTCCTGAGCCCAGTGGTAAAGAATCCACCTGCCAAAGCAGGAGATGTACATTCGATCCCTGGATTGGGAAGATCCCATGGAGAAAGACATGGCAACTCACTCTAGTATTCTTGCCTGCAAAATCCCATGGACAAAGGAGCCTGGCATGCTACAGTCCATGGGTTCAGAAAAGGAGTCACATCTACTGAGCAACTGAGCACACGCACACATAATGTATATACATGTATCGTCACCACAAAAACACAATAACACTGGAATCTAATGATATACAAAGAGTTAGAGGAAATGCCTTGCAAAAACTATCACACACAGAGGGTATATTTCACAACAAAAATTATAGAACAAAAGTCAACGTGTAACTTGGATTTCCTAATAACATGGTTTGAAAAATGAAATTTGTTATGGCTTTCTATTCCAAAGTATTTAGTATTCCTTTCTTTGGCTTTTAACTTACAAAGACTATTTCCCTTTCCTTTATCCCCCCACATCACTTTTTTTTATGTGGGTAAAAAGGTATGTTGGAATTTGGAGGGTAGAAGTAAAAATATGCTTCCTAAAACTGTCATTCATTCTTCACCTTTAAAACATTTCCCTAGATTTTAGAGTCTTTTTCTCTATTTCTCTCACTCATGCTTCCTTTTCTTTGTTCTCACCAACACTCTTTTTTTTTATACCCTTCTTGAGTTTATGGTAACAGCAGTATCATAATTATGCATAAGTGGGCAACTGATTTGAAACATTTCAAAATGTAAAATTGTGAAATATTCTGTTTAAAATAATAACTGTGCTCCTTTCCCTCCAGCTGATGAAAATGCCTCCTTTTATGGATGTCCGCATACCTGAGAACTTCCCTTTGGGGTACATATTCTGCTGGCCTCTTCTGAAATTGACTTTTTCATAACACCAAAGGTAAGCTCAGAGAAAAAATATATGGCATATTTTATGAAAGCAGGTCAAATCTTATGTCCATATTGTTAAAGAATTGTCTTTTTGTTATTGGTTTTTAGGAATGTCGTTTTCTGAGTCTGCATATGAGCCTTTTTTCAGATATGTTCACTGTAAATATTTTATCTCGGTCCATGGTTTGCATTTTCAGTTACTTCATAGATGTCTTTTGATGACCACAATTGTTTTCTTTTGCTTAGGTCTAATTTATATTATTTTTATAATCAGTGTGTTTGGTGTCCTATCTCAGAAACCTTTGCCTGTCCCAAGATCATGAAACATCCCTAAGTTTTCTTCTAGAACTGGGGATATCAACTATTTTCTATAAAGGGCTAGGTAGAATGTTATAGACTTTGGGAGTCTTATGATTTGTTTGCAGATAGTCAGATCAGTCATTATAGTATGACAAAAACTACCAACAATCACTTAAAGAATGAATGAATGAACATGAGTGTGTTATAATAAAACTTTATTTATATTTATAATAACAGGGAGAGTGACATTGTGTTCAAGGAAAAGATGACATAGACTCAATTTTCCCTGTTTCTTCCCTCTAACTACAACTAAATACCCTAAAAATCATTCCACAGATACCTGTAAAAGAACTCTGAAAGCAGAACAAATGTGGACTAGACATGGAGCACAGAATCTGAAGAATGACACCACATTTGGTTTTGGGGATTTTCTATTTTTCTTGTTGTTTTTGACCCATATAACCATGATGGTGTGATCAGTCACACAGAGCCAGACATCCTGGAATGCAAAGTCAAGTGGGCCTTCAGAAGCATCACTATGAACAAAGCTAGTGGAGGTGCTGGAATGCCAGTTGAGCTATTTCAAATCCTGAAAGATGATGCTGTGAAAGTGCTGCACTCAATATGCCAGCAAATATGGAAAACTCAAAAGTGGCCACAGGACTGGAAAAAGCCAGTTTTCACTCCAATCCCGAAGAAAGGCAATACCAAAGAATGTTCAAACTACCACACAATTGCACTCATCTCACACGCTAGTAAAGTAATGCTCAAAATTCTCCAAGCCAGACTTTAACAGTAGGTGAACCGTGAACTTCCAGATGCTCAAGCTGGTTTTAGAAAAGGCAGAGGAACCAGAGATCAAATTGCCAACATCTGCTGGATCACCAAAAAAGCACAAAAGTTCCAGAAAAACATCTACTTCTGCTTTATTGACTATGCCAAAGCCTTTGACTGTGTGGATCACAATGAACTATGGAAAATTCTGAAAGAGATGGCAACACCAGACCACCTGACCTGCCTCTTGAGAAATCTGTATGCAGATCAAGAAGCAATAGTTAGAACTGGACATTGAACGACAGACTGGTTCCAAATCGGGAAAGGAGTATGTCAAGGCTGTATATTGTCACCCTGCTTATTTAACTTATATGCAGAGTATGTTATGTGACATTCCAGGCTGGATGAAGCACAGCTGGAATCAAGATTGCTGGGAGAAATATCAATAACCTCAGATATGCAGATGACACCACCCTTATGGCAGAAAGTGAAGAACTAAAGAGCCTCTTGATGAAAGTTAAAGAGTAGAGCAACAAAGTTGGCTTAAAATTCAACATTCAGAATACTAAGGTCATGGCATTTGGTCCCATCACTCCATGGCAAATAGATGGGGAAATAATGGAAACAATGAGATACTTTGTTTTTGGGGGCTCCAAAATCACTGCAGATCATGACTGTAGCCTTGAAATTATGCTCCTTGAAGAAAAGCTATGACCTACCTAGACAACATATTAAAAAGCAGAGACATTACTCTGCCAACAAAAGTTCATCTAGTCAAAGCTATGGTTTTTCCAGTGGTCATGTATGGATGTGACAGTTGGACTATAAAGAAAGCTGAGCCCTGAAGAATTGATGCATTTGAACTGAGGTGTTGGAGAAAACTCTTGAGAGTCTCTTGGACTGCAAGGAAATCCAACCAGTCAATCCTAAAGGAAATCAGTCCTGAATATTCTTTGGAAAGACTGACGCTGAAGCTGAAATTCCAATATTTCAGCCACCTGATGCGAAGAACTGACTCATCTGAAAAGACCCAGATGCTGGGAAATATTGAAGGTGGAATTAGGAGGGGGCAACAGAGGATGAGATGGTTGGATGGCATCACTGACTTGATGGACATGAGTTTGAGTAGGTTCCAGGAGTTGGTGATGGACAGGGAAGCCTGGCGTGCTGCAGTCCGTGGGTTTGCAAAGAGTTGGACATCACTGAGTGACTGAACTGAACTGAACATGGCATGTGGGATTTTAGTTACCTGACCAGGGATTGAACCCACATCCTCTGCATTGGAAGCACAGAGTCTTAACCACTGGACCACCAGGGAAGTCCCTAGGTTTTCTTTATAATCTCTCTTATATCTGTCACAGAGAACCAGAGAGGGCAGCATCCCAGAGTTCCAACAGGGCTAGGAGAATAAATGAATGCACTCACATGCATAAGGAAAGCCTGTTCTCTTTGGTCAAAGAGGAAGCAAGGGATGCCCGATAGGGAGGTACTGAAAGGCAGCGGTGGGATGATCTGTTCCTCGGAGATGGAAGAGTTGGGGGACTCATTCTCTGCCTGTCTCCTGACACTAGCAATGGCAACAGTGTTACTAGGGTATGAGGTGAGTGCAGGCTTTGCACAAATGTAAAATGTCACAATGGCATTGAAAAAGGGACAGTTTCAAACATTAAACACACTTCACTCTCCCCAGGTGGCACAGTGGTAAAGAATCCATCTGCCATTGTAGGGGACACAGTTTTGATCCCTGGGTGGGGAAGATCCCTTGGAGTAAGAAAGGTCAACATACTCCGGTATTCTTGCCTGAAAATTCCATGGACAGAGAAGCCTGACAGGCAGGCTACAGTTCATGGGGATACAAAGGGTTGGACACAACTGAGCATGTATGCACACACACACACACACTTCATGTCATATCAGTTCCATTGTTAGATGCATCCTCAAGACAAATGTGTAGACATGTTCACTAAAAGACTTGGTCAAGTATATCCATAATGACCACAACTGATCACAACCTATGTGCCCTTTAACAGGAGAATAGATAAGCAAATTTTACTGTGTTCATACAATGGAATATTGTGTAGCAATAAAAAATAACTTTCTGTTTGTCTATGACATAGACAACTATTTGTATAACATAAACATTTTATATACAGTTGACTCTTGAACAGCATGGAGGTTTAGAGGCGCAGACCTTCCACACAGTTGAAAAACTGAGTTTAGCTTTATCATTTGCCCTCTGAATCCATGTTTCTGCACCCACAGATTCAACCAATCACAGATCGTGTGATACTGTAGTATTTATTTGTTGAAAAAATCAGTGTATGTGTGGACCCGCAGTTCAAACCTGTGTTGTTCAAGGATCAACAGTATATGCCTACGTGTGACATACATAACAATATGAGTGAATCTTAAAAACATTAACTGAAAGAAGGCAGACATAAAAAACACACAGCGTATGTCTTTGCTTATAAGAAATTCAAGAAAAGTAGAACTATAGTGGTTATCTTTGAAGGGATTAATACTGACAACAAAAGAGTAGAAGAGAAATTTCTGAGGTTATAGAAGGTTATCATCTGAGGTTATCATCTCTATCTGATGATAGTTTTATGGTTATGTACTTACACACATTATCAAGCTTTATATGAATTTGCTTGAGCAATTTACTGAATGTAAATTGTACCTCAACAAAAGATGCCACAAATGGAGCAGGAACAGTGGTAACACTCTTGAAAGCCTGTCACTGTGACAAAGTGACAATGGAAAATATTTAGGACTTTGTTGACTTTCTAGAAAAATGAACGGTCTTCCACTGGAATTTGCATAATTAGTTCACTCATTCATTAATTCATTTAACAAATGCTTACTTAGTGTCTACCAGATGTTAAATATGCTTTTTTTTAACCACTAATGCATGCATTTTAAATAAATCATCCTTTTGAGAAATTTCCCTTATTTAAGGACTTCCGATATTGACTCATTCTAAAATCATTGTTCCACAATTATTTGACCTATTTTAATACTTAAGTAAATACTTTCACTGAATATTCTTGACAATATTCTAGATTTAAGGAATATAGAATTCCAGAGATTTCTCATTCTAATCTGTTTTTTACATCATTTCATTAATAATTTCAAACACTTTGCCATCTCTCCTCATTTGTTTTGTTTCCCATTGCTTCATTTCCTCACTTTTATCTTTTTGTCACTATTTCTCTTTCTTTCCCATCCAGTGTCATTCGTTTTTCTATTTCTGCCTCCACCATCTCCATGTGTATACTTTAGGACCTCCCATCTCCACTATTTCATAGAAGCTACAGACACACACAAGGAGACACATGAGCACACAGATGCATGCACAGGCACAGAAATATAAATTACAATAGGCATAGGAAAATACAGGCTAACAACCTAAGCCATTTTTTTCTCAATTTTTATATTGTCAGTAAAATATTAAAAATCATCCTGTTTTAAAATATGGGATCTATTTAGCAGTAAATGACTGAGGGAACCATCTTTTTCTTCTGGTCTTAAATACTTTTTTCTGGATTGTTCTATTTGATTGATTTGTGCATCGTTCAGACCAGAAGACAAAATATATGATTCATCTCCAGTCTGAAGCCTCATTTGAATGGCACTTTATTTACATTAGCATTCCTAATTACTTAATGACCAATCAGATATGGTTCATTGGTAGTAAGTGTAGAAACATGTTGTCTGAAGATGTAGTTTAATTAGTATCCTCCTAAAAACATGTCCCTTGTGACCATTGGATGTAATCATTATTTTATGTATTTAACTGTGAAATTCATATTTACTCAGCAGGCTAAGAGAACAGCTTTTTACTTCTCAAAGCTGTTTAATAGAACATAGTTAGATTTTTAAAGGACTAGCAAATCTCAACAAAAGCTGGTTAGTTTTTAAAATAGCCATCATTCTAATGAAATAATTATTATGCCTGAATCTTGTTATCATATCCATGAAGCAGGAAAGGAGGGAAAACCACATGAAGAAGCTTTCTCTGATTCTGCTCTATTCACACAGTTATGCGAGGGGTGTGTGTGTGTGTGTGTGTGGGTGTACTCACTCACTTTAGCCATATCCAGCTCTTTGTGACCCTACGGTCTGTAGTCCACCAGGCTCCTCTGCCCATGGGGTTTCCCAGGAAAGAATACTGAAATGGGTTGCCATGCCCTCCTCCAGGGGATCTTCCTGACTCAGGGATCAAACCTGTGTCTCCTGCATTGCAGGTGAATTCTTTACCCCCTGAACCTCCTGGGAAGCCCTATGGGAGGTTTACATTCTTTTAAACCACTGAGATTATTGAGATATTTTTACTCTTGGTTAACGATTTTGAAAATGACCTCATTTCGTGGGTAAATGGAGATTTATATTTTTCTTCCGATTGTTTATTCATTAATAACAACCCAATTAGATAAATATCTACCTTCAAAAAGTACAATATACAAAAGCCTGAACTTATAGCCTTAATGGGAGAGATCAGTGGTTTGCCTTCCAGACAATCTTGTGCTAATGGTTGTATCTTCCATGGGTTGTCATTTATTTTGACGTCTGAGAAGCACCTGATTTCTCAACATGAGGGGTGTCTTGTTGTAATATAGATTTTTATATATATATATATATATAATATATGATATATATATATTCAAGGAAATTAATTTGCAAGGATTTCAAACAACCAATATATTGTCTACCATGGACAATAACCAAGGTGTAGAACTTTCTAGTATGCCTCCATGAGCTCCATGGTTGTTCATTGTCCATGGTTCTAATTAGAGAGTGAATCACACATTTGGTTCAGAACTGGTTCATTTGCTTTATATTCAGAAATTAGTCAGTATCCATTGAATTGATCCTGGTACCCTCAGTCTTTTTTAATCCCTTGGAGATGTTTCCTCACTCAGTCCCTTCATATAATGCTTCAAAAATATGCAGGCAAGTCCTCATAACTATCTCCCACACTAAGAGCAATAATAATCATAAGAGTAAATTTATATTGTCAATATAACTGAACCAAGCTTAATGTTAGCAATATTGTGCTACAACAAGGAATTTGAGGTTGCCTGACTCTCAGCCCAATCTTCTTTCTATTTCCCCAGATCACTGAAAATATAGAGTAGCTTCCTACCAAAACCCAGAAGAAATATAGCATTTGCATTGATGTATGTATGAACAAGTGTGTGTGTGTGTGTGTGTGTGTGTGTGTGTGTATATGTCATTCTGGATTCTTAATTACATGCAGAAGAAACTGGGACTAACTGAAGCAGAATGGTAGTTTATTGGAAGTACGTAGACTAAAAGACATCACATTCATCTACTAGTATAATAGACAGGGGGAGGCTCAGTCAAGGTCATGTGGTGAGAACAGCCGGCCACAGATGCTGCCACTGGTAACACTTCTCTTGCCATGGCAGAATATCCAAGCAACTAGATGCCGCCCCAATAAATGAATGCTAGACCCGAGAAGATTAACAGTCCTAAGCAGTATGGATGGACCTAGAGACCGTCATACAGAGTGAAGTCAGAAAGAGAAAAATATTGTAGGCTAATGCTCTCGTGGAATCTGGAAAAAATGGTATAGGTCTATTTGCAAAGCAGAATTAGAGATACAGACATAGAAAACCAACACATGGACAGCAAAGGGTGGGGGAAAGGGCAATGGTGGGATGAACTGAGAGGTTGGGACTAACACGTGCATACTATTGATACTGTGTGTAACACAGGTAACTCCTGAGAACCTGCTGGACAGCAGAGGGGACTCTCCTGGATGCTCTGCGGTGACCTGAATGGGAAGGAAATCCAGAAAAGAGGGGATGTGTGTACAGCTGGTTCACTTTGCTATACAACAATAACTAACACTACATTGTAACTCAACTATATTCCAATAAAAGTTAATTTTATAAAAGAAAATAAATCATGAACAACAACAGCAGCAAAAAGCCCTAAGCAGCAATATATAACTACACCAGCATGAGTCAGCTGACTGTATTTTACCTTCCAAATGTGGGGAGAGAATGCCCTGCCCCGCACCTCCCACTGCAGAGTACTCTTCTAATCTGGAAGGTGGCTGGATTCTAGGCAACCAAGGGGCAATTCACTTCCTGCAGCAATTATACATGAGCAAATGCCCAGTTAGGAATATCCACAAGGGATTTTCTGACAATATATGGCACACTGAGAGAATTACTTCCAGATTAGCAAAAAAGCATTAAAATATTTTGAGTGAAATACAATAAAATCCAACAGCAAAACGGAGTCTATGAAAATTGGAAAATGGAGATGATGAAAAGTTATAATAAAGGGTAGCTTACACTGAAATATTGAAGCATATAGTCTCAGATGAGGTGACTCTATATTTGTGGATTTAGATGAAATGTGTAAGTAGGTCACTCTAGTTAAAGTAATAAAACTTTTTTTTTGAAGCTTTGGATGGAATAAGAGAGACAGAAAAGTATTGTGCCGAATCCAGACTATTCTGGTCTTTTTGATGCTCACATGGGGTCTTGAGAATGAATAACCAAGATATTACAAAATATTCTGATGTTGAATTATTGTTTGATTTTCTTTTGAGGGACAAAGGAACAGAGCATAGCTCTGTAGGTGAGGGCAGAGTTTTCCTTGAAGAAAATCAAATTTCCCCTGTCAGTCATTCTGGGAGGCCAAGGGGAGGGGGGCCCTTGACTTCAGGGAGGGAAACCCTTTTATCTCTAAGGGTTTGGGGTAATTGGCCCAGAAACTCTAGTATGGAATCACCCATAGTTCTTTTTTAACAGCTTTATTGAGGTATAATCAACATTAAACTAATTGCACCTATTTAAAGGGTACAGTCTGACGAGTTTTGACATATGTATATCACCACAATTAAGATAGCAAATCCATCATCTTCACAAGTTTCCTCATGATATTTGTCAAGTATCCTTACTGCCCCAGTCTCTCAATTCTGACCCCAGACAAGCTCTAATGAACTTTCAGTCCAGTTCCATCACATGTATTGGTTTTATATGAATGGAACATACAAGATTATTCTGTTTTGCTTGGCAACTTTCAGCTTCAATTTCAAGATTCATTCATCTCCTTGTGTATCAATAAAATGTCTTATATTCCTTTACTTTGCTGGAGAGTATTCCATCTTATGGATATACCACCATCTGCATGTCCATTTATCTTTGTGTGGGTGGATATTTTAGTTTCCATCTTCCAAGTAGTCCTGTAAGGAACACTTGTGTGCACAATTTTGTGTGGGCATATGCTGTTACCCAGAAATAGTGTACTTGAGTCATCTTTAAGTTCATCTTTTTTTAGGAGGCAAGCTATTTTCCAAAATGATCGTGCCATGTTGTATTCCTACCAATAGTGTATAAAACTTCCATATTCTTTCTAATACTTGGCATTGCCTGCACACAATCATACCCAAGAAACCAGTGTTAGCAACTGGTAGAAGGAGAAAGCCAAGTTTTGCATTGAACCTCCAATGATACCCAGAGTGGGGGCTTCTCATTAGTACTGGGTGGAAGTGGGATTTCTGTACATATTATCTTCATTGACCCCATAGATGTCAACTCTTGTTGACAATAATTAAAGTCTTATAGGATGCCCTATGGCTTCCCTGGTGGCTAAGGTGATAAAGAATCTGCCTGCAGTGTGGGAGAGCAGGGTTTGATCCATGCAGGGAGGATCCCCTGCAGAAGGGAATGCGTATCCACTCCAGTATTCTTGCCTGGAGAATCCCATGGACAGAGGAGCATGGTGGGCTACAGTTCATGGGGTTGCAAAGAGCCGGACACAAGTGAAACAACTTAGCATGCATGTGAACACAGGGTGTACTTTATGGGGATGAGCATCCATTTCCTGTAATTAAACAGTTGTAAGGAAAGGCAGGAGGCAGTTTGGTATGAGACCTCATGAAAACTTAGCCTGTTTTTCAGTCACTAAGTCGCGCCCTACTCTTTGCAGCCCCGTGAAATGCATCACATCAGGCTGTCCTTCACCATCTCCCAGAGTCTGGGACTTGGGACTGTGCTCTAAATGAATCTGTATAGATTTGTCTCCATTATACTCAGAACATTATGAAGAGCTTTATAAATTAAAACCAAAGATTTTCAAAGGAGAAGGAACTTTCCACTCTTGTATACACTAACAGGAAGAAAACAGTTTTCACTACTATTGGAACATAAGCCCTGCAGTGGTGATCACTGAGAAAAATGGCTTACCCCATGGGAGGAAATGGACGCTAAGTTTTTCTGTTTGTTTTTTGTGTTTGCAATAGCATGGGTAGAGGACCATGTTAATGTAGTTTTCACATTTTGTAGTCTCTGAAATTAAACCAATTACTCAGTTATCAGAATCTGGAGTGAAAATTTCCTAGAGAAAAAGATTGCCACACTGTTACATGAAGAGATACATTCATCCTGTCCCATTCCAGTCTTCTTAAAGAGCTCTGTTAAGGTATACCAATTGGATTGCAAGGGCAATATTAATAAGAAGGAAAAGGAAGTATAAATAAACTAATGATCCTTGTTTCACCAGGGGTATTACTTTAGCAAGTTAAATAGGTATTGATAAATAAGCTTTATAAATACATGTTTAATTAGAAAGATAACCAATAGGAGATATAAAGACATTAAAGGAATATGAAATATGGGGAAAAAGAGAAAGAGGGCTTACTATAAATAGTAAGATATTAAGACATTAATAAAAATATTCAAAAGATAACATAAACAGCATAAAGATATTCATAACATATAGATATATGTTAACATATAGACATAAAGATAGTCAAAGTTTTTTTTAAAAATCAGGAGCAAGTCACAAATGTCACTATCACTGCCTTTTCTCCAAATGTACTGGCATTCTAGAGGACGCAACAGCAAGAAAAATAAAGTCAAGGGATAAGGATTAGGAAGGAAGAATCAGGACAGTTATTATTTGAATATAATATGATTTTCTATCAATATATATAAAACCCAAAAGATAAACAGATAGATATTTTAAAATAGTAAGATGGTTTAGCACAATGGCTGCCTGTAAGAGCTATGTTAAAAAAATCAGTTGCATGTCATAACATAGATGAACCCTGGAGACAAACGCTTAATGGTAAAAGGAAATCCCCAGAACACTTATTGTATCATGATGTTATTTCTAGTGAGCTTAAAACTCAGCAAAACTAAATAATAAACAAGCATACATACATTGTAGACAAATGTCTATATATTTTAAAAAACAATGAGGTCCACAGAAAAGAATATCCACTGTAGTGTTATTTGTAACAGCCTCAAACTGGAAGCATCCTGAACATTTATCAACAAGCAATAAGTAACCAAACTTTAATTCCTTATATTTTCTTTAGGTATCAGTAGATACTATCTAAAATGCATAATGAAATAATGATTAAAATGTGCCATTAGGGATATGAATGTAACTAGAAGACATAAAAGCAGAAGCCAGTAGAGCCTGCGAGTGGGGTTTGTGAGTGAGATAGAGTTCTTGGAAGACTGTACAAAAATATTTTATTATTAACTTACCACATAAATTTCTTGCTTGAAAAAAACTGATGCATAAAAAACTCAGTCTCAATTATTTGTAATGCTTTTATGTAGAATATCTTGTTCTCTGATATTTGAATTCAACATCCTAGTGCATGTAGAGATAACTTTTAGGAATTCACCCAAAGTGGTCATTGTATCCATAACATTTCTTTGCTGAATTTAAAACAATTATAATCAAAAATTGATGCTTTTGAACTATGGTGTTGGAGAAGACTCTTGAGAGTCCCTTGGACTGCGAGGATATCAAACCAGTCAATCCTAAAGGAAATCAGTCCTGAATATTCATTGGATGGATTGAAACTGAAGCTGAAACTCCAATACTTTGGCCACCTGATGCAAAGAACTGACTCATTGGAAAAGACCCTGATGCTGGGAAAGATTGAAGGCAGGAGGAGAAGGGGACGACAGAGGATGAGATGGTTGGATGGCACCACTGACTCGATGGACATGAGTTTGAACAAACTCCGGGAGGTGATGATGGATAGGGAAGCCTGGTGTGCTGCAGTCCTTGGGGCCATAGAGTCAGACATGAGCAACTGAACTGAACTGTACTGAACTGATAACCCAAAAATACATAACAAGAGACTGAGAACCCTAATTCCAATGTCAGGAGACACTGATAGAGCAGAGAGGGACTTATCGTCTATTCTATACGTGGTCTGTTCCTCGGGGACCTTGTGCTGTGCTGTGCCTTGCGCTGTGCTCAGGCACTTGGGTCGTGTCTGACTCTTTGCGACCTGTGGACCATAGCCTGCCAGGCTCCTCTGTCCATGGCATCCTCCAGGCAAGAACACTGGAGTGGGTTGCCATGCCCTCCTCCAGGGGATCTTCCCGACCAGGGGTTGAACCCACATCTCCTGTGCTTGGTGACCTTAAAAGCAGGCAAATTCTCAGAGTCACTGTGGCACCTTGTACATATTTTCAACTCAAATCACCTGTTCAGAAGAACCAAACAATTCTATGGACAGTGAAACAATGATAGAATGCTTAAAGAAAACTGATTGAAGAAAAGCAAGGTTATAAAGAATAGTGTTACCTAAAGAAAAAGTCATGGAGTTTAGTTTAAATACAGAAGCCAAACGAAAGTGAGAGGGAGTGTGAGTGAAAGTCACTAGTTATGTCTGACTGTTTGCAACCCCAGAAACTATACAGTCCATGGAACTCTCCAGGCCAGAATACAGGAGTGGGTATAGCCTTTCCCTTCTCCAGGGGATCTTCCCAACCCAGGGATCAAACCCAGATCTCCTGCATTGCAGGCAGATTCTTTACCAGCTGAGCTACAAGGGATTCTTTACAAATAGGAAAATGATCACGTAAAACAAAGACAGAACATTTTAAAGGCATACTTCACGTAAATTGCAGATGTGCTAATGAAAGACTAAATGAGGGATATTACTAAAGTATAATGTTAAAAAATTTTAGGTTAGTTTTGCTTGGCATACTCTAATTCAGTGAAACAGTTCAGTATCATATTTTGTGGAATACTCTAGAAAATATTTATCTAGCATAAATATATTATCACATTTTGGATTGCTGGTTCATATGTTTCAAAAGCAGCATTAATATAAAAGTGAACCCAAATTTCAGTGGATTTCAGTGATTGATGGAGGACATTTATAGAACATAAAAGAATAATTTAAAAATAAGAAAGGTAAAGTTGACATCATCATAATAATAAAGGTAAAGTTGACATCATAACACTACATTTATGTAGGATATTTAATCTGTAGATACCATGATTTTCAAGAATTAACTGATTCCTGAAAAGAGTTCCGAATGAGACATAAAGAGTGCTTGCATGCATGCTCAGTCGTGTCTGACTCTTTGCCACCCCATGGACTCTAGCCTGCCAGGCTCCTCTGTCCGTGAGATTTCTCAGGTAAGAATACTGGAGTGGGTCGTCATGCCCTCCTCCTGGGGATCTTCCTGATCCAGGGATCAAAGCCATGTCTCCTTGCATTGGCAGGTGGATTCTTTATCACTCAGCCGCCTGGGAAGCCCCAAAGAGTGCCGGGAAAATATAATGAAAGGAACCAGAGAAACACCAAGTGAGGGACCAGGATCTCAGATGAGATGCCTGGGTGAGATGCTCAGCGGCTTGCCCAGCTGTCATTTAAGGCAGACTTGAGGGGAGAAATTCATAGGATCAGATCCATCGTGAGCCCACTGGACAAGACATACGTTCTTTTTTTCCCATCACAATGCTATAAAATGATGCTGGTTCTATTTACTTCCAGAATCACCAAGTTAAGGGATTTTGTGGCCCCAAAGTATCCAATTTATGGGAATGATAGAACTGAAGCAATCTTAATGTGCTTGTGTGTATGTTTCATTCTTTTTTTTTCCTCCTGAGATGAGAAGAGGGTAATTATACAAGGCTCAGTCCTAAGACAAAGAAGGCACTCCAAAGAACCCACTCCAGCACTCTTGCCTGGAGAATCCCATGGGCAGAGGAGCCTGGTGGGCTGCCGTCCATGGGGTCGCGAAGGGTCGGACACAACTGAAGCGACTTAGCAGCAGCAGCAGCAGTCCTAAGAATATTTAAATAGTTCAGAAGTTATGCAGAGTGGAAAGTTATTAAAAAAACACAGAAACCTCTTATGAACTTCTAGTTGTGTGCCTGATTTAGTCTAAGTAGCTTTCTCCTCTCCAGTCAAAACTATATAGAAGAGAGCTATTGAACACATGCTGTAACAATTTTTGCAGTTTTTTGCCCTAGCTAAACTTTTTTCCAAGAGGCTTGTACTGTTGTTTCGTGTTGATGCAGCACTAGATCGAAGTGTTTCTTTTTTCCTTACCATCAACTTAAAAGTCTACTTTTTAACTGAGATTTAGTTCTTGTATAATTGCAAAGGTTTCTTATGGGGTGAAGGTCTGAACTTGACTTTCAATTCATTTACTTTAAAACCTTGAGATGTCTTCCATTTACATAGCTATCTTCCTAAGTGAGGAACCCTACAGATGACATTCAGAAACTGTCAATTCCTTTTATCTTTGTTCTGGTGTAGAATAGCTGTTCTAAGGAAAGAGTAGGTACAAATGGACTGCTGAAGGGTTTATCAATCGAGGCTCATTGTGTCCAGATGGTTAAATTGTATGAGTGTTCTGTACCATTGTGCAACTACTTCTGAAAATCTGCAAAATAATAGAGGTTTCCAGTGGTGATGGAGGGGAAGGGTTACATTTGCAAGTTCATCCCCATAAATTCTTTGGGATTCATTTTGAGAAATCTATTGATTTTTGACCATCACTATTACTCCTTTCTGCTGTTTTTTTCTTTTTTTCCATTTTATTGTCTTTTTCTTTATTTCTTTTCTTTGTTTTTTTTCTTTCCTCCTTCTATTTTGCCAGTGAAAATATGGATGTAATTCCTAGAGCCTCATCTTGGACTGTGATAACATACTTTTAAGAATTATGGCACAGAGACTTCCTTGGCGGTCCAGTGTTGAGACTTCACCTTCCAGGGGGTGTAGGTTTAATTCCTGTTAGGGAGCTTAGATCCCACTTGCCTTGTGGCCAAAAAACAAAACATAACACAGAAGCAATATTGTAACAAATTCGATAAAGACTTTAAAAACATGGTCCACATAAAGAAATCTTTTTAAAAGAAAAACGTTATGGCACAGAATCTAAGATGGGTCTTAAGACCTGAAGATTTGGTCAGCAGAACCACCATACTGTCAACTGCAAACTGGCACTTGCCATTTACCTCTGCAAGGATTAAATCATGTGCTGTTGCAGCTGGTGACCTTCAACACTCCCTGAAGGATTTCAGGGTGGAAAGCAGAAATGAGGCCTCTGTGCTTGGGGGAAAAATTGGCAGAACAGGTCTTCAGATAGTTAGATATTCTCAGGAACTGATTTTATGAAGCAATTCTTGTGTCTCCTCAGATCTAGAAAAGCACTAAAATTCTTCATGGTAACGTGTTCCTCATAACTAGCAGATGCTTTGCAAAAGCAATAGAAACTTTCTGCAAAAAAATATGTGCCTGATTGCACGTGCTCCCAGTTTACCAATGTCACATATATGCTGTCCTTCTCCCCTACTTCTTTGGAGCAGTTTCTCAGAGCAATCCGAGGTGCTGTCTCCCAGGCTGCAGCTCTCATTTTGCCACAAATAAAACTTAACTCACAAATCTCACATTGTGCATTTTTCTAATTCGACAATACTAATCCTGGATTATCTATTTCTAAATTTTACCATAAATTCTTGTTGTAGCCACTATTGTTTCTTTTGTTGTGAGCCAATCCTAAAGGAAGCGTGTAAATGCCCCCAAAGTATCTCTGGAGCAACTTTATCTTTTCCCTAGCATTCTCTGTTCTTACCTGCAGGGTATTTTGGGATCAGAGTTCCCTGTAGCACTATATTCTGGCATTAGTCAGTAAAAATAAATGAAGCTCAAGAGCAAAGTGTGGGCAACATTAGCTTTGAAAAATAGCTAGAAGGGTATTCAATTGGTTCAATGAACCTATAAACATTTTGCTGAAGCTGAAAGCACTTAAAAATGTTTCTCTAAAATATTTGTCTTTCTGATTAGTTCACCTGACAAACAGCAATGCTAATTGTAGTGTCTGGCACATAGTAGTAGTTCACTAAATGGTAGTACATCTATTAAAAATATAATTATATGTTTGTTTCATTAGTATTTGATTATTCCCAGGTGGCTCAGTATAAAAGCTGCCTGCAAATGCAGGAGACGCAGGAAACAGGAGTTTGATCCCAGGATCAAGAAGATCTGCTGGGGTAGGAAATGGCAAGCCATTCCAGTATTCTTGCCTGGAAAAGCCATGGACAGATGAGCCTGTTGGGCTGCAGTCCATGGGGTTGCAAAGAGTCAGACATGACTGAAACACACACATAATCATTTCAATGGTGAGAATCATGAAATAGATGTGGGTAAGCATAAGAAGCAAATATCACAACCACTAAATATCAAAAGAAGAAAGGTGTATCTTTTTTTCCCCTAAAGTGCAGCATGATTTTCATGTGAAATCTGTTAATAATATAGAATGACTTTGTCATGGTTATTGGTACAAAAGTGTAAATTAACTTGTAATCATAGACCACTCACAGCAATATGTTTAACAAGAGAGAGTCCCACTGTTCTTACTCTTGGCATAATTTTTCTGACAACTTTAATCACTCTAGTTTTTTACCGTTTTCATTTGAATAGATTCAATATATTATGCTCTGGTGATTCTTTAGGAATTATATTGTAGTTTAGTAATGTTTCAGAAATTGTTCTCAGTTTCAGCTAATTTATACATTGGTTGGCTTACTGTGAAAGAGTCAAGTTGCAAATGCACACACACACCCACACACACACAAAGTGAACAGAAAACCTGACTCTATCATACTAAAAAGCCAACACAGAAAAAATATTATAGTGACACAGAACAAGAAGTATTCACATGATATACAATAAAGCTGAGTGTGAATCTTGGCTCCACCACCTATTAGATCATTTAAGTTCTCACAGCTTCAGCTTCCTTTTTAAAAATATTTATTTTTATTTGTTTGTTTGGTGCTGGGTCTTAGCTGTGGCATGCAGGATCGAGTTCCCTGACCAGGAATTGAACCCAGGCCCCCTTGCATGGGGAACACAGAGTCTTAGCCACTGGACCACCAGGGAAGTCCAGAGCTTCAGTTTTCTTAATGATAAGGTACTGTTAATTGTAATCCTTACAGTATAGAGTGGTTGCACCTGGAACACAATAAGAATCTAATAAATATTATGTTATTATTTATAATGCTATCCTGTAATGTAGGAATGCTTGCTCATTCTTTTCAAAACGTTAAGCATTGTACGGGGATGGGGGGTGGGGAACAATTGCTGATGAAGAAGACCAAAGACTAAAAAATTACTACCTTTTATTTAAAATCTGGGCAGCTTATCACATTCTTGAAGGTTTTCTTAGGTCACGTTTATCTGGTCTTTAAATACCAAGCTACTTTTAGACTATGTTACATGGCTCACCACCCAGTTACATTATCCTCAGGCAGCTTCCCTGGTGCCTCAGATGGTTAAGTATCAGCCTGCAATGCGGGAGACCTGGGTTCCATCCCTGGGCTGGGAAGATCCACTAGAGAAGAAAATGGTAGCCCCCTCTGGTATTCTTGCCTGGAGAATTCCATGGACAGATCTGCCAGGCAGGCTGCTGTCTCCAGGATCTCAAAGAGTCGGACACGACTGAGTGCCTCTTTCACTTTTCACTTTCACTACATTATACTCTATCATAAATAATTAATTCTGTGCATGGTTTCTATCCCTAAATGGATTTCAAGGTCTTCACAGACCAGCAACAGGTTTTTTTTCATCATCAGAAGCTGTTAGCACCAATGACAGGGTTGGCAAGATGAAAGATTTTGAAATATTGATTTAAAAGGAGCCAGTGTTTCTCAGAGTTGAATAAAAAATAAAATTTTGTCATCAGCAGGCAAAATAATATAAAATATTGTTTAAGAAAGTGTCTGTTTTCTACTTCGTTTGTATTTAAAAATCTTAAACAGAAAATTCCAAATTAGTCCTGTGTGAGAAAAAGTTTAAACTAGAAATTTATTTATTGGCAGGCTAAGCAGTCATTGAACAGAGGATACTGAATTACAGGTGGTGATGTGACCCATCTCCACATTTTTCAGTGCCTCTCACTTTGCTTATACCTAGAAATCAACAACAAACAAATCTACTGAAGATTAAAGAATTATCTATTCAATATCTATAACAAGTCCTGGTTCTTTCTTTGGTAATTTTAAATTTGATACCTGAGTAATGTAAATTAAAATTATCCTATTTCTTTCAAAGGGTGAAAGAAAATTAGTTTGAATTTATGTGTTTTTTTTTGTTTTTTTTTTTAGTTCCACTGTAATAAACTATCCTTGCACAGATTAAAAAAATGATTTTTGAGCTTAGAGTTATCCTCATGACTTCAAACCTTGCACATACACATGTATTGAGATTAAACTTCTGAAAATCAAGAATAAACAGATATTCTTAAAGGTCACACAAAGAAGGCAGATTTCTAAAACATTTTTCATTGAACTTAGTTGATTCTCAAGGCTAAAATGTAAGTACAAAGTATCATGAAGCAAGTATATTTATGAACTAAAACATTGTAATATTAGCACAGAAGTAAGCCCATAAACCAGTGTAAGCAATATAACCCAGAAACAGACTCACACATGTGTAGAAACCTGATATATGATTGAGCAGACTTTACAGAAGAGTGGACAAATGAGGGCTATTAAATAAAAGGTATCAGGACAGCTATATAAAATTTCTATCTACTATTATTCTGTGCAAAAAATAATTATGGACGAATTAGAACCTTAAATGAGTAGGCAAAACTTTGAAATTAAAGTTTTAATTTAACTTATTTGGCAAAAAAATGATGTATGGAATCCTCAAAAGAACTTTACCAACTGTGCAAGCACAGACTCCTTTATATTTTACAGTTATTTGACAAATACATGTGTATTTCAAAAGAAAGAAAAGGAAAACTTGCAGTGTTAGTCCTAATTTTCTAGTCTGCTTGTAGTAACAGAAAAAAAAAATAAGTGAAGTTTTCTTGAACCAGTCATACAACAGTAATCCATTAAAAATATTATTTCAACAATATTAAAATTAATATTTATCAATGGTCATCTTAAAGAATGATATGTACGCCAAAGAGGAAAAGAACAAACTCCAGGAGACAGTGGGGGACAGAGGAGCCTGGCGGGCTGCAGTCCATGAGGCTGCAAAATCAGACAACTTAGTGGCTGAACAATAGCAGCAACTTCAGTTAAATCTTAAACTTGAACATAATACTTTGAATGGCAACAATGTACCTCTATAGAGTTACCATATAAACTACACTGCTGAAAACACATGTTAAAAAATGCATTGTGGAAAACACACTTTGTTGAAAACAAGGGTATTTATTGTATACTGTTTTTACCCACATAATTTTACAAATAGCTTGGTAAAGAAGAGAAGCTAAGGGCAAAGGAGAAAAGGAAAGATATACCCATTTGAATACAGAGTTCCAAAGAATAGCAAGGAGAGATAAGAAAGCCTTCCTCAGTGATCAGTGCAAAGAAATAGAGGAAAACAATAGAATGGGAAAGACTAGAGATCTCTTCAAGAAAATTAGAGATACCAAGGGAACTTTTCATGCAAACATGGGCTCAATAAAGGACAGAAATGGTATGGACCTGACAGAAGCAGAAGATATTAAAAAGAGGTGGCAAGAATACACAGAAGAACTGTACAAAAAAGATCTTCATGACCCAGATAATCACAATGGTGTGATCACTCACCTAGAGCCAGACATCCTGGAATGTGAAGTCAAATGGGCCTTAGAAAGCATCACTATGAACAAAGCTAGTGGAGGTGATGGAATTCCAGTTGAGCTATTTCAAATCCTGAAAGGTGATGCTGTGAAAGTGCTGCACTCAATATGCCAGCAAATTTGGAAAACTCAGCAGTGGCCACAGGACTGGAAAAGGTCAGTTTTCATTCCAATCTCAAAGAAAGGCAATGTCAAAGAATGTTCAGACTGCTACACAATTGCACTCATTTCACAAGCTAGCAAACTAATGCTCAAAATTCTCCAAGCCAGGCCTCAGCAGTATGTGAACCGTGAACTTCCAGCTGTTCAAGCTGGATTTAGAAAACACAAAGGAACCAGAGAGCAAATTGCCAACATCCACTGGATCATCGAAAAAGCAAGAGAATACCAGAAAAACATCTACTCTGCTTTATTGATTACACCAAAGCCTTTGGCTGTGTAGATCACAACAAACTATGGAAAATGCTTCAAGAGATAGGGATACTAGACCACCTTACCTGCCTCCTGAGAAATCCATACGCACACCAAAAGCAATAATTAGAACCAGACATGGAACTAGCTCCAAATTGGGAAAGGAGTATGTCAAGGGTGTATATTGTCACTCTGCTTATTTAACTTATATGCAGAGTACATCATACAAAATGCTGGGCTGAGTGAAACACAAGCTGGAATCAAGATTGCTGGGAGAAATATCAATAACCTCAGATACGCAGATGACACCACACTTATGGCAGAAAGTGAAGAACTAAAGAGCTTCTTGAAGAATGTGGAAGAGGAGAGTGAAAAAGCTAGCTTAAAACTCACCATTTAAAAAAACGAAGATCATGGCATCTGGTCCCATCACTTCATGGCAAATAGATGGTGAAACAAGGGAAACAGTGAGAGACTATTTTGGAGAGCTCCAAAATCACTGCAGATGGTGACTCCATCCAAAAAATTAAAATATTTGCTCCTTGGAAGAAAAGCTCTGACCAACCTAGACAGCATATTAAAAAGCAGAGACATTACTTTGCTGACAAAAGTCTATCTAGTCAAAGTTATGGTTTCTCCAGTAGTCATGTATGGATGTGAGAGTTGGACTATAAAGAAAGCTAAGTGCCAAAGAACTGATGCTTTTGAACTATGGTGTTGAAGAAGACTCTTGAGAGTCTTTCGGACTACAAGGAGATCAAACCAGTCAATCCTAAAGAAAATCAGTCCTGAAAATTTGTTGGAAGGACAGACACTGAAGCTGAAACTCCAATACTTTGGCCAACTGATGTGAAGAACTGACTCCTTGGAAGCTGGGGAAGATTGAGGGCAGCAGGAGAAGGGGATGACAGAGGATGAGATGGCTGGATGGCATCATCGACTCGATAGACATGAGTTTGAGCAAGCTCCGGGAGTTGGTGATGGACAGGGAAGCCTGGCATGCTGCAGTTCATGGGGTCACAAAGAGTCTGACACGACTGAGCTACTGAAGTGAACTGAACTGAATTTTAATTTTATAATGAACAGTTTACTTGAAGACTCCCCCACCCCCTGAAAAGTGACAAATTAAGGAGTTTGGGATAATTCAAATGTTCCTTCTTAATATGCTGCTCCGCCTTCCTTCTAGTTTATAATGTTCACTCGCTTCATGTATTAATATTCATTTCCTATTGTTATTGTAAAAGATTATTATAAATTTAGGGGCTTAAAACAACACAGATATATTAGCTCATGGTTTTGCTTTCAGAAACCCAAAATGAATCCTACAGGACTCAAGTTAAGGCTTGCCCTGTTTGTGTTCCTATGGAGGAAATTCTGGTTACTTCTTTTTTCCAGTTTTCAAAGACCTCATGCATGTCTTCGCTTATGATCTCTTCTTCCATCTTTAGAGTGCATCATTCCAACCATTGTTCACTCTTCACAGCTCCTTTTTTCTGACTCTAATTCTGCTTCTTTCTTATTAGGTCCCTTGTGATAAAATTGGAACTACACAGGTCTTTATTCACATATGCAAAATCTCCTTTAGCTGGTAAGTTAGCATAACGTGTACCAAGCACATCTGTGGGGGAGGGGGCTCATTACTCCATTGACCACACCTCGTAATCCAATACATTCCATACTCTGTGTCCTTCAAAAACAGTAGAATTGGGTGGACTAATTTAAGTTATTCACTTCAAAATGTCTACATTAGCTCTTAGTAATGCAAATGCAAATTTATCATCAATTTCCTACTTCTCATATCTCTTCAAATGCTCGGAATATTGCTTCTTTTCTTCCAGCAAACACATCAAATACTAGGAAAGTCTCACTTTGACCTGTGTGCACCATTTTCAGAAGGCAGTTTTCAATCCCCTTTCTTTGTATTCAAATATCATGACTATTTTCCATTGTGTGTTTAAAGCTTCACTCCCAACACTCTTATATACTCACAGGGGTTTACCTCACTTTACTATATTTCCTATAAAATAATAATGTAAATAAAAGTGGCTTGAAGAATCCCTCTCTTCTTAAAGAGGTTGTCTGCATTTACTCATTCACTCATCTCAGGTTGTAGAGAATACCACTTCTCACTCATAAATATTACCAATATCCACTTATGTTGTTGTTGTGACTTAGTCATCCCTCTTAATATTTCAGCTCTCTCAGCTAAGGTCAGAGCAACATCATGATCTCCATTAGAAAGATGCAGTTTTTCAGCAACTTTTTGCTTTAATATTTATCTGATTTTTTTAAAAATTGGAGGATAATTGCTTTACAAAGTTGTGTTGGTTTCTGCTATACAACAGTGTGAATCAGCTATAAGTATATGTGTGTATATATAAGTATATATAAGTATATATGTGTGTGTGTGTGCATACTGGGGAAAGTTCTGGGAGAGAAACAGTTGCCATCTGACCATAACAAGAGACAGAAGACCTTTTCTTCCTTTACTTTTCTTCATGTCAATTACTATATGGGCACAGAGAAAGCTGTCAAAGCCACAGATGTCTCTGGCTTGCAATGACTTGACTTAACGAAATTACATTTTTCAAAGTTCCAAGAGATTCTGGAATAACTGTTTCTTCTCATGTTCACCTTTATTATGAATGTACTTTGAACAGGGGATAATAATTACTTCAATTTCAAGAAACTTCTCAGGAATACACAGACACTTATAGCATTAAATGAAACAATATAGGCTTCAAAACCTACTGGGCTTGTCTTACACAAGCCTTGATAATTTTAATCAAGGCTGTAAAGCATCGTTTTGCAGAAAACTGAGAATGAAAATTTCATTGAAAAATTTCCTGTAATGAAGCAATTATCAGGAGTTAAGAGCCTAGAAACCACATAATCATGGGTCACAGTTCTGAAAGTGATATATTTAAATTTCCCTGCATCAGATCTGCCCTCATGTTTTCCTTAAGCACATTGAATATATATATATACATATACACAAACACAAACATATGCATACATATCTATATATAATATATGCATGTCTATACACATACACAAATATATACATGCATATACATACATACATATGTATATATATACATACATATACACAACACATCCACATACATATACAGATATACAAACACATCCACATACATATATACACATGCATATACATATATACATACATGCACATATAAATATCACAAGAGATAGATTTCTTTAATATTTATATCTTTGATGGTTCTTATTTTTTTTTTTTGATGGTTCTTATTATGAGCATACATATAGACTGCAAGAACCAAAATAATACAAGTTTCCTATATATTCTCCTTCCAATTCAATTTTTGGATAGATAACACTCTCATTCTCTTTAACTAATATATTCCATGGGTACCAGCTTTAAACATGCTTCTGCCCTTGTTATCCTCTATTGGAAAACATTAAAAAAAAAGATTAGGGGCCATGATTGCATATCTGATTGATCAGAGATCACAACTCTTCCTCAAAACTTTTAGTATAATAATAAGTTTTACATGAAAGAAAAAAGTGGAAAGTGAAAGAGTGTTAGTCATTCAGTTGTGTCCTATTCTTTGCGAACCCATGAACTGTAGCCCACCCGGCTCCTCTGTCCATGGGATTCTCCAGGCAAGAATACTGGAGTGGGTTGCCATTCCCTTCTCCAGAGGACCTTCCTAACCCAGGGATGGATCCTCAGTCTCCTGCATTGCAGGCAGATTCATATTTACAGTCTGAGCTATATAATCTAATTGATTCTGATTTATCTGCAGAGGATAGAAAATGAACTCATGACTGGTTTCACCAAAACTTGGGTGCATCATAGTGGCAACTTCATAACAACAGACTTGTTTTAACATACGCAGGTAATACAAGAATAAGATATTGCCGCTTAGATTATCAAGTTACATAAAAACAGTAAGGAAACCTGCAGCGATACGCATATGTGTATATTAACCTTTTTATATGCACTGGAATTTCACCATGTAAATATGAAATCAAGGGTTCCTGTGTCTTATCACAGTATTGTGTAAAAGTTAGAGATCTGCTATGCAAAGTGCAGTTGTTTTTGGTTGTTAATTTTCATTCAGCCTCATCCCAACATAAAAAAGCTATTAAAACATCCATTAGCTGTTAATTTGAAATACCTCAGATGCGGGTCCCCAAACCCTCACTCATATCTTTCCAATGCCTGTGTAATCTCTGCAAGTTGTTGGAAAGTACAAAACTAGTTCATCAGTTTTCACCTTCAGTTTTTGAACTGATGCAAATGACTTACCTGCAGATGCTTAAGGGGGAGGCTGGGAGTGGGTCTATGTTTAGATAAATACATGCCATAATCTAGCCTCATGAGCCAGACACTTTGAATATCCTTAGGTCATCTTAGCAAGGTACACAGATTTTTACTATGCTGTATACTAAGGAGATTGTTGTGTACTTCACATGCATACTCATTACTATGTCTAAACAGCTACACTTGAAGTTTTTAACCCTCAATTCCCTCATCAATTTTCAGTAACTTTCCAAGAAGAAAATGATCAGCTTTCAAAATATCTAGTAACAACTGAGTCTATGGAAATATTTTTACTGGATAATGTGTACAGATGTTGAACAATATGATTTGTTTTTCCTACACCTAACCCATCATGACTCAGATTTATAAATACAGTTATTGGCTTTTTTGAAGTTAAGCTTTCATCTTGGAGGTCTTGCTTGGACAAAATTGTGTATGAATTATAGCATTGAGGTCTTGCACAGTGTACTGAGAAAAGATAACTTTTTAAAACAAAGTTACTAAGTAATGATAAAGTAAATATATATGGGTAATTGATAAACATTTTTAAAGTGCAGAAGACTTCTCTAGTGGTTCAGTTGGTAAAGAATCCTCCTGCAAAACAGGAGACCGGGGTTTGATCCCTGTGCTGGGAAGATGCCCTGGAGAAGGGAAAGATTCTCCACTCCAGTACTCTGGCCTAGAGAATTCCATGGACTGTATAGTCCATGGGGTAGCAGGAGTCAGACACAACTGAGAAACTTTCATATAAATACAGATGGGCTTCCGTGGTGGCTCAGAGGTAAAGAATCTGCCTGCCAATGTGTATGTGCGTGCTAAGTCGCTTCAGTCATGTCCAGTTCTTTGCAATCCTTTGGACTGTAGCCCACCAGGCTCTGCTCTCCATGGGATTTTCCAGGTAGGAATACTGGAGTGGGTTGCTATTCCCTTCTCCAGGGAATCTTCCCGGCTCAGGGATCGAACCCATATCTCTTATGCCTCCTGCATTGGCAGGTGGGTTCTTTGCCACTAGTGCCACCTGGGAAGCCCCACTGGACCACTAGGAAAGCCTAATTATAGACTTTTTATTGGTAGGTGTGTGTGTGTGTGTTCCTAAAGTCACAGGGAAATAACACAGTTGTTTGAACTTCTCCATCTCATTAATAAACCCATACCCAGGACATTTGTGTAAGCAATTAATCTAAGTGATAAGAAATACACTAACATAGATTTCATGAACTAATAAGTATTTAGTACCTGTTATTATAATCAACCCTTCTGATTCAATTATTACATTGTAACTGAGGGGATGTGAAATAATTTAAAAATCATTCGTATTCACTTTCCACGTCTTCCCTCACCAAGTGGCTGTTAATAATTGCTAACTCTTGAGTGAGATGAAATGTTATATTCTCTTACAATTTATGTTTTCAAATTTATTTTTTCTGTACTCTTCTAGGATAACAGCTTTCATCCAAAACATTAAATTAAACTTTAAGCTATGGAGGCATTTGTGAAATAACAAATCTGCATTCAACTTCTTCCTTTCACTGCATTACTACATGTCATGGTGTCATAATCTCCCTGTAAACTAAGATATACTGTGAAACTGAGCTATCTGTTTATTGATGAATCACATAATCATTTAACCACAATTAGAAACAGAATAAATTGTAGCTGCTTCAAATTCTGTTAGCTCACGAAGATGTACTTGAATGTCAAAATATATTCGTAGGAAAGGGAAAAAAATAGCATAAGTAATTTAATTGAGCTGAATTTTTATATTTCACTAATGGGTATAATCACTGTTCCACTGACAGCATAAGTCATTTTTGCGCACAGCGAGAAACCACTGGGAAATGTATTTTATCCATTATATGCCACGGTAATATAAATTAGTCCATACCATCCACCTCCGATGAGCTCTCTCTCTTTGAAAACTATTTGTTTTCTGGTAAATTTCAAAATACAAATTGCCATGCTCTTAAAGTTAAATTGCCTGGCACCTAATATTCTGTCAGGAGAATTAAGCATAACCTCCTTAGCTTACAACTCAGAGAACGACACAATCTGGCCACCATATATTTTTCCAAAGTATCCTAAACTGTGGTGTCATGGTTAAGAGCAGAGATTCTGGAAAGAGTCCCATTCCAGACCAAGGCTCTGGCCTTATATTCTGTGTGACTTTAGGCAAGTTTCTTTGTCTCGCTGAAACTTAGAGCCCTTATCTCTAAGAGGTGGGTAATTGTATAGGTTCTCCATCACTTGTCTGAAACTCTAGTGTCCACATGTACTTTGGAATGAAGAACTTAGAATATTTATTTGAAAAGTAATATGGTGCCTGCAGGCTTCCCCGGTGACTCAGTAAAGAATCCACCTGCCAGGCATGAGATGCAAGTTCAATCCCTGGATCTGGAAGATCCACCAAAGGAGGAAATGGTAACCCACTCCCGTATTGTTGCCTGAAAAAATTCCATGGACAGAGGAGCCTGGAGGGTCATGGGGTCACGAAAGAGTCAGACACAGCTGAGTGGCTACGCAGAGCACCCGGTGCCTATACCGTATCTTATGTGTGATCCTGAAAGGGATCTGAGGCTGTCCTTCTAATCGAATACATTAAGAATTCTTCAGTAAAACAAACACATTTCTGCTGAGTAGGACACAGTAAGACTAGAAGTAAAAGTATGTCGATTCAGAACTGTTTACCCATTTTCATTAGACTTTTGGTGGCATTCAAGGTTGAGAGGGAGGAATTGTGGAGGAGTTAAAAATATGTCATAGTATTTTGAAGATTAAATTGACCGCAATATGGTAAGGCCTCAGAACAACACTGGGTACAAAGTGATGACTCAACAGCTTTCGTTTCTGTAATTATCACTTCTACTTTTTCCTAACAAGGATAGATGACTACTACCATTCTTTTTCTTTTCTTTCTAATTTTTATTGGAATATAGTTACTTTGCAATCTTGTGTTAATTTCTACTGCACAGCAAAGTGAATCAGCTATACATATCGTATACACAGATCCCCTCTTTTTAGGATTTCCTTCCCATTTAGATCACCACAGAGCCCTGAGTAGCGTTCCCTGTGCTACACAGAAGGTTCTCATTAGTTACCTATTTTACACATGCCATCAATAGTATATATATGTCAGTCCCAATCCCAGAAATATAAATATTCCTATTCATAACTATCAATACATTTTCTTTACCCCCAAAAGAAATCCTATAACTGTAACCACTAGCAGTCGCATTTCATTTTTCACCACCCACCAACTGCTGGGATCCACTAGTTTGTTTTCTGTCTCTATGGCTTTGCCAATTCTTGTTGTTTAGTTCCAAGTCAAGTCTGCCCCTTTTCAACCCTGTGGACTACAACACACCAGGCTCCTCTGTCCTCCACTACCTCCCAGAGTTTGTTCAAACTCATGTTTATCAAGTCAGTGATGCTATCCAACCATCCCATCCTCTGTTGCCCATTTTCCTTTCTGCCTTCAATCTTTCCAATGGAATGATACAAGTGACTTTTCATGTCTGTCCTCTTTTACTCAGCATAATATTTTCAAGGATCATCCAGGTGGTCGTATGTATCAGCCCTGTAGTATTGTTTAAGGCCAAATAATATTCCATCCTTTAAATATCCTTCTTTCATAAGTGATGAATATTTGGATCGCTTCTACCTTTTGGCTCTCCAGAAGGTCCCTGACTTAATATACTTTGGCTTAACGATTTCTCAACTTTATGATAGCTCAAAAACAAACACATTCATTAAAACCTGTGCTTTGAATTTTGAAATTTGACCTCTTGGGAGTCTAACAGTACGAGGCACCATACTCTCTGGCGATAGTGGGCCATTAATGGAAGTGAGCCATGGCCCTCACTCAGCCACGTGTTCACGAGGGTAAACAACTGATACGCTTTCAGCCATTCTGTACCCAGACAACCACTCTGTCTCTCACTTTCAGTACAGTGTTCAACGGCATGTTTAACACTTTATTATAAAACAGGCTGTGTGCTAGATGATTTTGTCCAGCTGTAAGCTAATGCACGAGTTCTGAGCACCTTCAAGGTAGCCTGGTCCAGTAGGTTGAAGTAGTCAATGCACTTTGGACTTAGGATATATTCAAATCACAATGGGTTTATATGGTTGTAACTCCATTGTTAATTAAAGAATATCTATAATGAATAGCTCAGCTATACACATTCATGTACAAGTTCTTGTGTAGATATGTTTTGGCAGTATTTTGGGGCATATCTTCAAGAGTTGAATTATTGAACCATGTGGTAACAATATGTTCATTATTTGAGGAAATGTGAAATTGTTTTGCAAATCAGCATCATTGTTTTGCATTGCTATAAGTAACCTATGAGGGCTCCAATTTTCCCACACCTTGCTCTTGTTTTTTTTTTTAATTTCATTCGTTTTTAACTAAAGTGATCCTCATGTGCGTGAAGTGATACCTCATTGTGGTTTGGTATTCATTTTCCTAATGACTAATAATGTTGAAGGCTTCCCTGGTGGCTCAGTGCTATAGAATCTGCCGCCAATGCAGGAGACACAGGCTCGATCTCTAGGTCAGGAAGACCCCCTGGAGAAGGAAATGGCAACCCACTCCAGTATTCTTGACTGGGAAATCCTATGTAAAGAGGAGCCTGACAGGCTAAAGTCTATGGGGTCACAAAAAAGAGTTGGACACGATTTAGTGACTGAACACAACAAATAATTGAGCATCTTTTCATGTGCCTATTGGCCATTTATATTTCTTCTGTGTAGAAATATCTGTGCCAATCCTTTGATGATTTTTAACTGAGTTTTTTGGGCTTTCTCTTCCAGCTATTGTCATGGAAGATTATAAGCTAATTTTTTAAACTAGTATTCCTGAATATGTATTATTTGCTCTCTTTCAAAGTGTTTATTTAAACCATACATATGTTTCTTTCTTGTATTCTATGGTCATCGGTTAGTATATTTTTTACTCTCTTTTTTAGCAAGGCATGTTACTTAATTCAGTAATTCTGCAGATTTAATTTCAGACCTCATTAAGCAAAAGATTCCTTAAAGGGTTACTTGAATCCCAACAAACACAGAAATTTGTGAGAGAGGGTCCTTCTGTCCTTTAGGGTGTTCCATAGATTCTGGCATGCTTATTCCACATAAAGTTTGCCTTTGTCCTGTGACTTACCTTTAAATATTCCATGAGACATCCTTTTCCTATTCACAATGGTCTCATTTCCTATATAAGTTTCTTAATTTATTTTTGTCTTCTTAATATCAGAGCTTTTTAGCAAACTGTAAATATTGGTCTTTTAAGAGACATGTAGTTTATCAGTTTAGACCCTAAGTCATTATTTACTTCTCTGCCATCACTAATTTCATTTGGTTCTATTTCCTTTCTTGTCTTTCACTTTATTTCTTTTTGGTCCAAGTGTAATATTTTCTTGATTACCACTAGTCAGGGTATGTCATTATTTTTGTACAAAGAACAATTGAGACATTTAATTTCTCCTTCAGTAAATGAGAGATCACATTAATATCTATGTCTGACCATTCTCTAAAAAGTATTTTCCTCAAAAGTTGTTAACTAGCAAATAAATTTAATGTTTTGCACCATTGTATAAGATTTAAAAAAAATTATCCTGATAGTTCACTGTTAGTATATAGAAATGCAACAGAATTTTGTTGATTTTGTATCCTGCAACTTTACTGAATTTTTAAAATTAGTTCTAACATTTTTTTCAGGGTATCATTAGATGCTATTTTATCTGCAAAGAGAAGAAATTTTTTTTTTCCTTTTCAACTTGGATGTCTTTTATTTCTTATTCCTCAGTCCCATAATGGACCTTCTACATTTTCTTCTAACAATTAATCTGGTTCATTTATTATGATTTAAGAAAATAATTTTTCATTCTGGAGGCAAACAGTTGTCAGACTGTGATTTAATAAATTATGAATAACTCCCCCTTATTTCATTCTCTCCACTTTGTACAAACTGAAAGCTCCATAATTTCAGAAACAATATCCTATTCCATACAGGAAGTTTCAGAGAACCCTAAATGTAATAGATGTTTATTAAAATGTACTAAAATGTGTTAATGACTTGTTTGTTGTGGCTAGGCACCTATGTCAAATAGTGATCTCCTTAGGTAGAATTATATCCATCTTTACACTAATAAAAAATAAATTTTTACCAGCCCAGATTTTTGAAAAAATATTTTAAAACATTATATTTAAAATCATATTAATGATTTATATTTGATGCTTCTAAACATTGTATGATATTTTGTTAGTGTTTAAAACACATGATGTTGTATTAACTATTTTATAGATACTTATTTATCTGCTAATTAAAAAAAATGATAAACCTTCAAGCTATGTATTTATAAGAAACACTTTTTGTGTACATTTTGAGGTTTTCAGAAGTAATAAAGTTGAATTTTCACTAAGTTCTAGTTGAAAAGGGGACAAGGGCCAAAGGATTGGTTTAACTTGTTATTTATTTTGTCTCTTTAATTATACTTTTATAGAGGTGTAATTTTGTAATATGTTGTGTTAAATTGTGCATAAACTTTTTCTTTAATTAAAAAAAATAGCTAAGCAGTCATGCCTCTGAAAACAACAGGTAGGATGAACACATTTTTGTTTTTTTAAAAAATATTAAATGCCAATGCATCTATGGACATTTTCCAAGGTTTAGCGAAGTCTATTAGTTTTAAATGTGTGGATACAGTAGAAAATAAGAGATGATATGATAATAGTAATTTACTAGCCAAATTAGAAGGTAAGATGTAATATTAAGTCAGAAAGTATGAAAAGTGCCCCTGAAAATAGCAAAAGTTTGAGACAAGTTGTTATTAAAATTCTTTGTGAAAGCATAAAATTTGTAAACATATTTTGACTACTAAATGTTTTGAACAGGATTTAACCTAGGTCTCCTGCATTGCAGGAAGATTCTTTACAGTCCAGGTAAGCCCTGTTTTATTCTCTACCAAGACATTTTTTTTAGGTAAAAATTAAATAAGCTTGATTACTTCATATCAGATGTCTTAATTTGGGGAAGAGTGGGTGTCATATATCAGCAAACACTGACTGCAATGAAATCAGATACCAATTCAATAAGAAAACTATAATAGGCAGAAAGAAACAATGCCAGAATTAAATCTATGGGGCCATTTTATGTAAATAGACCATTTCAAGCAAATAGTTTTATACCAAGTAGTAATACCTGATAGAATAACTATTTTTCAGTAACACATCATTTCAAATTACTGCACATTTTGCTGGGAGTGGGGACTGAAGATATACTGTTGATATTATCAGGGCTTCCGAAGTGGTGCTAGTGGTAAAGAACCTGCCTACTAATGCAAGAGAATCGTGAGACCTGGGTTCGATCCCTGGGTTGGGAAGATCCCCTGGAGAAGAAAATGGCAAACCACTCCAGTATTCTTGCCTAGAAAACTCCATGGACCGAAGAGCCTGGTGGGTTACAGTCTGTGGGGTCACAAAGAGTCAGACACGACTGAGTGACTAAGCATTTAAGTAATTATTGTGAAGACAGGTATATATTTCCATCCCAATTAATGGACAATTGTCCTATGACCCTCCACTAACTATCTAAAAAAAATTCAGTTATTTAAGTTAATTCATTTACCTAAAAGCTTCAGGGAAGTGAGGTATTAGTAAATATTGAACAGAAATAGAATGATTCTTATTGTTCTCTTTAGATAGTAAAACAATTTGCTTTGAAAGGACAAGTTCCATCATGACAAGAATTTAATTTTTGGCATCAGATGGCCAGGAGTAAATTTTCAGCTTTTCCCACTGCATGCAATTTTAGACTTAGCTTTAAACTTCAATTTCTGTACCTATGAAATGTAGATAACCATAACTATTTCTCTGGGCTCCGATGGGAATAAAGGGAGTTGAATACAATGCCTGACTGCCATTAGGTGTACAAGTAATGTAAACTTCCTTCATCTTTTCTTTGTTTCTTTCCTTCTTTCATCTTTCACCTAAATGTAATGGAAACTAACTTTCCTAAAATGGAAAATCAGAATAATTCACTATTGCAACATATTCAAAAATCTGGATGCTCCTCTGTGAATTGAACCTACTTGACAATTCTAGAGTAAAAATATCAATCATTCACCATTAGAGCATTTATGATAATTTTTCATTAAAAATGAAGCTACTCTGATACACAAATTGCACATGTTTGTTAGTGCACCTCCTCTTCTAGGTTGTGTCCTTAATCTGTTCGTTTCTCTATGTTTTCTGGAGAACACTACTAACCTAAGTTATGCATTTTACAGTGATTCCTAAGGTAAGATTTGGTTCCTTCCATTATTTGTAAGAGGCTAATCAGGGTCAAAAGATAAAGGAGACATACGGAATGTGACAGGATAGTGTTACAGAGAGATAAGAATATTTTAAGTGAGCCTTCTAAGGACAACCTGACCACAGTCTCAGGTGAAAAATGGATAAAGAACAAAAGTATGCAGACACCGTGAAGGGAGAAAAACATGGACGCAAGAATATTAAAAGAGGGGAGTTATTCTTAATTGCAACACACATGCATATTAAATATTAAAGCAGGTCCTTAGGAAAACAAATCTAAATTTTAGGATATAGACCACTGGCCCACATGTATTAAAAATCCATTAAGCATTCTGGAAAAAGCAGTCTTTTCTTTTCTCCAATGTGTCTAAGCTTTAAACAATATATGCCCAAAAAAGGAAGAGAACAATGTTGATTTCAAAGCCTGGATTTCTTACAGAGGTCCAAATGAAAAAGGTATAAATGAGAGTTTGAAGCTTTATATGACAATAATTTCATAGATTTTCCTCAAATGAAATACACATAGAACTAAAGCAGAATGACTTTACATGTTATTGAAAGTTATCACAGTAAGTTATTTCACTCATTTTCTCATTCCTATCATATTTGTGACTTATAAAGTAATATAACAAAATAATCTCAGTATTACTGATCTCCATTCTGCTAAAGTTAATTCTTTATACTTTATACCAGACTGTCAAGACTTACTGGTACTTTGTCTACAGACCTACAGATAGCAAATTCCAGATTTAGGATATTATATTTTCTATTATTAACATTATCATAATTATGTGTATGATACATTTATTTTATGAAGCTATTTTAACACATGCTATTCCTAGTTTTATTGATATATAATTGACATACATCCCTGTATATGGTCAAGATATACAGCATGATGGCTTAATTTACATATATTGTTAATAAAATACATGTAGAGAGGTATACGTCACATTGGCGCATTCCTGGTTGCTTAGTGTTAAAGAATCCACCTGCCAAAGCAGGATACCTGGGTTCAATCCCTGAGTTGGGAAGATCCATTGGAGAAGGGAATGTCTAACCACTCCAGTATTCTTACCTGGGCAATCTCATGGCCAGACGATCCTGGCAGGGCTACAGTCCATGGGATCTCAAAGAGTCAGACGTGACTGAGTGACTAACATACATACACATACATCACATTAAAAAAAATAATAATTAAAAATACTTTCAGTTTAGTGAATTGTTAAAGCTGGTAAGTTGGTGACTTGAAGATTTTAAAGTTGTAGACTTGGGAACTTTAATCATTGAATACACCCACAATTCAAACAAGAAAGGGAACATTTTTGTTACCAGGAAATTTCCTCATGATTCCTTCCATTCAGTTTCTGCCATTTCCAAACACATCTACTGAAAGTATTTCTGACTTCCACAATCAGCAAGAAATTTTGCTTCTTCTTTGACACCATGCAAATAGAACCATACAATATATAATTACTGTGTATATGTCTGACTGCTTTTGAAAACAATGTTTTATGAGATTCACTCATGTATTTTTGAAGGTTTTGTTTGTGTATTTTTCTTTTTTTGTTCCTGATCACAGCTATTGTATGAATAGACACAAATCTGCCAAAGCATTCTCTGACCTTGTTTTGCCTCTCATAGTCTCACCAGCAATCCAGTTGCTCTAAAACTTTGCCAGTATTTAGTGTTGTCAGTATTATTTCAGCTCTGCTAACGGCTTCTGAGTGTGGTTTTTAAATTTGTGTTTCTCGGATGACTCATCGTGTTGAATGCCTTCTCTTTTGCTATTGGCTCTGTGCTATTGGCTCTACCTTCTGTCTTGGGCCTGGTATTTTGCTTGTTTTACCGGGTGGATTGGTTGAAAGATCATGTCAGCATGCCTTTGTGTTGTGTGCTGCGCTCAATGGTCTCCGACTGTTTGCGACCCCGTGGACTGCAGCCTGCCAGGCTCCTCTGTCCATGGGATTTCCCAGGCACCGATATTGTGGTGAGTAACCATGCCCTCCTCCAGGGGATCTTCCCAGATCAGGGACTGAACAAGTGTCTCCTTCATTGGCAGGCAGATTCTTTACCACTGTGCCACCTGGGAAGCCCAAACTTGCTCTAAAAATAAGTCTTTGTCAAATATACTGTAAAAATTTTTGCAGTCTGTAGTTCACATACCCATTTTCTTAATGGTTATTGTTAAATATACACTGTAAAATTATTATTTTAAATTCATAAACTTATTTTTGAGATTAGTGAAAGGTTTAAGGAAAATTTCAGTGGACAGTATACAATTTCCATATATTTGCTCATCTCCAACATTCATGTGAAGGACTATTTCTTAAACTTCTCTTTTGCCTCTAGAAGCTCTTAGATAAAGAAAAGGCATCTTTGTTTAGGCTTTGTAGAAATGACTACATGATCATTCTCTCAAATCAATTATATGTGTACAAAGATTTAAATTCAAATTGGAATTAAAATGCTGCACTCCAATGTGGGCCCAATGAAACAGCTTAAGTATATATTTGCATTTGGGTGAACAATGTATGGGTTTTCCTGGTGGCTCAGTGAAGATTCCGCCCTCCAACGCTGGAGACACAAGAGACGTGAGCTTGATCCCTGGGTCAGGAAGATCCCCTGGAGGAGGAAATGGCAACCCACTCTAGTGTTCTTCCCTGGAAAACCCCATGGACAGAGGAGCCTGACAGGCTACAGTCCATGGGGCTACAAAAGAATCAGACATGACTTAGCAACTAAACAACAACAACAAAACAGTATATACTCGAGGTTTAATCAATGTTTTTTTTTTTCTGTTTTGTTATCAATCCAGTTAAAAATACTCTTTTCATAGAAAATCTTAGAAAGAAATAAAGGTAAATATTGATCAGTCCTAAAAGCTATCTCTCTATCCCTTGGAAATCAAATTATACAGAGAATCTGGATGGGCTGGAAATATGCAAAGTGATATCCTTGAATTTAATAGAGATATTGTAAATTCTTTCTTTCATATTAAAAAAAACTGAACATGTACAGGAAGAGAGAAATCAGGCTTGGCAGCATTCACATATGAAATACATCAGTGTTAAACTGATTAAAACTTTAATACAAGCCAACAATATGATGAGTCTAGTAAAAAGCTACAGTGATCATAGGGTTATGAATGAATCATAATTTCAGTACATAGAATTCTGTAGCCAATTTTATTCTTAAATGATTAAGATATAGGGACAATTTTTCTCACTGTTTATAGTATATTATTTATATTATATTATGATATTTATTTTAATTTTAAAACAATATATGCTTGAAAATAGTCAAGAAGACAAAATAATGGAGATATTTCTTTCTTGACAACTAAAGGGCTATTTACGTACAAAAGGTACAAAAGAACTCTTGACCTTTACTATACAGATTATAGGCTATTTTAAGAGGTAGCATGTTTCCTTCACTGTAGGTGTCCAACTTCTCCTGAAGCATGGTGTAAGAGACATTTCTTAATTAGAAAAATTATTTAAGAAAAATGATTGTAAGATATCTTTAATGTTCTTTACACTCTTCTGAAACACTTACTATACTAGGAAAAAGTGACATTCCTATTTTCTACCTAGATAAAACAGACCTTTTTAAAGTAGTATTTTATGTCATCATAGTTGCAATAATTTACAGAAGAACAAAGGGATAGCAAAAAGAACATTGTTGAGCATTTTATTAATAGTAACAATTCAAGCTTAGTAGACTCCCTTGCATTATATAAACTTTGGTTCACCGCAAATATCAGAATAGTCATAAGTCCTTTCAGCAAAATAAGATGATCCAGATTCTTGCGGCAAATTATTGCATGATAAAATCTTCCTTTTTGAGTGGTTAACTGGATGAAAATATCTAATTCATTTCTGGCTTTAGAAATATAGTTTCCTTATCTACTGTTGACTTTAAGAAAACGCATCTTAGGATATCATCATCTGAGGAACCATGGTCTGAGATTTCACATATAAGATCCATTGCTATAGTCCATGGGGTTGCACAGTGTCAGACACGACTGAGCAACTGAACTGAACTGAGCGCCATCATCCTTCGGTCTGGAGTGCTGTTCTCCGTCTCCTTGCATTCATCTTCTGATTCATGAATTGTGAAAGGTTCTCATCTAATGACTTTTTTCAACTCTGTGTGCAGAAAACAAAGGGGGCTTTCCCGGCTGCTCAGTGGTAAAGAATCAACCTGCCAATGCAGGAAACTCAGGTTCGATCCCTGGGTCGGAAGATCCTCTGGAAAAGGGAAGTGGCAACCCACTCCAGTATTCCTTCCTGGGAAATCCCATCGACAGAGAAGCCTGGCAGACTACAGTGCCATTGCAAAAGAGTTGGACACAACTTAGGGACTAAACAGCAACAGAAAGCAGAAAATTCTAAATTCTAAGTTGTGTTCAGTGAAAGCTAAGAATGGACTATGCATATCTCCAGACTCTTATATCTTCTCAAAAGATCATACAATAGTTCATCCCACACTATAAAAAGCTGAAAAGTGATGATTTATTCAGTATGGAATCATCCTTTCAGAAAATTCCAACATTATTCCATTTTCTTCTTATTTAGTCTTTTATGGTACGCATGTGTGCATGCTAAGACACTTCAGTAGTGTCTGACTCTTTGCAAGCCTATGAACCATAGCCCTCCAGGCTCCTCTGTCCATGGGATTCTCCAGGAAAGAATATTGGCATGGGTTGCCATTTCCTCTTCCAGGGGATCTTCCTGATCCAGGGATCAAACCTGCATCTCTTATTGCATCTCCTGCATTGACAGGCAGATTCTTTACCACTTGCACCACCTGGGAAGCCCTTTTATGACCTTATTGATAGTAATTGATAAGTAGTAATAAATAAGAATGAAATAATTCCATGCATGATACAGAACTCCAATTTTTCAAGCTTCAGGCAAAATAAAGTGACTATGATCAGATAATGTGTCATAGATTTATTTAAGAATTCAGTGGACTAGAATGGCAATTGTAAGCTAGAATAAGCTTTCCTTCAAGTGTTTCAGTAAAGTTTATTTTTGTTATTGGGGGAATATCTAAAAAATAATAATCATGAAATATCAATTCTTGCAAATAGTTTGAACTGCTCAATAAATATCACAAAATGTTAAGTTGTATCCTATGTAATCATAAATAATTGATACTTTTCTAAACACTTGGTTTTTAAATCAAAAGAAACTAAAGGACCTACTATATAGCACAGAGAACTATACTCAGTATTTAGTAATGACTTGTAAGGTTATTTTCCCTGAGTTCAAAAAAATTTTCCCAATAGAAGAAAACAAGGATGACCTTTTATTTTTGAAACCAGCAAGTCTTTTCTCATATATATATGTGTGCATATGTGTATGTGTATATATGTCCTCTAAATCCTATTTGAAAATAGAAAATTCACTTTATTTTTGCTCAAGTTTCTTTAAACATATTTTATAATATGAAGCTACAAGAAGTAATTTGGCCCTTTCAACATTTCACCTGAAATTTCCTTCCAAACATACAGGTTTCTTATGAATATTTTTGCTGTCCCTCAGTGCCACAAGCAACAGTGACACCAAAATTTCCTCTACTGTACAGCAGGGGTTATTATTATTTTTTTCTCCAGCTTTCAGTACCAATTTCCCCACTGTCCTTCAAGCTCTTATGCACAATTTCCACTTAAGACAAGGACAGTTAGCGGGAAAAGGCCTCAAATGAGGAAGATGGTTTAGCTATTCGTTCACCAATCAGGTTTTGAGAGCGCACCATATACAAAACTCTGCAAGAAGTGCTGGAGGGAATTAATGTACTATGTCTGTGTCCTGAATGCCAAAATTAACATAACAAGAGGTGGAAAATGATAAGTGCTGATTTAAAAGATGTACAGGTAAAGTTTTAAGGGATTTCAGAGGAGAAAGAAATTTTTTTTTTTCTTTTCTGGCTGAATTCAAGACATGGGCTACCGAGATCGGGGATAAGCATTACAAGCCAGCAGGGATTCCTGTGATTGAAGATGTAGAAGTGTGTTTGGGAAAAGCTGAATCTATTGCTTTGGGAGACTTCATAGGGATGAGAGGTAGGAACGGGAAATAATGTAGGAAAGCAATGGATTCAGGGCTTTGAACGTAGGGTAATGATTTTAGGATATATTTCTTATAGGAAATGGAAAAGCATGATAGTTGCTGTTTTTCCTTTTTAGAAACTGGAGTATAAAGTGAAAGTGTCAGTCACTCAGTCATGTCCGACTCTTTGGGATCCCATGGTAGTTTGCCAAGATTCTCTGTCCATGGAATTCTCCAGGCAAGAATACTTGAATGGGGTGCCATTCCCTTCTCTAGGGGATCTTCCAGACCCAGGGATCAAACCCGGGTCTCCTGTGTATAAAGGTGGATTCTTTACCTTTTGAGCCACCAGGGAAGCTCAAAACTTGGAGTATAATTGCTGACAATATTGCGTTAGTTTCTCTTGTACAACAAAGTGAATCAGCAATACGTGTACCTATATTGCCTCTCTCTTCGATCTCCTCCCCTCCATCCCATCTCCACCCCCTAGGTCCTCACAGAGCACGGAGCTGAGCTCCCTAAGCTACACAGCAGGTTCCCACTGGCTGTTACTTTTAACTCGGCTTTCTGAAGGTTAATCTAGAAGCACAGGAGGGACCTGAAGAGAAGCAGTGAAACAGACCATCCTTAGGAGCTCTGGCTTTGTTTTAGGGGCAGGGTGTGAGGGCCCCTAAGAAAACATCAACAGCGTGGATGGAGAGGACGGAGCAAATGTGATGGAGAATTAATCAAGTGTCCTCTGTAATTCATTATCTCTTCTTCTCATTCTACTATTTAATCTATCATATAAATGAGCGATTACTCAAGTATACTTTTTCTAGATCTAACAGCAAACATGCTAATGAGTATTACAGTGTATTTGATAACTCCAACCACCTGTTGAAAAAAATGTAGATCTAAGAAGTAGTTGGGAGGTTGGGATTGACACATATGCATTATTGGTGCTATGTATGAAGTAGATGGCTAATGAAAACCTACTGGACAGTGGAGGGGTTTCCACTCAGTGCTCTGTGGGGACCTAAGTGGGAAGGGAATCCAGCAGAGAGGGGATAGACGTTAAGTGGAGAGCTGGGTCCCTTTGCTGAATAGCAGAAATTAATGCAACATTGCAAAGAAACCCTGTGTCAGAATTGTTAGTCACTCAGTCCTGTCTGACTTTCTGCGACTCCATTGTCTGTCCATGGAATTCTCCAGGCAATGATATTGAAGTGGGTTGCTATTCCAGTAAAAAATAAGTATATAAACAAAAAGGAATTTCAGAATACTCCTTGGATCTGGAAGGTTACGTTAGTTAAAAGGATTTAACAGTCAGTTTCCAGCTATTCAGTTGCTAATGAGTTTCTGGAGAGAGCAGCATTCAGATCAAGGAGATGGTGGTTGAAGTCTTCTAGAAAACCCTGCTGCTCCTTGTTGACTAGAATCAAGATATAATTAATCATGCCCTTGATTTCTCCCTCAGTGTTTCTGTCACTCCTAGTGACTTAAATGTAAGGTCAGCTGAGATGGTTTTGAAGTTGAATTGCTTTTGCTTTGGAAATATCTACAGGCTAAAAACATCTTAATTTGTTTTACATGTCTTAAAAAGAAAATGCATTTATTCAAATGACTCCTCTTTATTTCTAGTTTTTCCTTACTTGTAATCTTTTCACATAAAGGAAAGGGGCCTTTCCTTTTTTAATTTTTTGGCACCCTATCTAGCAATAAAAAGTTCTTCAATCTATCAATTTATTCGCTTTGACTTCCCCCATGAATTAAAAACAATATGTGAAAAATTGATCATTCATCTTCATCGTCCTGATCTAAAAGCTTTATTCTCAACATTCTGTTGTAAAATGCTGTGTATACCACCTCAAAGAGTAGCTGAATATCTCTCCAGTATTTGATTTGACAGTAAAATAGCAATAGTAATACACTTAGTTTATGTTGTACAAAGAAAATAATAGAGCAATGAAATCATAAAATACAAAAAAGATTGAATACTTTTTTTTCTAATGAGTTGTTGTGAATTAAATAACTTGAAAGAGGCAGGAATAATTTTTTTTTGAGGATAGACTATTGATTGTTTTTTTAAAATAATCTGAATTTATTTGGAAAGCTAAGCATGCGTTAAACATATTTTATCTTTTACAAGACCATTACGAATGAATTCTATTTATTAACCTGGTACATGACATTAGAATATTTCTTTAAAGATTGCTTTTCATCTCTTTGGAAAGAGTGTGCTGTGTAAATATTCTTTTATATACCCTTCTCACTCTAGACATACCAGTATTTGACATCATATTTCATTTTTAAATTATCCAAAATGCATTTGAAACTAAAAACAATGTGGACAATATACTACCAGTATTCTGAGTGAAAAACAAAGGAGGAAAACATAAAAATCAATGAAGTACTGGAAATAATCCCAAATGATATTTAAAGAATGATAGAATTTGGAAAATAGAGTCAGCACTGATGCTTAGTTGGCTAAGGATCTGAAGCTTGGAAATAAGAAATAAAAATGATCGAAGCCAAGTCACAAAGTATCTAAAACTAAATGAAACAGTAGAAGCATGTGTAAGTGACATTTTTTGATGGGTGACATTTCAAGAAAAGTAGAATGCACACCCTTTAAAAAAATGTGAGATAGAAAAAAATGCTTAAGATTTAATTACTCTTGAGAAGTACAGGGTGCACTCAGTCACCCTGACTCGCCCTAAGACTGTACATGATTTTCTCCCCCCATTGCTCAGTTAAGCATAAATTCATAGATTTCATGGTTAAGAGAGCTTGAGATGAGATGCTGGGTCCCTGCACTCAGTCCTGCCACTTCTTATCGGACCATCTGCTGTCACCTCAAAAAGCCAAGACTGTATAATCTCGGTAAACATACAAACCATTCCTGCATTTCATTTCGGTTGGAAGGAGGATCCCATTATGTGTATTGATTTTGAAGTGTCAGTACCTTCTTTTGATGAATTCTCAGCTACTGACTGCCTTTCCATGAACACAATATTAAGTCTTAAAAGTGTTTACTCCAAACTTCTTCCACAAATGCTTAATAAGGTTCATGGTCGGAGAAGTTAATCCAATTTACATGAAAGTCTGCCTATGTGTTGTGCTCACCTTTTTGATGCAAGAGGCGTTTGTTATCAATAGACCCTCAGGTGCCAAAATGGGCACAGGGTTCGTGATAAGCAGAAGCAAGAATCACTGGTTGCTAAGACCAGAGGTGTGAGAGCAGAGCTCCTAGAACTGTCTTAGTTAAAGACTGGGATATACTGACTGGGGGACAGGTGTGTGTCCTTACAATTGGGTCTCTCAATGTGACATGTTCGGGCATGGGGGCTACGGATGCAGAAAGCCAGAGACGATTTAATCATAGCTGCAGGAAAGGACATTTATAGAGGCTGCACCTTTCCTCGAATCTTTACCTGTACATTTTATTGTACTTCATTCTCAGCTTAATTAGTGCCTTAGCATGCTGTAGGATTTATATGCAACACTATATCCAGATTGAAGAACAAACCTCACTTTTACTTTCAGTCTAGCGAAAAGGAAAGATAAAATCTTGAGTTTCCAGAGAGAAACGACACATTATTTAAAAGGTAAAAATAATTCCAAAGATGGCAAAGATTCCAAATTCTGACTTTTATCAGAAACTATGGAGGGCAAAGATAATGTAAAGACACTTTTAAAAGTGCTGGGGGAAAAAAAAATTCAAGACCTCAGATGATGCCCATAGCAACCAAAAATAAAACAGCATTCTTCCAGAATAAAGGTGAAGTAAGAGCATTTTAAGGTAAAAGAAAGCCAAAAGAATGACCAGCCCACCATCAATACAAAATATACTAGAGGAAGTTCTTCAAAATGAAAGGAAATGATGCCAGCGGAAAATTCAGATCTTCAGGAATAAATAAAATGGCAAATATACCATAAAAAATAAAAGGGTATTTTCTAATAATTCCTTTAAAATACATATGACCTGTTTAAAAAAATGATAACATTGGCTTATGGAGTTTATTATTCATAACATAATGATTTCAGCATAAAGATGATGAGCTGGGTTTAAATCAAAATATGTGGTCAATGATTCTACATTTAAATAAGTATTCCTAAATTCTAAGTACAATATAAAGAGTGAAGACTGTTTATGGGGCATTCAAATTAAAAAATAATGCAAAGAGATATAGCTAAAAAGAAAATGCTGTTTATTGCTATTTAGTCGCTCAGTAGTGTCTGACTCTTTGCGACCCCATGGACTGTAGCCTGCTAGGCTCCTCTGTCCATGAGATTTCCCAGGCAAAAATATTGAAGTGGGTTGCCATTTCCTTCTCCAAGGGATCTTTCTGACCCAGGGATCTAACCCATGACTTCTGCACTGGCAGGCAGATTCTTTACCACTGAGTCACCTGGGAAGGCCTAAAGGAGAATAGGTAAATAAAAATTAAATTATAAAAAGTTGTTTTGATTTAATCTAAAAAAATCAGCCAAGGAGGAAAGAGAAACCAAAGACCATGTGTAGGCAGAACTTTGAGATGATTCCTGGTGATGCCTGAACTCCAGTTTTCTTGTTCTTAAAATCACCTTCTCTTGGGTATGGACTGGTTGTAGTAACTCACTGCTAACTTCTGATATTGTGTTGCTAAAAAGATTAGTTTTTATCTTGTTGAGGTAGCACAGTGGTAAAGAATCTGCCTGTCAATGCAGGAGATGTGGATTCAGTCCCTGGGTGGGAAGATCCCCTGGAGGAGGAAATGGCAACCCATTCCAGTATTCTTGTCTGGAGAATTTCAGACAGAGGAGCCTGACATGGGATCACAAAGAGTCAACATGACTGAGTACACAGGTAACCAATCTCTCACTTTACTGATCTTTATTGGGCAACCCACCTTTCATATCTAGTCCTGTGGAAATCAGACACTAGCCTTTAGCTGCTCATGATGCGTGGGGGCCATGTAAGTGTCAGGAAAAATCTTCCTGCAGTTATATTTTCAGATGAGACCACAGCTTCAAACAATAGTTTGACTGAATCCTCATGAGAAATCCTGAGTCTCTGACACCTGCCTAAGCACTGGCTGGTTCCTGATCCACAAAAATTGTGAGATCATAAATGACTATTGTGTTAAGGTGCTAACTTTTGAGTAACGTGTTATGGTTTAACTTTAAAATGATCAATAAATTCACCAAGTTAAAAAAGAGAACAATCATAGTATCATTTGAATGGATGTAAAAAAAAAATTTAAATTCAATACCAATTCATGATCTTAAAAAAAAATTTATAAATGCTATCAAACATGGAACAGAAAGAAACATCCTCAACTGACAAAGAGTATTTATGAAAAATCTACAACTTATAACATGCTCAGTAGTGAAATGTTGAAACTTTTCCCCAAAGTTTGAGAAGCAGACAAAGAAGTGTCCTTTCACCACTTTTGTTTGATATTTTACTGGAGTTTTAATTGGTACACTAAAGCAAGAGAAAAGAAGTTAAAGATGATAAGATGAGAAAGGAAGAAATAAAGCTATGTCTATTTATAGATGACAAAACTGTTTATATGGAAAGTCTTATTTCAACTCTAGAAATAATGATTAAAATTTAAAAGGGAAGCAGATGAAAAAATATTGATAACCAGGTATATTTTTATATATGAACAATTAACATTTAGAAAAATTAAACTTAGAAAGCAATCATTTTTACAATTCTTTGAAAATTTTTTAAATTCTCAAAGTAAGAAAAGATATACAAGGTAGCATCACTGAAAATTATAAAACTGTTGAGAGAAATTAAAGAAAGGATAAATTAGTGAACTATGTTTATGGATTGATAGATTCATTATTGCCTGTAATAAATGCCTATCATCCCCAAATTCATCTATAAATTTAGACTTTCACATTCAAACTTTCACTATTTATTTTATGGAAATTGATAAGCTGATTCTAGCATTTATATAATAATATAAATGATCTAGAATAGTTAAATGATTAAAACAAATTCAAAAGACTAATAATCTATATGATTTTAAGGCTTACTATAAGATTACTGCAATTCCCTTAGTGTGATTTGCACATTAAAATAGATATATAGGTTAATGAAACAGAATTGAGATTCCAGAAATAGATACAATCATACATGGTCAATTAATTTTTGACAAAGCCAACAAGCAACTTCAATGGGGAAAAGAAAGACTTTTTAATAAGTGATGTGGAAACAACTGGATATCCTTATAAAAAATAAGAGATTTGACCATTATCTCATCGAATACACAGATATAACCCAAAATGTACCATATATAGTAATGTGAAAGTTTAATCCACAAAACTTCAATAGAAGAGAAATGAGAAATCTTAGCTAACTTGGAAAATAAAAAGATTTCCTAGATAAGACACAAACATATGAATTAACAGGAATACATTTGATTTTATCAAAACTAGTAATTTTTGCTTTTCAAAAGGCAACACAAGAAATGAAAGCTTAAATAATGGGATGAGAGAAAATATTTGCAACGTATATATCAGAGAAAAAAATTTGTGTCCACAATGTATAAAATAACTCGCAACTCAATACTGGAGGGTTCAAAACAGCCAATAATAAAATAAGAGAAATATTTCACACAAAAAATATATAAATGTCCATTGAATGTGTGAAAAAAAGCATTAGGAGTCAGAGCAATGAAAATTAAAACTACAATGATCTATCTCTAAATATCCAGAATGGGGTATTTAGAACGGGTAACATTTTAAAAGATTCAAAATACCAAGTTTTGGTGAGAGTGTGATAAAAAGCTGAAGCACACATATACAGCTGGTAGGAATATAAAATGCACAACTATTTTGCAGAATTGTTAACAAACGTTTGAAAATTTCAGAGACTTCCCTGGCTGTCCAGTGGTTAAGACCTCGCCTTCCAAAGCAGGGGGTACAGGTTTGATCCCAGGTCAGGGAGCTAAGATCCAAAAGCCTTCCTGGCCAAAAAGCCAAAGCATTAATAAAACAGAAGCAATATTGTAACAAATTCAATAAAGACTTTAAAAATGGTCCACATCAAAAAAATTTTTTTAAGTGTTTGAGAATGTTAAATATATACACTTACTGTACAATCCAGACTTTCTACTCCTAGGTATTTGTCCAGGAGATGTAAGAACATGTATTCAAATAAATACTTGTATATGGATGTTAAGAGGAACATTATTCACCATAGCCCCAAACTGGAAATAACTTACATGTTTAACAAGAGATGAATGGCTAAGCTGAGTTATTTCTCTTGGGTAGGCTACTATTTGGAAATAAATAGCAATGGGCAACAGCTACACACTGTAATAAAGACCAATTTCAAAACCATTAAGTGAGTAAAAGAAAAAAGACAGAAAGCCTACATGCAGTATAATTCTATTTATATAAAATTCTAGGAAAATTCAGACTGATTTATCATGACAAAAAGCAGATTGGTGGTTGTCTGGGCTTAGGGTGGAAGGAGTCCTGTACTTCCTGGGGCAAAGAGAACATTTTCAGAGGTGATGGAGAGATTCTATACCATGATGGTGTCTCTGTTTACATGGGTGTATGTTTCTGGTAAAAATCTTCAAATTATACATTTGACATGCATGCAATACGTAAACTGACACAAATTGCACTTCAATGAAATGAATTCAACAAAACTTTTAAAACATGAGCCTGAACCTCACTCATCGAGGAAAATGGACCAAGTAATGTGACTATAAAGACAGCACCAGGGTGAAGTAAAGAATTACTGCAATAGTGTTACTGTGGAATATACTTCCTTCCCAAATAAGCCAGCCACCTGCTGTGGGTGACTGGAGCAAGACTCTGAAAACTTTCTGGAAACTCAGCACCAGTGCCCTTCACGAATCTCAAGCCCACCTTTTTTCTTAAATCCTGTACTCACTAGGGAGGGAGACACACACAGTTATACTACAATAGAGAGCTCTGAAACTGATGAAGAGGTGGAAGCAAAGCCACGTGGAAGCTGAGAGGAGAGGTTAATTCCCACCTGAACAGGATCAGAGAAGCTGTCACAGAAGAGTGGACGCAGCGCTTAAAGTCTGGCAAGATCCTGGGTGCTTGAGCGGGAGCCACCAGACAAGGGCATCATGGAGTTACCAGAGGGAGAGACAGGGGGACCAGGAGTCTGCGGGGCCTGGAAACTCGGAGCCCAGGATTTCACAGAGGCAGCACCTCAGCTTCCATTGGCTTCACCCGTGCCAAATCTTGTTGCGTTATTTATTTGTAAAATTTAACACACCCCAGACGTGCAGTTAACAATGCCATTTTCAATTTACAGTGGGTCTATGGGCTCTGAATAGTGATTCTGATATGCTCAACTGGGAAGCCTGCCATTGGTGAAATGAGACTTCACACATCCCCTGTCCCTTGGCTAACTCCATTATGGACAGAATAATGCCTACTCATCAATTAGTCAGACAGATTCGCTGAGGCAGAGAGCCGCTAAGCAGCCATGATGTGCATCAGGTTTACAAAGGGTTTTCAACGAGCCCGAGGCCCCCAGAAAGCCCATGGTCCACCAGACTTGGATGGGTCCTGTCAGACCTCCCCTGGGCCTAGCCCTCCCTCTATCTGGCAGCCCCGTTTGCGTCTATTCACCACCGCCATGCTTCCAAGTTTCCTGAGGCACCTCCCACACGCTCACCAGCTGTCTCTGCTTCCTGCTACACACACACACACACACACACACACACACACACACGCAAAATGGAGGTCAGCAGTCTCAAATTTACTAAATAAACGTGCCCATTTTACCTTCAAAATTCTCTTTTTTTTTTTTATGAGAAGTCTCTCTCTCTGACCATGAATAATTTGTTCCTCCTGTGGTTTTTTTTTCTTTTCTTTTTTTTTCTGAATCTTTTCAGAATGTGATTATTAGCTATTTCACCTCTTTTCCAACTCTGTACTTTCTGTTACCACCAAGTCTTTCACCAAGCTCACTTTGTCCACACTTTAAAATAAAAGCAAGATGGTCTTTTATTCAAGAGTTTTAAAATGGGTTAAAGTCCTATATATAAAACTGGATGCTAGAAAACTCCTACAGGAAAACATAGGCAGAACACTTTTTGATGTAAATCGCAGCTATGATCTGTCTCCTAAAATAAAGGGTTAAGTATCAAACCCAGGTCTCCCACATTGCAGGCAGATTCTTTACCAGCTGAGTCACAAAGGATGCCCAAAATAAAGGAAATAAAAGCAAAAACAGAAAAGGGTGGGGGCTAATTAATTTTAAAACTTTCACACAACAAAGGAAATCATCAACAAAATGAAAAGACAACTTATCACATGGGAGATGACTGCAAATGATACGACTGAGAAGGGATTAATACCCAACACAGATAAACAGCTCATACAATCAAAAGGGCTTCCTAGGTGGTTCAGTGGTAAAGAATCTGCCTACAGTGCGGGAGATGCAGAAGGCACAGTTTCAATCCCTGGGCCAGAAAGATCCCCTGGAGGAAGAAATGGCAACCCACTCCAGTATTCTTGCTGGGAAATTCTGGCTTGAAGAGGGACATTATTATATAGATGACATGGACAAATTGTGTATTTGCTTGGGCTTTCCAGGCTGCTGAGAAGTAAAGAATCAGCCTGCCAAGCAGGAACTATGGGTTTGATCCCTGGCTCGGGAAGATTCCCTAGAGGAGGAAATGGCAACCCACTTCAGTATTCTTCTTGGGAAGTCCTATGCTTGGGGAGCCTGATGGGCTATAGTCCTTGCGGTTGCAAGAGTCGGACACAACAACAACAATGGCTAGCTTACATAGCTGGGGTCTCTCAAAGGCTATACATTAGTCACCTCTATGTATCTAGTACCTAGCAGAACGTAGTTGCTCAAAAATTGATTGATGAATCAATAAATCAGTGCAATAGTATCTATTTACCATTATCAGCTCTTTCCAACTCATTTTGCAATTTTTGCCATTTTTTAAAGCCTTGGAAATGACAGATGTTGCTGTCATTATAATTTCATTATAAACATAAGCTGTTATATATATATCTATATGCTTACATGCTCAGTTGGGTCTGACTCTTTGGGGCCCCATGGACGGCAGTCCATCAGGCTCCACTCCTCTGTCCATGGGATTTCCCAGGCAAGAATACTGGAGTGGGTTGCCATTTCCTTCTCCAGGGGACCTTCCAGACCCAGGGATTGAACTCGTGTCTCCTGCATCAGCAGGCAGATTCTCTACCACTGAGCCCCCTGGGAAGCCCTTAAGTTGTCATAAAAAGAAGGCTAAAGAAATATAAAATGTCCTGATTATTAATTCTTAGGAGGCTCAAGAATGTAATATTATCTGCAAACTGTGCTTATTCTAATGCTTGATTTGATAACTGTAATGACATTATGCATAATGAAATGGTAAAATTCAAGGTAATGCTACCACTTGTGAGATGCCAGGACATTTTAAGCTAAGGCATGAATTGACTCGCCTAAGTGTGGGCTACAGTCTCAATCCACCTTTGACTCAAATACTAGTTTATTTTATAGAAATTAGAGGAGAAAATTTTGAGGAGTTTCCCAGTAGTTCTTTTTGCAAATTGACTTGTAATGATTCTTAAGAAGTTGCCTTTCAACATAATCTGTCTCCTATTTCAGTTTATTCAAACATTAGCCTCTCTTATTTTAATGAAATTACAGTAGCATTTCAAGCCCTTGTTGCCACATGCTGTAAGATTACTAATGACAAGTTTTAGGTTATCTAACCAGTCAAGCATTCAGTCATCCACAAATTTGGTTATGTTTATTATTAATGAAGCTACACAAACCCAAGTGTATTGTCATACATTTAATTTCTCAAATATTGTGATAATACAAACAACATAGAAGAAAATATTTTTCATGAATACATATAAGATTAATTTTCTTTTGCCTGACATGCACTAATTCATACATATATTAATTCAACAAATATTTTAGGGAGGGGGCAAATGTGTTCAAACTTATGAGAGAAAAGATAAGACATGCATAGGTTTGGTGGGGAAATGAGATATTCAAATAATTACAATACAATGAGTGTTATTATGTGTGTGTACACAAAATCTTGGGGAAAAAGAGAAGTGGAGGGGTGTATACATTTTTCTGGGGAAATCTCCAAAAGAGGGTTGGTTTTGGAAATGGGTTTTGAGAAGAAGTAGGATTTCATTGGTGGACAAGTTATGAAAGGGATGTTTTGAGACAGAAAGAATGGAATTGTCAAAGTCAAAGACCCTGGGAAGTACTTGGTATTTCTGAGAAGAGGTCCGTTTAACTTTTTGGTCCAGTAATCTACAAAGTGTGTGCATGGACTAAGAGTAATTAAATCACCAGATAATCCATTAACCATGCAAAATTTTAAGCCCAATCTGGTCTAATCTTCCTCTGTTTAGTTATCCCAAGATGATTTATCTGCATATTAAAAACTAACAAGTCTGATCTAGGAAAGTGGTTTTTAAATTCAGGGTATATCAGAACCATGTATAGGGTTTATGAAAAATGTCAATTTTGGGTTCACATCCTAGAGTTTCTGATCCAGTAGGTTTGAAGTGGGCTTCAGAATTTGCATGTCTAACAAGTCCCCAGATTATGCCAATGTTTCAGGTCCAATTTGAAAATCATTGACTTAGGGATGGGAGTAAATGTTAGTGAGTTTTCAAATGTAAGTTCGGGCCAGATTATGAAAGGACTTTGTGACAGGGAGAACTCTAAACTGTCCTCCACAGTTACTGGTCCCTGGTGTGGTAGCTTTCTATTTTGTAATAACCGTGATAAAAGACTCTGATTAAATTCAAGTATAATTAGTATAGGGCTTCCTGCATGGCTCAGGGGTAGAAGAATCCACCTGAAATACAGGAGACAAGGGTTTGATCCCTGGGTCGAGAAGATCCTCTGGAGAAGGAAATGGCAACCCACTCCAGTATTCTTGCCTGGGAAATCCCATGGACAGAGGAGCTGGCGGGCTACAGTCCACGGGATTACAAAGAGGAGGACGTGACTTAGTGATTAAACTACCACCACCATAATTAGTATAATTACAAATCACCTGTTTATTTACTCATGTGTCTTTCTGCTCACTTCATCCGAGTACTATATCCTGTAGATCAAAGACTCACATAAAGACAGAAAGCCCCCGCATACAAAGCTTCAGGTTGCAAAATTTCAAGGAGGGCAACATGTGCTCACATGTTCAATCACGTAAGTTAGTTCATGCATCTGACATACGTTGTCACAAGTATGCATTCTCTACAAGTTGTGTTTTTGTGCACTTTACTGTACTGTATAGAGAACAGTGGTACAGTGTCTTTACTTGAAGCCCAGGATGTCCCGAAGCAAGTGTAAACGCAGCAGTGATGTAGCTGGTACTACTGTACTTTTTAAGATACTGGGACTGCAAAATTAAAAATATTTATTTCTTGTTTGTTTTCTATGTATCATTTGTGTGAAAAGTATCATAAACCTATTACAGTCCAGTACTATGTAGTAGGTTTTTCTAGTTGGTACCTAGGCTAACTTTGTTGGACTTAATGAACAAATTGGACTTAGGCCAACTCTTGCAGAATGGAACTGGTTTGTATGTAGGGGACTGACTTATGTTAGTCTTTGTGGTAGAGGGTAGAATGGATAAATCATCTGTCAATTGAGTTATACTCATATTTGATGAGAAAAGAAAGCTTCATCACAATAAACTCTTTAAACTATTTATTTATTAACCATATATTTCCTGCAAGGAGAATATCATGCAAGTAAATAAAAAAAATTCTTACTATTGGTGTCATTGTTCAGATGGAAAATATGTGATAAGGAAGGGATGATGATTAACGCTGCCTTTGTACACATTTCTAGTATGAGCTTTAACTCACTGAAATTCCTTTTCAGATAATACTTTCATAATTTGAGGGACTAAATAGTGTCGATCAAGCATAGTCTTGATAACTATTAAAAGTTAAAAATGCACAACTGTGTGACACCACCCTAATTTCCATTGAGGGAATTTGGGAGAATCAGGTATGTTTAACAAGGTAGAAATTGTTTCTCCAGATTTGAGCAACAAAGCAGTATCCATGTTTTTTTCAACTTATTTAATGTCTATCTGCATGTGATATAAGTGAATGGCAATAGCACATAAGAGAGGAGGAAGAAGTTGGAAGTGTAGACTGCAAAAAGCATGCATCATTTTCCATGTCAAGGAGGCTTTATCAGCTCAGGTCGATCATATGCCAGCGTTCATTTTTTGTTTTTCTTTTTTGTACATGTGGAGAGACAATAGGAAAGTCAGCAACTTGGTTTGCTGACAGTGCAGCAAAACATGATTTTAATTAGCTCACACAGAGGACATGTTGAGGAAAAGTGACATTTCACTGAGGAATATACTATTAGACGCAACCCTCCTTGACCTGCCGTTTATCAGGATAAGTGCTGAAAACCATATGACTGGTTAGGACTATCTCATTGCCCTTTAACCCAGGGACATATGGCTCATTTGCAGAAGAATTGACTTTGAAATTTTCTCAATTTTTTGGCATCTGAGTACTAAGAGTCTTCATATCACCATCTTAGTGAAGAAAACATTGATCTTTAATGAAATATTACATATATTTTGAAAAAATATGTAGATAGTGACTGGAAAGAGAAGTAGATGTCACACAATTAGTAATAGGTCATACGAAATAAATTTTGGTTACTGTTTTAAATTGTTGTTTTGGGAAAAAGAGAATTTTGGAAAAATGTTATTGACAATGTAATATATAGTTGCTGAATTATGAATATATGATTACTAAAGATAGTTGGGGCTTTGAGCTGAGATTACAGAACTTAAACTTTGCTAATTAAAGTTAGCAAATTTTAGCAAGATTAAACTTTGTACTGTAATTGTGTCCTTTTTTTTTACAGCTCTTGGGCATTATACTTTACATCTGTTGTGCTCATGTTGTTGTATTAAGATTTAGGATTTGTTTTAGATCTTCTTAGAGAATTAGATTTAAAAAAAAAAATTGGGGAGTATAGTTGCTTTCCAATGTGTTGGTTTATGCTGCACAATGAAATGAATCAGCCTTGCATGTACATATATCTCCTCCCTTCTCAGCCTCTCCTCGCTCACCCCAGCCCTCCAGGTCGTCACAGAGCTCCGAGCTGAGTTCCTTGTGCTGTAAGCAGCTTCCCACAGGCTGTCTAATTTATACATGGTTGTGTGTATATGTCAATGCTGCTCTCCCAGTTCATCCCACCCTCCCCATTCCAAAGTTCTAAACTGGTTCCCCTTACCTTCATTTCAGCCTCAAGTTGTGAAGACAAAAGCACAACTTGATGTGATAAAGAACAAAGGCCTTGGATGCACTTCCTCTCTCTTCTTTGTTTCCAGACTTCTGGTTTTCAGTTTCTATCAATGTATCCAAGCTTTCTCTTTGTGTATGATGAGTTCCTGGTCATGTGAGCTGATATTCCAAGCCCTTTCCAGGCAACCCCAGGTGTGCTGGCACAGGAGGATAAGCTCAGCCCATCTTCCAGCTGAGGTTCTGGGTACACTTGTCTGGACCAGCCCAGTGGCACTGCCATTCACTCTTGGTTAATAGTTTCCAAGTCAGTGTTGGATGAGATGTTTGGATGGCATCACTGACTCTGTGGACATGAGTTTGAGCAAACTCTGGGAAGCAGTGAAGGACAGGGAAGCCTGAGCTGCTGTAGTCCAAGGGGTTGCAAAGAGTGGAACATGACTTAACAACTAAACAACAACATATTCATGGTAGCCATGACAACCATCACTGAGAAAGAGCTCAATGCGTGTTTACAACATGAGAGAATACATTAATAAGTGACATAATGAAGACTTATGAAAAAAGATGCCATAGTATCTTGGATACATGTTAAAGGTGAGCTTAGGTGGCTCACAATTTTCAGGCACTGTTACCATGTAACCAGAGCTGATTCTGACATTTCTCCTTCAGTGTCTTGTTCGGACTCATCCCCTCCCTTTTGAACCTCCCTTCCATTTTTCCCTCCCCGTCACACCCCTCAAGGTTGATACAGAGCCCCCGTTTGAGTTTCCTGAGACATAGAACAAATTTCCGATGTCTATCCATTTTACATATGGTAGTATAAGTTTCCATGTTGCTCTCAACATACTTCTCACCCTCTCTTCCCCTCTCCCCATGTTCATAAGTCTATTTTCTATGTCTGTTTCTCCATTGCTGCCCTGCAAATAAATTCTTCAGTACCATTTTTCTACATTCTGTATATATGAGTTAGTATATGATATTTATCTTTCTCTTTCTAACTTGTTTCACTCTGTATAATAGGCTCTAGGTTCATCCACCTCATTAGAAGTGACTCAAATGCATTCCTTTTTATGGCTGAGTAATATTCCATTGTGTATATGTACCACAACTTCTTTATCCGTTCATCTGTTGATGGACATCTAGGTTGCTTCTGTGTACTAGCTATTGTAAATAGCGCTGCAATGAACAATGGGATACAAGTGTCTTTTTCAATTTTGGTTTCTTCAGGGTATATGCCTAGGAGTGGGATTGCTGGGTCATATGGTGATTTTAGTTCTAGTTTTTTAAGGAATCTCCATATCATTTTCCATAGTGGCTGTATCAATTTACATTCCCACCAACAGTGCAAGAGGGTTCCCTTTTCTCCACACCCTCTCCAGCATTTACTGTTTGTAGACTTTTTGATGATGACCATTCTGACCAGTGTGAGGTAATATCTCATTGTAGTTTTGATTTGCATTTCTGTAATAATACCAGTCCATCCTAAAGGAGGTCAGTCCTGGGTGTTCATTGGAAGGACTGATGCTGAAGCTGAAACTCCAGTACTTTAGCCACCTTATGCGAAGAGTTGACTCATTGGAAAAGACCCTGATGTTGGGAGGGATTGAGGGCAGGAGCAGAAGGGGACGACAGAGGATGAGATGGCTGGATGGCATCACTGATGGCATGAGTTTGAGTAAACTCTGGGAGTTTGTGATGGACAGGGAGGCCTGGCGTGCTGCGATTCACGGGGTTGCAAAGAGTCGGACACGACTGAGCGACTGAACTGAACTGAGTAATGAGTGATGTTGAGCATCTTTTAGCCATCTGTATGTCTTCTTTGGAGAAATGTCTCCATCTTTTTCTCACTTTTTGATTGGATTGTTTGTTTTTCTGGTATTGAATTGTGTGAGCTGCTTGTATAGTTTGGAAATTAATCCTTTGTCAGTTGTTTTACTTGCTATTATTTTCTCCCATTTGGAGAGTTACCTTTTCACCTTGCTTATAGTTTCCTTTGCTGCACAAAAGCCTTTCAGTTTAATCAGGTCCCACTTGTCTACTTTTGCTTTTATTTCCATTACTCCAGGAGGTGGGTCATAGAGGATTTTGCTTTAATTTACGTCATCATGTGTTCTGCCTATGTTTTTCTCTAAGAATTTTGTAGTTTCTGGTCTTACATTTAGGTCTTTAATCCATTTTGAGTTTATCTTTGTGTATGGTGTAGGAAGTGTTCTAATTTCATTTGTTTACATGTAACTGTCCACTTTTCCTAGCACCATTTACTGAAGAGGCTGTCTTTGCCCCTTTGTATATTCTTGCCTCCTTTGTCAAAAATAAGGTACCCATAGGTGTATGGGTTTATTTCTGGGATTTCTATCTTGTTCCATTGATCTACATTTCTGTTTTTACGTCAGCACCATACTGTCTTGATGACTGTAGCTTTTTAGTATAATTTGAAGTCAGGAAGGTTGATTCTTCCAGCTCCATTCTTCTTTCTCAAGACAGAATTCAGCAACACATCAAAAAGCTCATACACCATGATCAAGTTGGGTTTATTCCAGGGATGCAAGGATTCTTCAATATATGCAAACCAATCAATGTGATACACCATATTCACAAATTGAAAGATTAAAAACCATATGATAATCTCAAGAGATGCAGGAAAAGCCTTTGATAAAATTCAGCACCCACTTATGATTAAAACTCTTCAAAAAATGGGCATAGAAGGAACCTTCCTCAACCTAATAAAGGCCATATATGATAAGCCAACAGCAAACATTATTCTCAATGGTGAAAAACTAAAAGCATTCCCCCTAAGATCAGGAACTAGACAAGAGTGTCCACTTTCAGCACTATTATTTGCAACATAGTTTTGGAAGTCCTAGCTACAGCAATCAGAGAAGAAAAAGAAATAAAAGAAATCCAGATCGGAAAAGAAGTAAAGCTCTCACTGTTTGCAGATGACATGACACTGTACATAGAAAACCCTAAAGATAGTATCAGAAAATTACTAGAGCTAATCAGTGCATTTAGCAATGTTGCAGGAGACAAAATCAATACACAGAAATCACTTGCATTTCTATATACTAACAATGAAAAATCAGATAGAGAAATTAAGGAATCAATCCCATTCACCATTGCAACAAAAAGAATAAAATATTTAGGAATAAACTTACCTAAGGAGAAAAAAAAAAGAACTGTACACAGAAAATTATAAGACACTGATGAAAGAAATCAAATATGACATAAACAGATGGAGAGATATTCCAAGTTCCTGGGTAGGAAGAATCAATATTATGAAAATGACTATACTACCAAATGCAATCTACAAATTCAACGTGATCCCTATCAAATTACCAATGGCATTTTTCACAGAACTAAAACAAAAAATTTCACAATTCATATGGAAACACAAAAGACCCCAAGTAGCCAAAGCAGTCTTTATGTGAAACATTTTTTAAAAAGCCTTTATTGAATTTATTACAATATTTGCTTCTATTTTATGCTTTGGTTTTTTGGCTGCAGAGCATGTGGGATCTCCCTGAGCACGGATTGAACCTGCACCCCCTGAATTGGAAGACAAAGCCTTAAGCACTGGATCACCAGGGAACTCCTTCATGCTGTTTTTATAACACCAGTGTACAATACTTGAGTTATTATTAATTACACTTCAGTCAATTCTTACATATATCTTGTTTCTCTTTAACAGATTTAAAAAATTTATTTATTTTTAGTTGAAGGATAATTGCTTTACAATATTGTGCTGTTTTCTGCCACACATGAACATGTTCAGTTCAATTCAGTTGCTCAGTCGTGTCCAATTCTTTGTGACCCCATGAATCACAGCACGCCAGGCCTCCCTGCCCATCACCAACTCCCGGAGTCTACTCAAACCCATGTCCATTGAGTCGATAATGCCATCCAGCCATCTCATCCTCTGTCATCCCCTTCTCCTCCTGCCCCCAATCCCTCCCAGCATCAGGGTCTTTTCCAATGAGTCAGCTCTTTGCATGAGGTGGCCAAAGTACTGGAGTTTCAGCTTCAGCATCAGTCCTTCCAATGAACACCCAGGACTGATCTCCTTCAGGATGGACTGGTTGGATTTCCTTGCAGTCCAAGGGACTGTCAAGAGTCTTCTCCAACACCACAGTTCAAAACCATCAATTTTTCGGTGCTCAGCTTTCTTCATAGTCCAATTCTCAAATCCATACATGACCAGTGGAAAAACCATAGCCTTGACTAGACAGACCTTTGTTGGCAAAGTAATGTCTCTACTCTTTAATATGCTATCTGTATTGGTCATAACTTCCCTTCCAAGGAGTAAGCATCTTTCAATTTCATGGCTGCAATCACCATCTGCAGTGATTTTGGAGCCCCCCAAAATGAAGTCTGCCACTGTTTCCACTGTCTCCCCATCTATTTCTCATGAAGTGATGGGACCAGATGCCATGATCTTAGTTTTCTGAATGTTAAGCTTTAAGCCAACTTTTTCACTCTCCTCTTGCACTTTCATCAAGAGGCTTTTTAGTTCCTCTTCACTTTCTGCCATAAGGGTGGTGTCATCTGCATATCTGAGGTTATTGATATTTCTCCCGGCAATCTTGATTCCAGCTTGTGCTTCTTCCAGCCCAGCGTTTCTCATGATGTACTCTGAATATAAGTTAAATAAGCAGGGTGGCAATATACAGCCTTGATGTACTCCTTTTCCTATTTGGAACCAGTCTGTGGCTCCATGTCCAGTTCTAACTGTTGCTTCCTGACCTGCATACAGGTTTCTCAAGAGGCAGGTCAGGTGATCTGGTAGTCCCATCTTTTTCAGAATTTTCCACAGTTTGTTGTGATCCACACAGTCAAAGGCTTTGGCAAAGTCAATAAAGCAGAAATAGATGTTTTTCTGGAACTCTCTTGCTTTTCGATGATCCAGCAGATATGGGCAATTTGATCTCTGGTTCCTCTGCCTTTTCTAAAACCAGCTTGAACATCTGGAAGTTCTCGGTTCACCTATTGCTGAAGCCTGGCTTGGAGAATTTTGAGTATCACTTTACTAGCGTGTGAGATGAGTGCAATTGTGTGGTAGTTTGAGCATTCTTTGGGATTGCCTTTCTTAGGGATTGAAATGAAAACAGACCTTTTCCAGTCCTGTGGCCACTGCTGAGTTTTCCAAAATGCTGGCATATTGAGTGCAGCATTTTCACAGCATCATCTTTCAGGATTTGAAATAGCTCAACTAGAATTCCATCACCTCCACTAGCTTTGTTTGTAGTGATGCTTTCTAAAGCCCACTTGACTTCACATTCCAGGATGTCTGGCTCTAGGTGAGTGATCACACCATTGTGATTATCTGGGTCGTGAAGATCTTTTTGGTGCAGTTCTTCTGTGTATTCTTGCCACCTCTTCTTAATACCTTCTGCTTCTGTTAGGTCCATACCATTTCTGTCTTTTATTGAGCCCATTTTTGCATGAAATGTTCCAATGCCATGTTCTAAGTATGTTCTAAGCCATGCTGTGTGGGGCCACCCAAGATGGTCGGGTCATGGTGGAGAGGTCTGACAGAATGTGGTTCACTGGAGAAGGGAATGGCAAACCACTTCAGTATTCTTGCCTTGAGAACCTCATGAACAGGATGAGAAGGCAAAATGATAGGATACTGAAAGAGGAACTCCCCAGGTCGGTAGGTGCCCAATATGCTAATGGAGATCAGTGGAGAAATAACTCCAGAAAGAATGAAGGGATGGAGCCAAAGCAAAAACAACACCCAATTGTGGATGGGACTGGTGATAGAAGCAAGGTCCAATGCTGTAAAGAGCAATATTGCATAGGAACCTGGAATGTTAGGTCCGTGAATCAAGGCAAATTGGAAGTGGTTAAATAGGTAATGCCAAGAGTGAATGTCGACTTTCTAGAAATCAGCGAACTAAAATGGACTGAAATCGGTGAATTTAACTCAGATGGCCATTATATCTACTACTGTGGGCCAGAATCCCTTAGAAGAAATGGAGTTGCCATCATAGTCAACCAAAGAGTCTGAAATGCAGTACTTGGATGCAATCTCAAAAACAACAGAATGATCTCTGTTCATTTCCAAGGCAAACCATACAATATCACTATAATCCAAGCCTATGCCCCAACCAGTAACGCTGAAGAAACCGAAGTTGAATGGTTCTATGAAGACCTACAAGACGTTTTAGAACTAACACCCAAAAAAAAGATGTCCTTTTCATTATAGGGGACTGGAATGCAAAAGTAGGAAGTCAAGAAACACCGGGAGTAACAGACAAATTTGGCCTTGGAGTATGGAATGAAGCAGGGCAAAGGCTAATAGAGTTTTGCCAAGAGAATGCACTGGTCATACCAAACACCCTCTTCCAACAACACAAGAGAAGACTCTACACATGGACATCACCAGATGGTCAACATCGAAATCAGATTGATTATATTCTTTGCACAAAAGATGGAGAAGCTCTATACAGTCAGCAAAAACAAGACTGGGAGCTGACTGTGGCTCAGATCATGAACTCCTTATTGCCAAATACAGACTTAAACTGAAGAAGGTAGGGATAACCACTAGACCATTCAGGTATGACCTAAATCAAATCCCTTATGACTATACAGTGGAAGTGAGAAATAGATTTAAGGGAATAGATCTGATAGACAGAGAGCCTGATGAACTATGGATGGAGTTTCTTGACATTGTATAGGAGACTGGGATCAAGACCATCCCCATGGAAAAGAAATGCAAAAAGGCAAAATGGTTGTCTGAGGCCTTACAAATAGCTGTGAAATGATGAGAAGCTAAAAGCAAAGGAGAAAAGGAAAGATATCCCCACTGGAATGCAGAGTTCCAAAGAGGAGCCAGGAGAGATAAGAAAGCCTTCCTCAGCGATCAGTGCAAAGAAATAGAGGAAAATAACAGAATGGGAAAGACTAGAGATCTCTTCAAGAAAATTAGAGATACCAAGGGAACATTTCAGACATGAACACGAATCAGCTGTAAACATACATAGGTCCCCGCCTTGCGAACCCCCTCCCACCTCTTAGCCCACCCCACCCTCTAGGCTGTCACAGAGCCTGGTTTGAGTTCTCTGTCATGCAGCAAATTCCCTGTGGCTATTTCACATACGTTAGTGTATATGTTTCCCTGCTTCTTCCAATTCTGCATCTTCTGAGTGGTTCTCACTATAGTAGTTTTCATGCTTGAATATGTGACAAATAATTTTTCAATTAATTACCTATGCTTCTGCCAAAGGAGTAACTGTACAAAGAGTCCAACTGCTCTGATTAAAACGTACTAGTTGTTTCAATTAGCATTTCAAAAACATTAAATTGTTTTATTCTTTATGTTATTGGAGTCAGGCACTGTGAAATCTCATTTATAAACAGAGATTATGTCTTTCAAGATCTTAAAAATATAATCAGGCCTAGAATTCTGTGAAGTCCTTTGTTTACCATTTCCTTATTTCTTGTTTAATTTTTAGAAAATTGATTTTTATTAATTACATTTTTAATAATTTTTTTACTTAATTGATTTTACTAAATGATTTTATTAATCAATTAATTTATTTTATTGATTAATTTGTTTAGCTGCTTTACAATGTTGTGTTAGTTTCTCCTGTATAGCAAAGTGAATCAGCAACATATATACACATATACCCTCCTTTTGTCACCAGAGAGCACTAAGCAGAATTTTCTGTGCTGTGTAGTATGTTCTCATTAATTATCTGTTTTATACCTGGTATCAATAGTGTATATGTGTCAACCCCAATCTCCAATTCCACCTACCACCCCCATCCTTACCCCTTGGTATCCATTTGTTCTCTATATCTGTATCTCTATTTCTGCTTTGCAAATGAGATCATCTATACCCTTTTTCTAGATTCCACATATATGCATTAATACACAATATTTGTTTATTTTTAAACTTACTCCACTCCCATACAAATTAAAAGCTGACAGAATACTCTTGAAATTCATCCATTTGGCATTCTCCAACTTGTAGAAGCCTAAACCCAAATACAAAATATTAGAAAAGGGATGCTAAATCCCACTGGCTTGTTACATTTGCAGACTTTAGCGTGTTTGAGAGGGTTGGAAAATTCTTAATGGAGAGACAGAAGCCAGGAGTGGAGGTCATATATGGCTGCTACTTCCTGATTTGGGCTCTCAAGGCTAGGCAGTTCACCCAACAGTGAACTGAGGATTGTCAAAATACCAGGTACATCTCTACTAAGAAACACACCAGCATTCAATACTTATAACTAAGTGCTCTTTGGTATGTCACCCTCATCCTCCCATACTGTTTGGAAAACTCAGCAAAATCATTTAGTTTTGTTTCATGCTCTCCCTTTCTTTAATGCCTCACCGTGATACCTATTCTTTGCTGCTAAAAATACCATCAATTGAAAGAGGATGTGCTCAGATGTTCAGTTGTGTTCAACTCTTTGCAACCCCATGGGCTGTAGCCAGCCAGGCTCCCCTGTTCATGGAATTTCCCAGGCAAGAATACTGGAGTGAGTTGCCATGCCCTCCTTCATGGGATCTCCCTGCATTGGCAAGCAGATTCTTTACTACAAGCACCACCTGGGAAGCCCCTGAAAGAAGATGGGGAAAAGTTTAATGATGGGGGCCATATTTCGTTTCTCTTTGCTTTTGTAAAGCAGAAGTTGGCAAGATAGAGGCTGTGAGTCAGATCTAGACCACCTGTTTTTGTAAATAAAGTTTTATTGGGACACAGCCATGCTCATCAACTTATGTCATGAGCATGGCTGCCTTTGTATCACGTGGAAGAATTGAACAGTTGCAGGAGAGACCATGTTGCCGCAAATATTCTCTATCTGGCCTTTTAAAGAGAAAAGTTTGTTCACTTCTGTTGTAAAAACTTGACCAAAACACACGTTTTATATTTGGTGGGTTAAGAATATCTTATATCCCTGGCTTTAGTGTCTGATAACAACAAAATGTCCTAGAGACTGTCATACATAGTGAAGTAACTCAAAAGAGAAAAACAGGTATCATATATTAATGCATATATGTGGAATCTAGAAAGATGGTATAGATGATCTTGTTTACAGAGCAGAAGTAGAGACACAGCCATAGAGAACAAATGTATGGACACCAATGGGGAAAGGGGGGTAGGATGAATTGGAGACTGGGATTGACGTGTATACACTGTTGGTACTGTGTATAAAATGAGAGCCTACTATATAGCACAGTGAACTCTACTCAGTGCTCTGTGGTGAACTAAATGGGAAGGAAATCCAAAAGAGAGGGGGTCTACGTATACATGTATCTGATTCACTTTGTTGTGCAGCCGAAACTTAACACTCAACATTGTAAAGCAATTATATGCCAGTAAAATTAATTTTAAATGTGTTACTAAATATTCAAATAAAAGTCCCCAGGATAATTAATATGAAGTCAGTTTTTATATTGTCATCAACAATGACTTGTATAGTCATATTTTTATTTATTTATTTTTTTAATCATACTTTTAAAACTGTTATTATTTTCCATCATTTTGTTAGTGAACAGGTAGTTTAAGCATGTTCTAGAAACAATGCAAAACACCCTGCTCTCAGTTCTTGCTTTCCCAAAGAGAAAAGTGTTTTGCTGTAATTTATAAGCAAAATGTTGTTATATTGTCAACCTTATTTCCCATCTTTCATAGCAGGGTCTTGACAACACCATAGGCCAATGTCTATTCCTATTGAAATAAAGTATTAACTCTTAGTGCCCAGAACAAGGTGATATTTCAAAGGGCAGACCATTTAGAGTGTTCTTTTCTGGTTTCAAATGCTGCATATTACACAAAACTACAACTGCTGACACCAAGAATAAGTTTAAAACTAAGAAGTAGAAATCTAGAAATGAAAAACATCCTAAATATGCTGAATCTCAAAAACTGGCAACTGAAATCTGGGAGGAAAATAGTTTCTCAGTTTCCATGAACTGAAGGGTCTGTCATCTGCAAAAGACCTCTAACATTTCTTCTATCATTTCACTTTAAAATACATTTTAAAGGCCGGATTTCTCTCTTGAGTCTTATTCATTTTTTTCCCCCAAAGATCACAACTCATATTTGAGTCATAATGGGAGGGACCAGAGGTCTGTCCTTCAACAAGGTGATCATTTTTGTCCCACTTCACTTTAATCACGCCTTCTATGACTTATTCCTATTTCTTGTTATTTCCTACTGCTTTGTACATGCTTTTAAATCTTCATTGCACCATCCAGTACCATGTGGTCATTTGTCATTTCCTTTTTTCTCTTCTCTTTTTCTTTCTCTATCTTTCTCTCCTTTTAATCATTTGAAGAGTGTGTGTTTTTCTCTTATCCTTTCAGTTTTTTCAGGCAAAGAATCTTTGCCTGAAAGATTCTTGCTCTTCTGCTACACTGAACCCCTGAGTCCCTGGCAACAACTTTGTAGGATGGATGGAATCATCCCAGCTGTCCTTTCACACCTGAAACAAACAAAGCTGTTAGCAGGGTCCTTAGTTGAAGGATCCTTGCTAGACATGCTTCCCTGTGAGCCACATCTCTCATCTCCTCCATCTGATTCTATTACCCATGTGCCTCATATTACAATGTTGACCATTCTTGTTCACATAATAACTTTATAGAAGTACAGTCAGGTTTTTCTTATTACAGTTGATTTAAAAAACTCAACAGGATGGCATGTGGGGTTAGGAGGGAGATCCAAGAGGGAGGGGATATATGTATACATATAGCTGATCGAACCAGTCAATCCTAAAGGAAATCAACCCTGAATATTCATCGGAAGGACTGATGCTGAAGCTGAAACTCCAATACTTTGGCTACCTGATGTGAAGAGCTGACTCATTGGAAAAGACCCTGATTCTGGGAAAGGTTGAAGGCAAATGGAGAAGGGGCAACAGAGGATGAGAAGGTTGGATGGTATCACCGACTCAATGGATTTGAACTTGAACAAACTCCCGGAGATGGTAAAGGACAGGGAAGCCTGGTGTGCTGCAGTCCATGGGGTCACAAAGAGTCGGACATGACTTAGTGATTGAATGACAACAACAGAACAATGTTAGGCACAGAACAGAAAATCAACAGATTTTTTATTAAATTAATGACCTAACAAGATCCTCTCACTTGAAGATTTATTTTGAGAGAAACAAATAGGGTAAACAACTTAACAAAAAGTATCATCTCATTTACTATTTGTTACTGCATATCTTTCTCCTTTCTGGCCTGTGTAACTAAATCAGCTAATTCTTTGGATTCAAATGGTGTTTCATCCATACTGCTTAACATAAATGGGAATCCAATGCCAACACAGCACTCAAAAAACAGAATATAATAATCATATATTTACCATGCACTTTCACTATCTCCCAACCAGAAAGGAGTTATCATTTATGTGTCATCTTGGACTAATAACTCTTTCCTTCAGGACATCTCTTTATCATTACTTTTGACATTTCCCCTTCCATCCTGACAGCCCTAGAGACTTCAGCTGCACTCTGGCGTGGCAATCAGTTCGAGTGTACTTTCTTGTTTTTTGTTAGGTTTCTGGTCTCACAATAAACCTAGAATTGCCCTGTCACAAGCTACAAATTTCTCTTCCATCTCCCTCTTTTCCAAGCTTCCTGCAAATTTGCCAGTTGAATAGAGACATGGTTAGTGCCTGAGTACAACCACATCTGGATTTATACATAATTTAGGAATTAGCATTCTATACTGAATCCTTCCATGTGTTTTCCTCAAAAACTTTCAAGTTTCTAATGACACCATCAGTTCACATTTTTTCAACAAGCCAGAATAATTTTGAGACTAACCACACTCATTATAGTCACCTCCCTTTACCTCATATATACTGCTTGACACCAGTTCTCAGAGTGACTTGCTTATTCAAATACTTAAATCAAAATTAAAAACATACTTCCAAAGATCGGATAAGGCAGAACTCATAGATAAGCACAGATACAGATCCTGTTGTAATCATATTAATTTTTCTTGTATACTCTTTTATTACCATTAAGCTCAAACAAATGAAATTATAAACAAAGGGTGAATATTTAAGTCCAAATTATGATATAACATTTAGGCAAGTCACTTCTCTCCTTTTCTCCTTTTATAGGTTGAGCTATGTCAGAATGTTTCAGAATCATGTAATAAATGCCTAGTGGGACTTCTGTCCTAGACTAGAGGGTTGGGGCACTCAGCTGAGGGCTTCCCAGGTGGCTCAGTGGTAAAGAATCCACCTCCAATGCAGAAGATGCAGGTTCGATCCCTGGGTCGGGAAGGTCTTCTGGAGGAGGAAATGGCAACCCACTCCAGTATTCTTGCTGGAGAATCCCATGGATAAAGGAGCCTGGCAGACTCCATGGAATCACAAAGGGTTGGACACAACTGAGCACATACGCACTTTGAATCTCTGGTGCTCTGAAACCCTAATTTCCTCTTCCATCAGCCAGAAGAAAGTACTATGCTATTAAAGGGCTTTTCTAATAGAATCCCCTGGTGGTCCAGTTGTTAAGATTCTGTGCTTTTGCTGCTGAGGGCCTAGGTTCAAAGATCCCACAAGCTGCTTGGTATGGCTATAAATAAATAAATAAAAATTTAGTTTAAAAAAATTAGAATTGTTTTTTGATCTAAAATTTTTTGAAAAATAGTTTAAAAATTTAAATGAAAAAAGAAATTAAAGGGCTCCCTTGATTAGGTCAGGTCTACCTGGATAATCCCTGTATCTTAAAATCCACTGAGTGGAAATTTTCATTATATTTGCACAATTGCTTCGCAGAATTTTGAGTTTGATTGTAAACAAGGAATGAGAATCTTGGAGGGAGGAGAAAGTCTGTGAGATTTGAAGTGAGATGCACCTTTAAATTTTGCCTACTGCAATAAATATGCATTCACTTTTATTTATAATTTATCACACCATACAGTTGGTCTTTAATAAATAAACTTTCAATGATAAAATAAATAACTGATAATGTGGGTGGAAATAGAAAAAGTATTCTATTTATAAATGAAGTAATTAATTTATGTCCCTATGCATTAGCTTACTTTTCATTAGCTTTTAATTATACAATAACTCCTGATGAGAGTTGAGTAAATATTAGTATGCTGGAGAGAATAATCAGAGAATTAAAAAATTTAGTTATTATCACCTTTCATTGAAAAATAGGAAAATATAATGTGGATTCCCACTGTAATTTCTGCTTGTACTTAAAGAAAACAGTTCAAAATTTCCCAACAATGGGTGACTTGTATAGGCATTAGATGTCAGTAGGGACATATTCTCATGAAACACTTTCACAGAAAGGTTCTGTCAGGAGAAGTTATCAGTTATCACACACTGGTTCATGTTGTTGCACAGCAGAAACTAGCAGAGCACTGTAAAGCAATTACACTCCAATTTAAAACAATTTTAAAAATAGATAAAAACAAGGACTTACTGTATAGGACAGGGAACTGTATTCCATATCTTATAATAACCGATAGCGGAAAAGGAAAATAACTCTTTGCAGGCGACCTGGGTTCTATCCTTGGGTTGGGAAGATCCCCTGGAGAATGGCATGGCAAACCACTCCAGGATTCTTGCCTGGAGAATCCCATGGACAGAGGAGCCTGGTGGGCTACAGTCCATGGGGTCGCAAAGAGTCCAACACGACTGAGACTACGCACAGCACAGCACACATACCTGAATCTCGCTGCTCTACACTAGAAGCTATAAACAACACAATGTTGTAACTCACATATGTTTCAATAAAATAAAAAATAAAATAAATTATCAGGGATCTCAAGCAGATGGCAACTACTCTCCACAATAGATTATGCCCTGAAGTGAGGGCTAAATGATTAAAGTTTTATATCCACAGATATTGCTCAATATAACTAAGGTGTGTGTTTGTGGAAAGTATTTTAAAGCTGACAAAATGCTTTCACATGCATGATTCTTCCTTTTACTTTTTATAAGATCAATGCATGGTAGTTAACTCCTCTATTCTTTTAACCTTCCAACTAATCTGATAAACTTATTGATATCTGGTCTTAAAACACACACACATAAAGTCAGAAACTCACATTTATTACCTTATTTTAATAGCATATTTTAATTTCTTTGTAATTATTTCCCAACTGCATTTACACAATGCAAGATATTATTTTACACATATTTGTGCATTACATTACAATAGCGGCTAGTTTTTAAAACAGCATTTCTAAATTCTGGCTTCTATGGTATTGCTTCAATCTTTCTATAACCAGTTCAGTTCAGTTCAGTCACTCAGTCATGTCCGACTCTTTGTGACCCCATGAATCGCAGCACGCCAGGCCTCCCTGTCCATCACCAACTCCCAGAGCTTACTTAAACCCATGTCCATTGAGTCGGTGATGCCATCCAGTCATCTCATCCTCTGTCATCCCCTTCTCCTCCTGACCTCAATCTTTCTCAGCATCAGGGTCTTTTCCAATGAGTCAACTCTTCACATAAGGTGGCCAAAGTATTGGAGTTTCAGCTTCAGCATCAGTCCTTCCAATGAACACCCAGGACTGATCTCCCCTAGGATGCACTGGTTGGATCTCCTTGCAGTCCAAGGGACTCTTAAGAGTCTTCTCCAACACCACATTTCTAAAGCATCAGTTCTTCGGTGCTCAGCTTTCTTCACAGTCCAACTCTCACATCCATACATGACCACTGGAAAAACCATAGCCTTGACTAGAAGGATCTTTGTTGGCAAAGTAATGTCTCTGCTTTTTAACATGCTACTAGATTGGTCATAACTTTGCTTCCAAGGAGTAAGCGTCTTTTAATTTCATGGCTGCAATCACCATCTGCAGTGATTTTGGAGCCCCCAAAAATAAAGTCTGCCACTGTTTCCACTGTTTCCCCATCTATTTCTCATGAAGTGATGGGACCAGATGCCATGATCTTAGTTTTCTGAATGTTGAGCTTTAAGCCAACTTTTTCACTCTTCTCTTTCACTTTCTATAACAGTTAACCTCAAAGAATTCTTGATAATACACAGTGATATGATTCCAACTTCAGTGTACTCAGCAGCTCTCAGTATGAAAAAAAAAAATCATCAAATTCCAGCAGGACCATGCATATGAATATTCACTTCTTAGAGTTCCAGCAGTCTAAGGCTAGGGACTTCCCTGGTGGTCCGCTGGTTAAGACTTCACCTTCTAATGCAAGGGGTGCAGGTTCAATGCCTGGTTGGGGACCTAAGACCCCGCATGCTTCAGGGTCATAAAAACCAAAGTGCAAAATAGAAGCAGTATTATAACAAATTCAATAAAGAATCTAAACATGGCATACACCAAAAAAAAAAAAAAATCTTAAAAAAAAAGACAATTAAAAGTCTAAGGCAGAGATTATTTTAACAAACTACAAATGAGATTTACAAATAAAACAAACATGAAAACCTCTATAATGTTTTTTGACAGCTAGTATTCCTTTCTGGAAAATATTCATGACCAACCAACAATCATCCAAAATAGATCCTTTATTTGACTAATATTTGTATTTATAATACATGCTTTCTTTATCAGATATATATCATGATTTCAATTTATTAATGTTCAATAAGAAATAGAACTTTTGAGCTGACTGGATATTTTTTCCCCCCAGCTTTTCAGAACATTCTGAACCAGGAAGAAGCCTGGAGACAGATGGCCAATTGTTTCTTCTTTAGATCATCTTTTTTCTAGATTCCGTGTAGACAATCACTTTTCGTTAAACACGCAGTTTCCTCAGACAGACTCAGTACATTTATAGGAACACAGATTTTTTTAAACATTATGATTCTAGCCATGGTTCATCTGATTGGGCATTTGCATGTCATAAATTTTAATCAAAAACACTTGTAAACTCTTCTTTCCATAGGATACATAGCTTAGATGTTAACCTCATAGTTATTGCTAATTCTTCCTAACTTTAAGGAAACCCTTATGTTACACCATAATGACAGAATTTATTAACTTGTTTCAATTTCACTTTCTCCTTTCCTTTCTACCTATTTCCCTTTTCTGTGTCCTTTTCTTCACTTCTTCCTCTGGGACATTTTTCTTTTCCTAGTTTTCTCTTTCCTTTTGTAAAAATGTTTTTCTAAACTGAATTATAAAAATGAATTTATATAATATTTCTCCAATGCCATAAATTTCCTAAGTTCATAAAGCCATCTGTTTCAACAATCCTAGAGACATAGGTATATTTTTTATCATATTTCATAATTTGTTTTTCTTAAGTCCAATCTGTCTGCCTGCATACTCCATGATTTCCACATACGACATTTCTACAAGAATCAATAACTCATGGAAGATTTCCTCTTCTTATTTCAAAAGATTAAAATTTTGATCAGATTATTTAGATATTACAGGAAAATGATAGGGAATATATACTCAGCAGGTCACACCATAGACTGTAATAGAAGCAGACACCATTTTGCAACCATGAAATAACCGGGCTGAAAAGGCAGTGTAGTCACAGATAAATATGATACAGCAGAAAAAAAAAAAAAAAATCAAATGTAGGAACTGAAGACTGATGGAGTCACGAGAACTACACTTCCTCCATCTCTTTCTGTCCAAGGGAAAGAGAAGTCCATGCTATTTAAGGCCACTAGATTTGAATTTACTATGTCATGCAGTTTAAGACAAGCCTAAAGAAAAATGTATCCATTATTTAATTGGTACATATGTCTTCAGGGGTTTAGTACATACATCTCCAGCAATGTTTTCTTGGGCATATAGGGTGACCTATGTCACCAGAAAATAAAGTGTTCACAACTGTAAGAATTAATTAATCAATGTAATTAATTAATTAATTTCTTCGGGATCAAACCAACAGTGGGACTTGATTTTTACTTCTCATGCCTTAAAAAGTTGAAAATATCATGACTCACTCATTTCAAACGTATGGATGACTCTTTCTTAGATATAGGTGTCAATGGGTAGATCTCATATTCGAGAATAAATTAGAAAGCAATTCCTATAAGTTGTCAGCTACAGTAATTTCCTCACATGTATTTCTGCTTTAACTTGCCAGGTGTTGAGAAACAAAATGACTCAATGACTGAGCTATTGAGAAGCTTCATTATGAAGAAAGTTTGACCAGAGATTTTACAAACAATGCAAATTTCAATGTATTTGGGTATTTCAAAGATTATGCAAGAATAGCACTATCTTGAGAAGTTAAAAGAACTTATCTAGCATTACATTATTTTATGAACTATTTATTTTTTTACATTATTATGCATTTTCTTTCTCTTTCTTTTAGAGAAAGAACACTAAAAATTAAATAATTACATGCTACTGTTTTTAGGACACTAAAATACATCAACATTTTTTGTGTTTTCTTTTTTTTCCCCCTAAAATGAGTTTAGAATCAATGAAATATTATTATTTAAAGAAATAGTAAAGTCAGTGAAATAAAAGACATAAGTTAGCTGCTACTGTCAGTAGAGGAGATTAGCAGATGATAGACAGGGAGATAAAGATGAAGAATAACATTTAAATTCAATGGTATAAAAGTAATAGCATTGAATTTATTTCTTTTTATTGTGCTAAAAGTCACATAATATAAAACTTGCTATTTTAACCATATGTAACTGTACAGTTCTGTGGCACTGAGAACATTGACGTTGTGCATCTCTCATCATCATCCATCTTCTGAATATTTCAACTTCCTAAACTGAAGCTCTGTCCCCAGTAAACACTAACTCCTTATCGTCTTTCCCCACCCTTCACCCCCTAGTCATTTGCCTCTATCAACATATTTTCTGACTCTGTAAATTTGATTGTTCTAGGTACCTGGTATAAGTGGGAGCAAACAGTATTTATCTGTACCTAATGTATATTGGAATGCATTTTTATGGCTAGTTTTCATCCTACAAACTGATTGTACCTTCTTTTCGATTTTCCCTGTGGTTCTCATTAGTTATCTATCTTATACACAGTAGCGTATATATGTCAGCCCCAATCTCCTAATTTATCCCACCCCTCCTTTCCCCGCTTGGTGTCCATACGTCTGTTCTCTGTGTCTGTGCCTCTGTTTCTGTTTTGCAAGTAGGTTTATCTGTACTGTTTTTCTAGATTCCACATATATGCATTAATATACAATATTAGTTTTCTCTTTCTGACTTGCTTTACTCTGTATGACAGTCTCTAGGTCCATCCACATCTCTTCAAATGGCACAATTTTGCTTCTTCTTAAGGTTGATTGATATTCAATTATGTATATATGTACTACATTTTCTTTATCCATGCCTCTGCTGATGGACATTTAGATTGCTTCCATGTTCTTGTTATTATAAATAGTGCTGCAGTGAACATTGGGATGCATGTGTCTTTTGGAATTATGGTTTTCTCTGAGTGTATATTGGAGAAGGAAATGGCATCCCACTCCAGTGTTCTTGCCTGGAGAATCCCATGGGCTACAGTCCATGGGATCGCAGAGTCAGACAGGACTGAGTGACTAACTCTTTCACTTTTACTTTCAGGTATATATGTACCTAGTAGTGGGATTGCTGGGTGATATGGTAGTTCTATTTTTAGTTTTTTTAAGGGACCTCCATATCGCTGTCCATAATGGCTGCACTAATTGCATTCCCACCAATAGAGTAGGAGGGCTCCCTTCTCTCCACACCCTCTCCAGCATTTATTGTTCATAAATTTTTTGATGATGACCGTTTTTATCTAGAATAACATTTAAATTCAATTGTATGGAAGCAATATCAAAGATATAAGTTGGCCCTTATTTATCGGGATCCTGATATCTAGGAGACTTCTCTACACAGAGTAAGGGCCAACTTATTTCTTTGATTTCATTAACTCTAATATTTAAAGATCAGTTTTTCATTCCAATCCCAAAGAACATTCAAACTACCACACAATTGCACTCATCTCATATGCTAGCAAAGTAATACTCAAAATTCTCTGAGCCAGGCTTCAACATTACGTGAACCGTGAACTTCCAGATTTTCAAGATGGATTTAGAAAAGGCAGAGGAATCAGAGATCAAATTGCCAATATCCGTTGGATCATCAAAAAAGCAAGAAAATTCCAGAAAAACATCTATTCTGCTTCATTGACTATGCCAAAGCCTTTGATTGTGAAGATCACAACAAACTGTGGAAAATTCTTCAAGAGATAGGAATACCAGACCATCTTACCTGTCTCCTGAGAAACCTGTACAGGTCTGTACAGGTCAAATCTGTAGCAGGTCAAGAAGCAAAAATTAGAACTGAACATAGAACAACAGACTGTTTCCTGGGAAAGGAGTATGTCAAGGCTTTGTGTTGTCACTCTGCTTATTTAACTTATATGCAGAGTACATCATGAGAAATGCTGGGCTGAATGAAGCACAAGCTGGCATCAAGATTGCCAGTAGAAATATCAATAACCTCAGATATGCAGATGACACCGCCCTTATGGCAGAAAGTGAAGAGGAACTGAAGAGCCTCTGGATGAAAGTGAAAAAGCTGGCTTACAGCTCAAACATTCAGAAAACTAAGATCATGGCATCTGGTCCCATCACTTCATGGCCAATAGATGGGGAAACAGTAGAAACAGTGAGAGACCTAATTTTGGGGGGCTCCAAAAATCACTGCAGATATTGACTGCAGACATGAAATTAAAAGACACTTAATCCTTGGAAGAAAAGCTATGACCAACCTAGACAGCATACTAAAAAGCAGAGAAATTACTTTGCCAACAAAGGTCTGATCTAGTCAAAGCTATGGCATTTCCGGTAGTCATGTATGGATGTGAGTTGGACCATGAAGAAAGCTGAGCAGCAAAGAATTGATGCTTTTGAACTGTGGTGTTGGAGAAGACTCTTGAGAATCCCTTGGACTGCAAGGATATCAAGTCTGTCAATTCTAAAGGAAATCAGTCTTGAATATTCATTGGAAAGACTGATGCTGAAGCTGAAACTCCACTACTTTGGCCACCTAATGAGAACTGACTCACTGGAAAAGCCTGATGCTGGGAAAGACTGAAGGCAGAAGGAGAAGGGGATGACAGAGGATGAGATGGTTGGATGACATCACAGACATAATGGGCATGAGTTTGAGCAGGCTTTGGGAGTTGGTGATGGACAGGGAAGCCTGGTGTGCTGCAGTCCATGGGGTTGCAAAGAGTTGGACACAACTGAGCTACTGAACTGAACTGAACTGAACTGAGTATATCTTTAAACAATAGCATCTCATTGATTCTAAACTCACTTTAAAAAAGGACAAAGTTTGATGTCTTTGATACCTAAAAGCAATAGTATGTAATTATTTAATGACAGTGTTTTTTTTCTTTCTACTGGTGCATGAAAAAGAAAGGATATGTGTATATACACAGCTGATCCATTTTGATGTACAGCAGAAACTAACACAGCCTTGCAAAGCAACTAAAGTCCAATGAAAAGTTTTATAAAGTTCAGTAGTATTAACACACTTTAAAGGCTTGGGGAATAATAAAAAAGTAAAAATATCCTTTCAATTAATACATATGGCTCATGGTAGAGAATCCCCCTGCCAATGCAGGAGCTGAAGGAGATGTGGATTCAGCCCCTGGATCTGGAAGATCCCCTGGAGGAGGAAATGGCAAATCCACTCCAATAATCTTGCCTGAGAAATCACAAGGACAGAGGAGCCTGACAGTCTACAGTCCATGGGGTCGCAAAGAGTCAGACACGACTGAGCGAGTGGGCACACACTCACAAAGCACATCCAAGTAATATGTCCAATACCAACAGTTATTAAAACTTGCTTTCAGTTATAAAGTGTGAAAAGGTGTATTGATGCTTTTCCAGAAATGAACTGGGGTGGTAGGTCCTGAGACTCGTCTTCCTGAAATGCAAATCATCTGACTCCTCTTTGGCTCCTAAATGTGAATCATTCCGGCCTGTTCTATGCTAGTTTTATCTTAAGGTATAAATAAAGGCATTTGAGCACCATTAGGTGTGTGTGTGGGGCAGTACTGCTTGTGTGAAAATGTTTTCACTTGGTAATTTTCTTCATGGAAGTGCAGAAGAATCTAATACAAACTATCCCATTATATACATACTAAAGCTATAATTAAAATACATAAAAATCATAATAATTTCAATGGTTAGTTCCTGAATATTTACTTAATGTAGATTATCATTATTGCATTCAAAGTGAATATATGCAAAATAAACTGCTAGTTACACTATCAGTTTTACCCATTCTTCTGTGATAGAACCTCCAGATTTGGGCTGGGCACAGAATGCACTGGAAGATAGATTACAGCTTTTTTTTTTTTTTTCAGCATCCTTTACTGGGTAGTTGCAGAAACGTAACAGAACTCCACCCAAAATATGATTCAGATATTAAAACTGATGATCCTATATACACACGCCAAGAGTGTGTGGAAAGATTTATGATTCACATAATCAGGCTTTCTGGACCAAGGATGGTCACTCTTATCTCTGTTTCTGTGTATGCTCAGTTGTGTCCGATGCTTTGCAATGCTTTGGACTGTAGCCCACCAGGCTCCTCTGTCCATGGGATTTTTCAGGCAAGAATACTAAAGCAGGTTGCCATTTCTTCCTCCAGGGCATTTGCCTGACCCAGAGATCAAACCCGTGTCTCCTGTGTCTCCTGCACTGCAGCCTGATTCTTTACCTGCGGTGCCATCAGAGAAGCCCCCAGTAACTCCTAGGCAGATCCCCAAATGTCTGGAGAGAAACTGCAGCAGAAGGAGGCTGGTTCAAGGTTTTGATGGTGGTTAGGAAATGGGACTGGAGTGAGGATTCCTGTGCACAGACAAGGCTTTGGTAGTTTGACCCTTTCACCAGAGCCAAAGACGAGAGTTCTCTTAGCAGCTTGTCCTAAACAGGAACAGAGAGGAGTGAGGCTTAAGAACTATGAACAGAGAACATAAGACAATGGATTCAGACTCTATCACTGTGGTCATGGAACTTAGTTCTGATCAATGGAGAGTATGTACATGTTTTTGATTTCTGGAAATTGTCCTTAAAACCATAAATACCCTTAAAAGTCATTGTCCCTATCCTCTTTCCTGCTGGATAGAATGCAGATTTCATAGTTGAATTTGGAATTGCTGTGGTGAATCCTGAGGTCACCTGGAGAAGGAAAAGCTCCTGTAGAAACATTCTGAGCCTACCCCATCACACAGCAACATGGAGCATTACCTACTCAATACCACTGACTTTTGGACTTGTCTAAGACAGGAAAGCAAAGTGCTATTTCACTTAAGTCAAAGTTATTTTTGTTTTTCTGTCACAACCAAGCTTAACCCAAACTGATATATTGAGTAAGACATGAGAACGAAAGAAACTGAACTGTGACTTGGGCGGCCTTGGATGAAAACACTTCACTGATAGTCATAATATACCTTTACATCATTTAACATAGTGTATTTCCCAGAAAGAAGATAGTGAGAGGGCAGAATATGAGTTGTTGAAAACTAAATGAATGAAAGAGCCTTAAAGACAACCCAGGAAAGTTAAGAGGTATTACAATACAAAAAGAAAGAAAGGTAAAAGTGATTAGGAAGGATATTCTGGGGACAGAGAGTAAGATTCTCCTTAGAGGTATCAAGTATTGGTAGAGATGCAGGGTATGCATGTGGAATGTTGACTGAAAAAATTCTCACAGCCTTAAGATTGAGAGTTGTGTTTTATTCTATGGAAATTTTCAGGAGTTCAAGCCTTGGCGGCAGCATCTAAAGTGACCCTGAGACCACTGCTCCAGGGAGGTGAGGGGGTGGGGAGGAATCAGGTTATACAGACATTTTGCAACCACGGGCAGGTAGTCTGAATGTTGAAAGGTCTTTTTGTAAATTAAAGGAAACCAAATATTCCCAAGTTAAGGAATTTAGTTCTTTTCTATGTATCAGTTCAGTTCAGTTGCTCAGTCGTGTCCTACTCTTTGCGACCTCATGGACTGTAGCACGCCAGGCTTCCCTGTCCATCACCATCTCCTGGAGCTTGTTCAAACTCAAGTCCATTGAGTTGGTGAGACCATCTCATCCTCTGTCATCCCCTTCTCCTCCTGCCTTCAATCTTTCCGAGCACCAGGGTCTTTTCTAATGAGTCAGTTCTTCACACCAGGTGGCCAAAGTATTGGAGCTTCAGCTTCAGCATCAGTTCCTTCAATGAATATTCAGGACTGATTTTCTTTAGGATTCACTGGTTTGATCTCCCCGCGTCCAATTTCCTGTAGTCCATTTTCTGTGTATAGGAAAATGCAAGCATCTGGGCTCACTGAAGTTCTTTTGATATGTACTTCAGCTCTCTGGGGCCAGTTTCCTGTGTTTTCACATCCTGAGATTCCTTGGAGCTCAAAGTAGGGCGTGGTTACAATCTGATTGCTGCTAGATAATAGGTATTCTTCTCCTTCCTGAATTCCCTCAGAGGTCACCGGTTCACATTTGGAGGGCTGCAATCCCTAATTACTGTGATATCTTTGTTTACTGATATGGCAGGAACTATTCCATTTCTCAGAAGAAGTAGGAGGTAAGACTGGGGAGATAGGTTAGGATTATATCATAAAAGTTATAACTATTAAGGTTAAAGTTAACTGTTTGGTTTGTTTTTCAATTTAAGCCATAGATAAATTAGTAATGGCTGAATGATCTTAGTTATATAGGGCCAAATATCTGCTAGCTGAGACAGTGGAGCTTGGTTAGTTTTGGTTTTATCATTATCAGCAGGACAGCAGGTGAGGACAACTGCTAGAAACTGGAACTAAAACTTGTCAGAGAAAAAATAGGTTCATGGAAACTATCAATAACATGTTGATAATAACTTTCTAAGAAATCAGAGAAAACAGAAAATGGTGTTCCAATTAGTATTAAGCAGAGTGTTGAGTACTGTTACAAAAACCCATAGCATTGACAAGGGCCACAGGTGGAATTATGTTGCAGGAAGGGGGACCCCTTCTAGGGCCTGAAAGAGGCCTCTTGCCTAACACTCAGAAGTGAATTGTCTGCGGAGACACATATGCTGACAAAGCAAGAGACTTCATTGGGAAGGGGTGTCCTGATGGACAGCAGCAGGATGAGGGAACCCAGGAGGACTGCTCTGCTATGTGGCAGTCTTGGGTTTTATGGCGATGGGATTAGTCTCCAGGTTGTCTTTGGCCAGTCATTCCGACTTCGGATCTTTCTTGGTGGCATATCCATTGTTCAGCCTAGATGGATGCCAGTGAAAAGGATCCTGCGAGGTGACAGGACATGTGGCATCTCATTTTGATCTTTCTCAAATTCTTCCAGTTAGTGGTGGCTTATTAGTTCCATGTTCCTTACTAGGCCCTCTTTTCATAAAATAACTCACACAAATGGTTACTATAGTGCCTGGCCAGAGTGGACAGTTTTGTGTCTCCACATTGTTTGTCTCTGGAAGGTTTTTCATGAGTAGCTGGAACCAACCAGACATTTCTCTCAGCACCAGCTCATCAAGGATGATTAAAGAATGGTAAAATCTCTGTCATATGAAGGCACTAGTTATCAAATCAGAATTAAGTGGGAGGGAAAAAGTTATAGGCTGAAACTTATTCCTTGAATTAAAAGCTGTGGCATGGGGACGGAAGATAAAAACCAACCAGATAAAAATTTACTCAAACATGATTTTAGACATGGGATTGATGCTAATAAACAGTTATTAAGATGCTTCCCTAGTGGCTCAGACAGTAAAGAGTCTACCTGTAATGTGGGAGAACCAGGTTCGATCCCTGGGTCGGGAAGATACCCTGGAGAAGGGAATGGCTATGCATTCCAGTATTCTTGCCTGTAAAATTACGTGGGCAGAGGAGCCTGACAGGTTAGAGTCCATGGGGTTGCAAAGAGTTGGATATAACTGAGTGAATGAGCATGAAAGATAGACACGTGAGAAGAGGAAATAAAAATGGAAGTATTGCATCGTTGTGTAGGTAAGTGTACCAAGGAAGGGATGGGCCTAAATCTGATAAGGTAGAAGTACAGTGAAGAGTGTTAATGTATAAGTTCACATAGGATTCAATCAGCAAGGCCAGCTCAGTTGGGTAAATCATCTTCGTATTCTCTGGATGCCACAAATTATTCCATTTTCCGTGACTTGGTTTTTCTTCACCCAATGTTTTTTTCTCCTCTTTGGCATGGTTAGCCTTGAATATCCATTTCTGGGTCCTGTCTATCAATTTACTTAATGAGTTATTGAGCTCCCAATCTTACAGCTACTAGACTTACAAATGCCTTAGAGGTGGAGGTTGTTCTGCTCCGATTTACATCCTGTAAATAATTAAAATTTATGAATAATGCCAATTCAATAATTTGGAGAATTAAGTTAACTGAAAAATGCTTAACTGGGTCAAATGGTGCACAAGTAAAGGGGACTATAATTTTGTTAGAGTAATTTCTTCAACAAACTTTTGAATGCTGTCCATGGTGCTGAAGACACTCTGAGCAAGATATATTTTTAAACAAGAGATTACCATATGATTTGTCTTTGGATAAAAGTATCATGGGTTTACCTAACCATCTGAATTCAGTGCTGTAGAAGTCACTGAGTTAGATTTCTATTGCTGCCCTAACAAATTATTATAAACTCAGTGGCTTAAAAAAACAAACTTATTATCTTATAGTTGTATATGTTAGAAGCCTAATGCCTGGCTTATCAGACTAAAATCAAAGCATTGACAGGGCTACAGTTCTTTCTTGAGGTTCTAAAGAAGAATCTGTTTCTTCACCTTTTCTAGGTTCTAGAAGCCACCTGCATTCCTTGGCTGGTGGCTTCTTCATTCTGTTCTCAATATTGCATCTCTCTGACTCTGTTTTCATCATCACATTTTTCTCATTCTGACCAGAGCTATGAAAAGGTCTCCATTTTTATGAACTCATGATATTAGATCCAGTCCACTCACACTCTATATAATCTATGCATCTCAAGGTCCATACTTTTAATCACAGCTGAGAAATCCATTTTGCCATATATGGTAGTATCATTGTAACTGGTTCTAAAGCCTAGGACATGGAAATATTTGGTGGGGGAGATTGTTTGACCTATGAAAGTCACTGATATACTTTAGGATATAAGTTATAATTCAGTGGATAAAAGAGGTTGCTATGTGAGTGCATAATGAGGAAAAAAAAAGTAGTGAATCACAGAATGGTGATTTCAGGTCCTGCAGTGTCAAGGGTAGTGTTTTCTTTTCATTTTTCTAAGCAACCATTGAATTTCCCTCTTTCTGTCTTCACATGTCACATTTTACTGTGGCTGTCAAGTTACTAAAATACAGGTCCATTGGATATTGTAGTGTCATCTCACATATGCTTCAGGATGAGTAAAGCTGTTTATTTATTTATTTAGCGTCCTTTGATGATTTCAACATCCATATTTCAGATAATCATAAAATTGTTTTTTCCTGTTTGTATGAGTAGATGTGTAATCCCAGGAAGTTATACCAAAAAGAAGTATTTTTTAATAACAGTATAAGAATAAGTCTGTATTTTTTTTTTTAGGATTTATAAAATGTTTAAGAAATTTATTAGTTTAAAAGGAGGTTAAGTACTTATAAAGAATCATTATGTTAGATTCAAAAGTCTGTCATGTTAAATTTTCAAGGAAAAAATTCAAATATATTGAATTTGAAATTTTAATTTGCAATATGTAAAAGAATTTGGTTATTAAATTGATAAATATTATTAGATAATGGGGTGATTTTATTTTTTAATGTATAAAGTAAATCAAAAGTTACCCAAAATGCAAAAAAAGCTGATTTGTTTTATATTCAAAATCATACTACTTTTAAATTTTCAATTGGCTTAAGTAACAAGTTCTATACAGTTTAAAAGCTAAACATAACTCAGATTTTTAAGACAGTATAACTTGAATGACTTGAAAATTAATTAAAAATATATCTGATAACATATTCCTTTTCATGTCAAAGAGGTTTCCCTATATTATTTATTTTGTAGATACATAATTATTATAAAGGAATATCCAGATATACCAAAATTCAATATAATAGTTATTATCACAACAAATTTTTTACATTAACACACTTTTGAAAAAGGCTAAGTTTTCAACATTAAGGATTTGCTTATATAAATTAAGGCTTCTCATAAAATGGAAAGTTTATTATTAGAGTATTAGTCAATTCCATGGATGGAGGAGCCTGGTAGGCTGCAGTCCATGGGGTCTCGAAGAGTCGGACACAACTGAGCAACTCCACTTTCACTTTTCACTTTCATGCATTGGAGAAGGAAATGGCAACCCACTCCAGTGTTCTTGCCTGGAGAATCCCAGGGACAGAGGAGCCTGGTGGGCTGCCGTCTATGGGGTCACACAGAGTCAGACAAGATTGATGTGACTTAGCAGCAGCATTTACATTAATGAAAAAGTAGTATCTTTTTTAAAATACAGATATATTTTCCTTTCTGGTCTGATTGTCTCTGTCTTTTCTTTTAAATTGAAGTATCATTAACTTACAATGTTGTGTTGGTTTCAACAAACTATCTCTTGATGTTACATAAAGTATTAGTTGCTCAGTCATATCCAACTCTTTGCAACCCCATAGACTATAGTCTGCAGGCCCCTCTATCCATGTGATTGTCCAGGCAAGAATACTGGAGTGGGTTGCCATGCCCTCCTGCAGGGGATCTTCTTTACTCAGGGATCAAGCCCCCGTCTCTTATGTCTCCTGCATTGGCAGATGGGTTCTTTATCACTGGCACCACCTGGGAAACCCCAGAAACAGGAGAGAAGCCTAATCCCTGATAGCATAGAATGAAAATGTACAGCAGAGTGAAGTAAACTTAAATCTTGTTTGACTCTAAGAGATGCATCATTTTTACCCACACCTAATCCTAACTGGGACTGATGCTGAAGCTGAAACTCCAGTACTTTGGCCACCTCATGTGAAGAGTTGACTCATTGGAAAAAGCCCTGATGCTGGAAGGGATTGGGGGCAGGAGGAGAAGGGGACGACAGAGCATGAGATGGTTGGATGGCATCACCAACTCGACGGACATGGGTTTGAGTAAACTCCGGGAGTTGGTGATGGACAGGGAGGCCTGGTGTGCTGCGATTCATGGGGTCACAAAGAGTCGGGCATGACTGAGTGACTGAACTGAACTGAACTGAATCTTAACTAGGTAATAAGAACACAGACAACTTTAAAACTTTCATTGACCCCGTATATATATATATACATATATATATATACATATAGTCTTCAATAATCACTTATTAAAATTATAAGATATAAGTAATAGCACTTTGTTTAAAATCATGTTAAAAGAAACCTAAAGTATTATTTATCTAAAATTTGAGCTAACATCCTTTGAAGGAAGAAAAATGTCCCTAAGAATATGACATCATTTTCTAATAATGATTTTTGTAGCACTACTAATTGGGTTGTTTTATTATGAATATCTCCTGTAATAATGGTTATTTTTACTTCACAGCATTTCTCTTCAGGATTTTTCATGATTTATTTTAGTTAGATGCATAAATTACTCAACAGCACACAGTAATTTTAAAGCACTACATTTATATTAAGATTGCTTCTTCAAAAAATGAAGACATTACTTTTTCTGTATTCCATGAAAATTATTTCTAGAATTGTTTTCAGTAGTCCTGATACATTTAAATATATTTTCACTGTCAATTCAGTATTAGATGAACGAGATATGCTTAGGTTTTGTCGACTGGAAACCATTTCCTCATATTTGATCATCATATTTGGATTAAGATTTGGTTTAAGTTTCAATGTCTGCTATTTTACAACTTTATGTTTGTAGTTTGTTTTGTATTACTTTTTAAAAGAATTATCATAAAAATGAAAAGAAAAAATACCTGGTCTGGAAGTGGTTGCACCAGAAGTGGTTATATACCTCTTTTAGGGGATTGGTGGTGTGAGGCATGGCTTCAATGAACATTTATGAAGTTCCTATTCAATGTCAGCTGTGACTTTGGACTGAAAATGAAAATTACAACGGTATAGATTTATCCCAGGCTCTTCAGACTCATTCCATGTTCATAATGGGGTTCTTATTAACTTTTCTGCTCTGAGTCATCAAAAGTCCAACTATTTCTTTAATTGGAAGAAATCAGGCAAAATCATCCAAATATTGAGCACAAGTCATTACACTCCTATGGGGCCTCTTAGAAGTCAGTCACACCATGCATGCATGCTAAGTCGCTTCAGTTGTGTCAGATTCTTGTGATAGTTGTGAACTATCGTCCACCAGGCTCCTCTGTCCATGGAATTCTCCAGGTAAGAAAACTGGAGTGGGTTGCCATGCCTTCCTCCAGAGGATCTTCCCAACACAGGGATAGAACCCACGCCTCTTATGTCTCCTGCATTGGCAGTGGGGCTCTTTACCACTAGCACCACCTGGGAAGCTGCCAGTCACACCAGACCCCATATTTAAACCTCAGTATCTTATTTTATTTTTTAATATTTATCTGTTTGGCTGCACCAGATCTTCATTGCAGCAGGTGGGGTCTTTAGCTTAGCCCTTGCGTGGGCTCTATTTCCCTGATCAGTGGTCTTACTTGGTCCCCTGAGTTGGGAGTCTTAGCACTGGACCACCAGGTTAAGTCCCAAATCTCAATGTTTTAAACAACATTGATGTAAAATAGAAATGAGTAAACTTATGCTACTTTTTCCTCACAAGTAAATAATAGGATTTCAGAGGAAGGAGTTTTGTGATGAAAGAGAGAAATGTTATTTTCTTCTAATTTTATCTAGAAGAAAATTGTCTAATTCTTAACATTTAAATTGAATTGCTGGAAATTAGTGAAAAATTCTAATTCCACTTTATAAAATCTCTGGCATGCAATTGAAAAGATAATGGCATTTTTAAATACCTCACACTCTTGAAAATATTTTAATTAATGGCAAAGTAGTGCTCAGTCTGCTGTGCCTTTTGCCTTAAAAAACAAATGAGATTCATAATGATCTAAAGATGTTGTAACGGAAGCATCTTACATCAGAACAAGCCCTTCCCCCAACTTTTATTTTCTTCCTAATGAGAATGTATATACCAGTGATGACTTTAGTATGTTTAGGATTTTTATGATGATACTTGTTTATCAAGTATCCTAGAATACTTACAATCATCTCAAAAGAGTATTTTTTCTCTGGAGAGAAGTCACTTCCGTATAAATATGTATGAGAGATAACACAGGCAGCTCAGTTAAGTTTCCAAACCAAGTGAGGAATTTATGTGAAGTATGTTTGCATTTTCCTGTCTCTCTTTGGTTAAGTCATAAATGCCCCCAAATTTCCATATTAAATTACCAGGTTCCTTAATTTCTCGATTGCTATTTCACTACCACCAACCTTACCAGGTTTACACAACAATAATGTATTCTTTCTCATAGTTTTATGGGTCAGTTTGGTGGTTTTTCTATTCCATGGAATATTGTTTGCCATCACTTATGTAGCCAAATTCAGCTGGGAACTTGGTTAGGAAAGGAACCCACTCATATGTCCATCAGCTCAGGAGGAATGGCTGAAACGCTCGCATTGACTGTACTTTCTCTCTCTGGATAGATTCTCATTATTCTTTTTTTTTTTTTTTCCCTCTCTTTTTAAAATTTTATTTATTTATTTGGCTGTGGCATGTGGAATCTAACCCCCTGACTAGGGATTGAACCTGGGCCCCCTGCATTGGGAGTTCAGTCTTAGCCCCTGGACCAGCGGGGAAGTCCCTGATTCTCACTGTTCTTCAGTCTAACCCAAGCTTACGTACTTGGCAAGTGGCTAAAGAGAGAATACATGTGGAAGCATCTCAGGCTCTCGGTCCCAGGCCTGGGGCTGGCCAAAGCAAGCACCAAGGTCGAGTCAGACTTCAGATTCAAGAGGAAAAGTAGATTTCCCCCTCTTTAGAGGATGAGTAGCACCCTGTGTATAGAATGAAGAGGGGAATGTTTGGTGTCCATCTTCGGAAACAATCTCACTGGCCTCTTCTCTGAGCCACTGGGGAGCTAGATCTTGTGATCCACAGACAGTACTTCCTGCTAGTCTAGAAACAGCCAGGAAGGGGGTGGGGTGGGGCTGGAGTTCCTGGTAGAGCAGCCACGATAAGGATGTGCTCAGGTCTCACGCAGCAGCAAGCGTGAGGACCTGTGGCATCAGGAAATGGGAAGCTATAGAGGAAGCCGGGTTTTCACTGCATAAACAGCCAGTTTGAGGGGATGCATGAACTGGGTCTAGTTCAGTTCAATGTGAAGCACCAAAGTGATTATATCAGTTCACATTTGCACTACAGTCTTTCCTGATTGCATGTTTCTTGAAGTAGACCCTTACTGAATTCCATAATATCTGGAATAGTAGCCGCTATTGGTCTAACTTGCTATTTAGACCATATGATGCTGCATCCATCCTCAATCGTTCAGTCATATCCAACTCTTTTCGACCCCATGAACTGTAACCAGTCAGGCTCCTTTGTCCATGAGACTAAATAATTAAAGTAAATAGAAAATGAAAAATTTCTCTTAATCTTTTCTTAATAATATACACATTTATTAAGAGACTCTGGGTTTCGAATGTTACAGCTTCGATCTTTTAAGCCATTAAATCTAGCTCGCTAACTTTTCGGACGAGAAGAGTAATTATTTCAGTCTCAGCAAGGAGATGATGTAGCCTGGACTGGAGGAGGAAGTGGCAGTGAGGAAAAGTGGGGTACATGGTCTGAGAAAAGTCACTGTTCACCCTGTGCCCTTCCTAAAGTTGAGACCAGGGTTTGGGATTCCAGAACCCCAATGCAGGAGCTGGGATGTGGGTGCCTGCTTCCCGTTTGTGCTTTGTGAGCAAAGGTGGTCAACCCTATGTAGAAAGATTGACCTTCCTTATTGTGTGGGGCTCAAACCAGATGTATATACATGGGCACTGCGCTAAGTAGCTTCGGTTGTGTCTGACTCTGTATGAACCCATGGACTGTAGCCCGCCAGCCTCCTCTGTCCATGGGATTCTCCAGGCAAGAATACTGGAGTGGGTTGCCGTACCCTCCTTTGGGGGATCTTCCCCACCCAGGGATCAAATCCGTGTCTCTGATGGGTCCTGCATGGACAGGCAGGTTCTTTACCACTAGCACCACCTGGGAAGCCAATCTATACATTATCATGTATAAAATTAGATAGCCAGTGGAAATTTGCTGTATGATGCAAAGAACTCCGATCCAGTGCTCTGTGACAACCTAGAGGGGTGAGGTGGGTGGGATTGGGAAGAAGGTTCAAGACATGGGGGTGGGGCAGGGGAGACATTAGGACTGATGCATATACACGGCCATGCTGGTGGGAAGCTGCTGTAAGCACAGGGAGCTCAGCTCGGTCAAGTTCAGAGCTCAGTGATGACCTAGAGGGATGGTATGGGGGATGGGGGTGGGAGGGAGGTTCAGGAGGGAGGGGACGTATACATACCTATGGCTGATTCATACTGATGTATGGCAGAGACCAACATCATAATGGAAAGCAATTATCCTCCAGTTAAAAATAATTTTAGAAATTAATATATTTAAATACATATATAAAAACATCAAAAAATTAATGTAGACATAGCAGTGATGTTTCTGTCTAAGAAGAGCTTCAGAGATCCCACACACTCAGAATGTAAAGAGACTGTCCCTTAATTGCCATGGCTTCCCTCTTTGTTTAGTTGGTCCACCTGCAATGCAGGAGACCCCAGTTTAATTTCTGGGCTGGGAAGATCCACTTGAGAAGGAATAGGCTGCCAACTCGGTATTCTTGGACTTCCCTTGAGGCTCATCTGGTAAAGAATCTGCCTGCAATTTGGGAGACCTGGGTTCGATCCCTGGGTTGGGAAGATCCCCTGTAGAAGGGAAAGGCAACCCACTCCTGTATTCTGGCCTGGAGAATTCCTTGGACTGTATAGTCCATGGGGTTGCAAAGAGTCAGACACAACAGAGTGACTTTCACTTTCACTGAGTGGGTAGAGAGGAGGGTGGGTGAGGGAGCTGGTGGCCTGAGTTTTGTCGTGGAAGAATGAATCCTGTTATTGAGCCACATTGCAGCTTCTGTCTTTGTTGTCAAGGATACCAACTTGAAGGATGTCGCTATCTCAGCAGAGAGGTGCCTATAGGGAGGCGGGACTATCACTATTACCTTTCCAGATTATAAGCTCTCTTTAAGTAAAGATGCTACTGCATCCCCAGGGTCAAGAGTATGGTCCACACTCAAATAAAAGTTGGTTGGTGAATAAATGAGTAACATATTAGTCAGGGATATGGATTCTGCTGAGCTTTTATTTGAATCCAGAGTTTCACTACTTCCTAGTTATATGTTCTCTGTTCAGTCCTAAGTAAAATGCAAATAATGCCTTTCTCAAAATAGACTCATGAATATAAAGAATTTCACACAGTACTGAGCAAATACAGATGCTCAGAAATAACAGGTTGAATATACTGTTAGAATGTAAGAGAAAATTTCATAACAGCAACTTTGAGAGCTAGATGGATCTCATTACTTAAAGGAACAAATTCCTGTTTAGAAAATCTACCAATATTTGAGCATATAAAATTTTTTCTTTTCCTCCAATAAGCATTTAAACTTCTTTTTTTTTTTTTTTTCGCATTGAGTGAAATGTTCTCATCAGAGACCAGATCAACAAAAGAGAGCTTGCGTAGAGAATATTTTAATGTATAAACATGACATCAGAAACAATGATAAAACATCTAGTCTGGTACCTGAGTAAAGTCATTCCCTTAAAAGGAGAAAGAAGTGAAAGTTGCTCAGTTGTGTCTGACTCTTTGCAATCCCATGGACTGTACAGTCCATGGAATTCTCCAGGCCAGAATACTGGAATGGGTAGCCTTTCCCTTCTTCAGGGAATCTTCCCAGCCCAGGGATCGAACCCTGTCTCCCACATTGCAGGCGGATTCTTTACTAGCTGAGCCACAAGGAAGTCCTTAAAAGGAGAAGGGGATAACAGAGGATGAGATGGTTGTATGGCATCACTGACTCAATGAACATGAATCTGAGCCATCTCTGGGAGATAGTGAAGGACTGGGAAGCCTGGGGTGCTGCCGTCCATGTGGTTGCAAAGAGTTGGACACAACTTAGCAACTGAGTGCACACACACATTTGCTGGTTTTCCTAATCAATGATTAAACTCACCAATAAGCAGCTACTTGCACTTAAACCCCCAGACTCACCAGCTGCCATGTTCTGACACCAACACGCGTAACTCCGCAGTGACACACTGCTGACGACAGGCGTGTGGGATTCAGCCTTTTCTGTTTAGTGCTGAATACCCTGCAGCGAAAGACAAACACAAGGCCTGGAGCAAAATCTCTTGATTAACAGTATGCAGCCCTTTAAAGTGATGTTACAAACTTTTATCTGAAACACCGCTTGGAGCGGCAAAAGATGGAATCCGTTGCTATGAGAGCTGCCAAACAGCCCTGGTAGATTAATGTGTGATAGATAATAACCTTCGTATACTTCAATATTAGAGCCTCTGTTCCCGATGGCAATAAATAACCTTTCCTTCCCTTTGGTGAACAGTCTTTTTATCCCAAAACTATGTGTGAAGGTACTTTGGTAAAAGATTTTCCAGAAAAACCCACAGACCACATAGATCTGACTTGATCAGCGATTGCCTCGGGCTGTCTTCCTGTGCTTCTAGTTCTCCACAATATCTCATTTTCCAACATGTGTAAATTGAACTGTTTGTAATCAATTGTAAATGCTCTGAAGTTAGGGATCCCATCCACACCTTTGAAAATGAGGCATCGTCGTTAAAATGATGAGCAATCCATGTTCATCTCTTCTAATATTTTTTTCTATATTTTATTTTGATCCAGAGCTTTAACATTATAAAATAATGACTTTGGTCTTAGGCAAAACTTTACAGTATTTTTATTTTTTGAAAAAAGTTGATTTGGAAGAACTGATTTATTTTCCTTTATTTGGAGCCACCTTAGATCCCGTGGAGAAGGAAATGGCAACCCACTCTAGAATTCTTGCCTGGAGAATTCCATGGACAGAGGACCCTGGCAGGCTGCAGTCCATGAAGTCTCACAAGCCGGACATGTCTGAGTGACTTAGCACCCACGCAGGGCACTGTCTTATCCAAGCTGTCAGATTGAATCTATCTATATGGATACAGATATAGATCTATATGATGATATATGATATATAGATATAGCTCTATATGGTATATAATCTATATCAGTATCTCTATTTACACCTTTATCTGTATCATCTGTGTGTTGAATTGTCTATCTCTATCTCTAAGATTCAGAAGATGCCTGGAGCCTAGGGATTGACAAATCTCTAACAGAATGAGCGTATATGTATACACATGCATACTTTTATGGGAAACGTTAGAGAATGTGAAAACTGCTGGAAAGAACTGAATGTGAACTGTTAGAAAAAGAGGAAACTTGATATTTCATCCAGTATCATAGTTGGTTTCAGGCTGCTTTCTTTTTCTTTTTTTTGAAATTAGTGTTTTCTTTTTATTTAATTTGTTTAGCTATACCAGGTCTTATTTGCAGCATGTGGGATCTAGTTCCCTGACCAGGGATCGAATCCCAGCCTCCTGCACGGGGAGTGCAGACTCTTAGCCACTGGACGACCACGGAAGTCCCTCGTGCTGATTTCTTGCGAATCCATTACTTTCGGAGAAATTGCTTTACCCCTTGGTGAAATTAGAAAATCAACCAAAAACGATTTTATTTTAAACATTCTTTCAAAATACAGAAAACGGGTTTTAGAATTTAGGAGACTTGGATATATATTTTTCCTTTACTCTGAAGTAAATAGTTGAAATTTATGCATTCATAGCCTGCAGTAAAATACTTTTCTGTTTGAATGAACTTTCCTATCTGTTGAGTCCTGCTAGACTAGTGTCCATTAGAGCAATTAACTCTAATTAGCACATCTATGGTCAAGGCTGGACGAGATCCTGTTAATGGGATGGACAGAAAGGAAAATCCCGTTATCTCCACTAGTACTGATCCTTACAGAAAAGAAGGTGGAAATGCACTGTTAGGAATCTGTAAGGCAAGTCCACTGCCACTACCCCAATGGCAGCAATCACGAAGGTCCATCTCCTGCGATTCCTGCTTGTGGTTTTCATGAACGTTATTTTCATCTAGAAATGGCAAAGGAGATTTCAAAGAAATGATAATGTTATTCACCTTCAGGGTTGAAATCCTCCCAGTGGGCTGCAGTGCACATTTTATATTTGAACATAATGGAGACCACAATTCCTCATGAATGTGGTTTAGTGAAATACATAGGAAGTTTTCTGTGTAATACAAGCTTGCAAAATGCCCTCAAGTTAAATAGACAATAGTGGTTCTTGCTCCTTTCCTATTCTTTTAATCAGGAGTGGCTCAGACAGTAAAGAATCTGCTTGCAATGCAGGAGACTTGGGTTCAAGCCCTGGGTCGGAAAGATCCCCTGGAGAAGGGAACGGCAACGCATTCTGGTATTCTTGCCTGGCAAATCCGGTGGAGAGAGGAGCCTGGTAGGCTACAGTTTGTGGACTCACAAGGAGGCAGACACAACTGAGTGACTGAGCACACACCCGCACACACAGTTATAAGGTTTACGTGGAAACACACAGAGAGGGTATACTGCCTTCAATTCATTTCTGAACAAGTTGAAAAACAAACCAATGAAGAAACAAATGGTATAATTAAAGAGTAGCAAAGCCAACAAGAAAATCAGAAGTGTAAGTAATGACTTGGTATATTTTCTACATTGCTGGATTTATTCTATGTATGAAACATTCAAGAATGGAGGTACTGCTTTGTGATAGGTAAAAAAACAAAAACAAACAAACAAAAAAACCCCAGTGTGCATCTTTTTCTTCTTTTCAAAATATTTAGTGTCTACCATTCATCAGCGGGCCAAGTAAATCATGGCTTCTTCAAGTGCAAGGATCGAAACCAATTACCATTAGTGACCATCAGGTGCAGCAGATCCCTTCTGTCCTGTTGCCTGCATCACAATGATCTCCCAAGTGTGCCCGTGCAATTTAACAGAAAGATCAATACACAACCGCAGTTAGCAGCAGCTCTCTTGAAGTGCTTCACAAAACATGCTACATTTCTCGACCAAATAAATGTCAAAACATTCCACCAGCTACAATTCTTGAGAGAAATCGTTCTTCTGAAACATTATTGACATACTTTAACCTGCATTTCCCCCTGCTCGTGGGCTTCCTACCGGCCAGTCAATTCTGATTTGGCCAGAGGCGCATCGACGTGGGTCCCCCGCTGACTTGCTCTGGTGGCCTGGATGGTATCAGAATGTGGTAGATAGGTCTTTGGTTCAAAGGTCAGTGATCTAACGCTGACCCAAGGTCAAGGTGACGGCAACCTCTCTCCAGAGACTTGGCTTCATCTCTAATATGCCCTTGAAATCAATCAATATCATCACAGCGCATGCCTCTCTAAACATAAAAGACTGCCTGATGTGAATGCTTCTAGGTTACCTCCTGCAAACCGAAAGCTTAAAAGCCGTCTAGGAGGAAGGTGGAATAGACTTTATGTCTCACTTCATGGAAGTGCTGTTATAAAACCTTTCAGTGATAGTGATTTTTCAAATACGTATACACAGAGATTTAAAAATATATCTATCTATTGAAATATGAATATAGAGAGAGATGAGGGGAGAGGGAGAAAATGAAATACATTTTCCTTTCAGTGGGTTATTTCTGGTTGGTTGGCATCAAAACTGGCATTGTGGCATTTAAAAAAATTTTTTTTTTCGTATATGTTCTGTGATGTGATTGAGAAGATCTTAGAAGTTGCTTAAGAGTTCGACCTGGCAGGAACATTTCCTTTGATGTTTGCTTTGTTTGTTTCAATTCTGAGTCCTTTGAAACAAGTTTCCCCTTAGTTTTTCTATAAATTATTTTATTTGAAAATGTGAAAATCTTTTGGATGGCACTCTGGGAAACAATCCAACACACAAGCAAGCAGAAAAGCATCAAGTTAGACTAAGCTTTCATGTTTACAAAAATAAGGGACCGTTTATTCAGAATGGTGCTCTCCTTTGCTCCGAACTCATGAACACATGGCCCATAGGACTTAGTCAGTGCTATCGCCCACGTGAATCACAGCAGAGACATAACCACAGATGGACAACAAGGAAAATTGTTATTAAAAATAAGAAAAGTTTGTTTCCATGTCTTGACTATTTTGAGCAGAGCTTCTATGAACATAGGGGCACAGGTATCTTTTCCAATTATAGTTTTGTCCAGGCACAACATTCTAAGTCAACTATACTTCAATGACAAAACAAGAAAAAATGACAAAAGGGATAGAAACTATTGTTCTACCAAAATGGGTTCTTTAAATTTTTTTGGAAACCAAACTTATTATTAGGTAACTGAATTAAACTGCAATTTCCAAATAAAGCATGTTAGTTCTATTAATTCAGTAGTTAAATATAATAGGTATGCTGAATCAACAGTTTCATTTAGTTTCTCACACAGCTCTACCACTGGTGTTTATTATGTTTACACTAAATACAGATCTAGTAAAGATGAATTAGTAAGAAAGAAAAGATCTCTACCAAAAAACACAATGTTAATATTATCTTCTGGGTGCAAAGTCATTCAGTGGAGTATGGAAATATAAGCATGATTGTTAAAACATTTAGCAAATGGCAATGGATATATTAGGACTCTCAGGCTTGATTTATTTTCAGTAAAAATCAGCAGTAGCAGCCTTAGTGATAAATTTCCCCTTGACTCCTCTTAAACTTGTATAGTCTCTTTTAAGCAAACAAGAGTCTGCTAAGACTATTCATCATTGATTTGTCGTCATTGCTGTTGTTCAGTTGCTAAGTCGTGTCTCTTGGCGACCCCGTGGACTGTAGGACACCAGGCTCCTCTGTCCTTCACTCTCTCCTGGAGTTTGCTCAAATTCACGCCCGCTGAGTCGGCAATGCTATCGAACCATCTCATCCTCTGGTGCTCTCTTCTCCTTTTACCTTTAATCCTTCCCGGCATCGGGATCTTTTCCATTAATTAACAAACCTCAAAAGTAAGATAATAAACAGTACTTTCCCAGTTTTTTGCTACTATCCATTTTCAAGACATTATCCAAACACATGGATTTCATATGAAAGATGGAAAAATCTCATGAAGATTCAAACGTAACTTTCTCAGTAAAGCAGCAATTAGATATCTCATGGAAAAAAAGATCAATGTCATTCCCTCTTTCTCCAAATGCACAGACACACATCATCAATAAAGTTCTAAAGAAATGTTTCACGTATACATTTTAGATTATGAGGACCATCACTGAGATAACATGCAAGAATTCTCCAGAGCCACTATATCACCAACATGAGATGAAATTAAACATATAATAGCTAATACAGAATTTACCATATCCTGTCACACAAATGAGTTTGCTTCCTTCAAAGACCACGTCCAAATACTTAGCCAAGGATTTAAATATTATAACCTTATATAGTATGAAAATTCCTTAAAATAATTAACTTATTGAAATAGTTATTTAACATCTGTTTAACAAATTGCAAATATTATCCTTTAACTTGAAAGAAAATTAAATCTAACCCCTTTTGGAGAAGACTGTTTTAATTAACAATATTTATATATGTTTTGCATCTCATAGTTTTAGGTACTTTGGGGAAAAGATTGCTTTCTGTTCCACTCTTTGTAAAATTCTATGGTGTGTCTCTTCTTAACACTTATCAACTATTTCAGAAATTGTCTTCAAAAATCTAAGCAGCCATTTTATGAATGTTCATGTTATATTTTTTCATATCTGTTAATTTTATATCATTTTTGAGATACGCATTTTTCTGTATTCTAGATCAGAAGACTCTGATAGGTAAAGAAATCATTTCATATTTGGTTTCTAAATTCAAGTCTGAATCTAAGGTCCATGTTTTGTAAGTTGTAGGCTATTCTCATGTTGCCTTACTAAGTGTATACAGAGGCTTTATGGTCAATGGAGAGAAAATTCTTATCAAAGAGAACTTATCCTTATTTATCAGATTTGGGAATGACATCAGACTAAGAGCAATCATTAATGCAACTAATGACACAACCAGTATCCAGAAACACTTGATGGAATTAGAGAAGAGATGTTTAGTTTTCACTAACACAACAGAATTAAGTAATTTCTTACAATTAATTTTTTACAAAATCACAATTGTACCAATAAATGAAAGCTCACAATTAAAAATCAGAAAGTGGGAGGTAAAACTTAGCGAGAAGTTGAGGTAGGAAGATGAGGTCTTTGGATGCTTGAACATCCAACGGCACAGTTGAAGTCCAGGTCTCAGAATTTTCTCTGCTCCTGTTGCTGCGTGGTCCTGCTTACACCCCACGTGGTAGCTGGAACTCCCTTTCCTCATCTGAAAGTTGAGGATAATAATGACTACTTTCATTGTGAGCCTTAACTGAGATAATACATATTGTTGAAGAGATCCACCAGGCAAAACAAATGAAAAGGAACATCAGTATAAAATGTTAGAACATCAGACATAAAGAGCCCACAAACTTACTGAGGGAAGGAAAAATAAAGCCATATGACAAGTAGCTAGTGGGGATGGCAGCAGATTCTTAAGCAGAGGGGACAAAAGTCAAATATGATGACTTCAAACTCAGAGGGAAAAAACGGCATATACCTGGAGTCCCACGTCTGGTGAAGTTATCAGTAGGATACAAAGACAGATTAGGATATTTTAGATACACAAGAATGATTTAATTCTTTAGTCCCTTTCTTAGGATATGACTGTGAAGCTCAGGAGAATGAAGAAAGTGGAAAAACAGAATACAGCAAACAGGCTTACATTTTTTGGTTCATCTGGTCAGGCACACTGGAAAACAGAGATGGATGGTGTGAGCCCAGGAAGAGATACAGCACAGATCATCATCTTGTCCTCTGTTCTGTGTAGCACATCCACCCAGTTTTACGAGGATGTGATTTAAATGCTTAACATAGTAATTATCATCTGTAATAGGAAAGAACTGAGTGGTCAAAGCAGGCTTTAAAAACTTGAGACACCTTTGTTTTATCTGATGTCACGGTAAGTCCAACCACAGGGTGGAATAGAGTGTTCGGAAGCCTAGTCCACTCAGAGAAGTGGTGACAAGGGAGAGGAAGGTCCAGTGGGTGATGATGAGTTACCTGAGCTTTGCTGGCCCGTTCTTAGTCGCTCAGTCATGTCCAGCTCTTTGCGACCCCATGGACTGCAGCCCACCAAGCTCCTTTGTCCATGGGGATTCTTCAGAATGCTGCAGTGGGTTGCCCATGCCCTTCTCCAGGGGATATTCTCAACCCAAGGATTGAACCCAGGTCTCCAGCCTTGCAGGCAGATTCTTTACCATTTGAGCCATCAAAAGCATAACAGAAATGCTTTTGTTAAGCTTTGTTTTGCCCCTTGTTTGCCTAAGGATCTGTTTAAAAGCAGAGCTCTATTGATGTCTCTGAGAGGGAATTGCACCGTCCAGCTGATAAGAGTCCAGCTACTCCAAACCAGGTCCAATCTGCTTCTTTGTACATCAGTTTTCTGATACCACCCAGCGTGGCCTGTCAGATCTGATAGAAGAGTAACAGCATCAGGACATCTAACTTGCACCTGGTAGATGCTCTTGCTCTTCTTCCTTGGAGGAAGTAGATGATATCTATATGATCACCTTCCTTCCATATTGTGGTTCTTCAGATGATTTTAAAGGCATTTGATAATGTTGGTTACTTTTAAAGATATGAAAGTGGAAGTGAAAGTCAGTCTCTCAGTCATGTCTGACTCTTTGTGATCCCACGGACTCTAGCCTGCCAGGCTCCTCTGTCCGTGGAATTCTCTAGGCAAGAATACTGGAGTGGATTGCCATTTCCTTCTCCAGGGGATCTTCCCGACCCAGGGGTTGAAACTGGGTCTGTTGTGTTGCAGGCAGATTCTTTACCACTGAGCCACCTGAGAAGCAGAAATATCATTAAATGCGGTTAATTCATTTTGCCAAATATCAGCCTCATAGTACTAGAAAAAATAATTTATTCTTTCTAGCATTATTAGCTGATGTTTCTAATTTAACCTGTTCTTTGCCAGCTACTGAGGATCAGAATGAACTTGCTTTTTCTGCCCACATTGTTGTCATTTGCTAAAGGCTAGTAAGGAAGGACTCCATCCACCCTATGCATATTGTCACATAAAGTCACAAAAAGAGTGTGAGAGGAGCAATTCATAAATGTTGGATTCCTGGGCATTTGCATGTTATTAGGGCTTCTAAATTTTTTTTTTTTACAGACGGCTTACTTTTAAACTTCTTTTGAAATGTCAATAAAGAGAGTGATCATTTGTATATAGAGCTAAAAAAGAATAAATCTGATTTACATCAAATACTCAGGAGGGTAGAGCTGCAATTTTATCAGATTTCTAGTTAAAAAAAAAGATTGAAATTGTCACACTGACATTAATTAATAACAAAACATGTGAAACAATATCTGGGCATAATTAAGATTAATCATCAGTCCAACTACTGTCAGGATTATATCTTTGACAAGTACTTTGAACTGCATTAGCTGTGGGTTATCGTTGAGACAAAGCTACTTTTTTTTTTTTTTTTTTGCTTTTGTTGAATTAGAGTTCCTCTTTTAATTAAATCAATATGTTGTCCTTCCCACCTGAAAAATTAACCCAAAATGCTACCTCCTGATAGATTTGTAAAAATGCTGAAGGGAACACTGTAATCAGATGACCAAAGAAGCATATTATTTTTAATATTTCCATGACAAATAGACTTCGGGGGCTTCACTGGTGGCTAAGTGGTAAAGAATCCATCTGCCAATGCAGGAGACTTAACAAACATGGGTTCAATCCTTGAGCTAGGAAGATCCCCTGGAGGAGTAAATGGCATCCCACTCTAGCATTCTCGCCTGGGAAATCCCATGGACAGAGGAACCTGGCTGGGTTCATGGGGTTACAGAGAGTCAGACATGACTGAGAGTCTGAGCAAATAGACATAACCTAATGCCCTTCCTCCACCAAATAAGTTTTAAGGCACTACGTTATTCTTCTAAAATAATCTCTTCATAAATCAAATATTCAAATATAAATGCAGTATAGCAACTTTAATTTTCTCTAATATGTTTTAAGTGAATCTAATATTTTATACCACTTTTCAGTTGCTCAGTCATGTCTGACTCTTGCAACCCCATGGACTGTAGCCGACCAGGCTCCTCTGTCCATGGAATTCTCCAGGCAAGAATATTGGAGTGGGTTGCCATTCCCTTCTCCAGGGGATCTTCCCAACCTAGGGATCAAATCTGCATTGCAAGCAGATTATTTACCATCTGAGCCACCAGGGAAGCCCAACAAAACAAACAAAATGATGGACACCCAGGTTTCCAAACTCTTAAAGAAACAAGTACATAAGCTTAGCCAGGGCCAGCTTTCAATGACTTGGGCAAAGTATTTCATAGTCATGATCCCCTGAAGAACATAGCTGCATGAGAAGTTTGCTTATGGATCTTCTCAGAATTGTCCATCTGCAGCGGCAAAGGGAAAGTATTGGTTCATTGGCTCCAACCTCTGACTCATTGGTTGAGACTGCCCCATAGGTATGAACTCTGTTGTAGCTTTCGGTAGCACATGTAAAGTGTGCCAAGAGGGGGCTGTCAAAACAACTGTGTAAAGGCAGGAGATAGTGAATGCACAAAACTACTGGAAACCTTATTCACCATACCTGTAACTGGAATTAGAAGTGAGACCCTCAAGGTGTTAGATAAGCCACAGAAATTTTGTAAACATAACCAAGAAATTTCCTTACTGATACCACTCCCACCATCCCTCACAGCATGGTCCTCAATAGTGAAGATCTCTGTTATCATAGCAGTCCTGTACCTTTAAGTGAGGACCAGAGGGCAAGGCTTGCTGGGTCCAGATCCCAGCACCATAAGTTGCCATGTGACCTTGGACACATTAACCTCTTTGTGCCTCAATTTCCCCATCACTAAAATGGAAATAATAGGACTTATTTTCCTTATATATCCCAATGTCAGGGATATATAAGCACCACCTATAGATATTTTCTAGAGCTTGCCATTCATGAGTATATTAATGGATCAGATTATCTGAGGAAATGTCAGTGGTTCTTATCCTAGATGCATTGAAAATATCAAGAGAGGAACAGGGTTTTCAACGCAGTTGTTGAAAGAAGGTTTGAGTGAGATGGGCAATTGAGGGCCTCAGTTCTTCCAGAATTGAGTGTACAAGGAGAAAGCAAATCTGTAAAAATAAAAGGGGAGTGGAACTGAGGACACAAGCCTTATTTTTGTCTCTAGAGAAATGAAGTGATAATCTGGAGAGCATATTTTTTTTGCATCAATTTTGTATGAGACATCTCAGCCATAAAAAAGAAAGAGATAATGCCATTTGCAGCAACATGTAATCACCTAGAGATCGTCATACTGAGTGAAGTAAGTCAGAAAAAGGAGGACAAATATATGACATCGCTTATATGTGGAATCTTAAAAGAAATGACACAAAGGAATCTATTTGCAAACTTATGGTTACTGGAGTGGGGGATAAATTGGGAGATTGGGATTGACATGTACACTCTACTATATACACACTAGATAACTGATAAAAGGCCTTCCCTTGGGCCTCAGATGGTAAAGAATCTGCCTGCAATATGAGACCCAAATTTGATCCCTGGTTAGTACTCTTGCCTGGAAACTCCCATGGACGGAGGAACCTGGTAGGCTGCAGTCCATGGGGTCGCTAAGAGTCGGACACGACTGAGCAACTTCACTTTCACTTTTCACTTTCATGTATTGGAGAAGGAAATGTCAACCAACTCCAGTGTTCTTGCCTGGAGAATCCCAGGGATCGGGGAGCCTGGTGGGTGGCCATCTATGGTGTCGCACAGGGTCGGACACAACTTAGCACAAAGTAATTTGGGAAGATTCCCTGGAGAAGGGAATGGCTACCCACTCCAGTATTCTTTCCTGGAGAATTCCATGGACAGAGGATCTTGTGGGCTACATATGGGTCACAAAGAGTCAGACATGATTGATCGACTAACACACACACACACACACACAAACCTAATAAAAAACCTACTGTATAGCACAGGGAACTCTGCTCCTTACTCTGTAATGACCTGTGTGGGGGAAGAACCTAAAAAAGAGTGGATATGTGTTTATGTATAACTGATTCACTTTGCTTATATAGCAGAAAATAATGCAACATGGTAAATCAGTTATACTTCAATAAAATTAAAAAAAAAAAAAGAAAGAAACCTAGTTGTAGCAATATCCAAACAAAACATTCCTCTGAGGGAAAGTCTGCTTTGCAGAGAAAGTGACCAGGAGAAACAGGGCAACAGCTTCCTTCTCATCACCTCTGAGAACAAATTTGGAGCAAGCAACGCTGTGCTAGGTGGATACCAGGATCTTCCTTGGGCTGGGTTTTCTGAAGAAAGTGTCTTTCCAACCATTTTATCTGTGATTTCTCTTCTGTGCCTTTTACAGTCTTGCCACCCCAAGTATTGTTTCTGGAAGGCCGCTTCATCACGCGGGAGCTCTTTAGAAGATTCTCAAACCCCACCATGACCAACTAAACCAGAAGCTGAGTTTTGGCAAGATTCTCTGGTAAGTCACGTGCTTAAAGTGTGAAAAGTGCTGGTAAGAGTGAGTATTGTTCAGAAGTGAGTTTTGCTTTTGTTTTTAAGTAGATGGGTATAAATGAAGTCTTTATTGTTCGGTTGCTGCTAAAATAATCCTACGTAAACTTCCTCCATAAATATCTTAAGAAAAGGTTTTAAATTACAGTGATTTCCTGCTTTCTCAAACTCTTCCACTTCAGTTTTGAAGTCCTTCATCTACTTCTGCCGTTCTTAGAGAATTGAGATGAGGCGGCAGTCTTTATGTCATGTCTAATGAGGATGTTGGGAGTTGGGTATGGAAAGAAATAAAAATCAGAGACACATACAAAATATATATTTTCATATTGGTGTTGCTATGAATGCATCTTGATTCCCACTGCATTATAATTTTCATATATTTCTGTTCTCATTATTATACAGCTCTAGGAAATATAAATAGCAGCATAAAGATATATATTTTTTTCTAGTCAAGAGCAGAAATATACAGAGAAGTCAGGATTATCTGTTTTTGTTTATAGAATGCTGGCTTACTCATCTCATTTTCTTAGTACCATTTATTGAACTCATCTGTATGCTATCAAATGCACAGAACTAAGCTGCATGATATTCTCCTACCAGGTTATTTATAACCTTGATATGTATGTGCAAACTCCTGCCCATGTGTGAACTCTGCCCTCTGTGATTCTGATGAACAAATTTATAATAAATAAATAAAAATGACGAGCAGTGAGCCAGCTAATCAGTGTCCTTTTCAAGATTAAGTGTACTAAATGAAAACAAAAACAAAAATCAGTTGAAACTATCCATAAAACCATGCATACATGCGTGCTAAATTGTTTCAGTCATGTCCGATTCTTTGCAACCCTATGGACCATAGGCTGCCAAGATCCTCTATCCATGTGATTCTCCAGGCCAGAATACTGGAGTGGGTTGCCATGCCCTCTTCCAGGAGATCTTCGTGACCCAGGGATCAAACCTGAGTCTCTTAATGTCTCCTGCATTGGCAGGCAGGTTCTTTACCATTACCACTAGCGCCACCTGGGAAGCCCCCATAAAACCATATGCATCACTAATTTTTTTAACCAATAAATGTTAAAGTAAAATGTGAAATCTTTTCCTACAAATTTATTAATAATATATGTGTTCATTCTTGATTAACTCCTAAAATGAACTCTCCTTCAGATGTAAAGCTTTCTTGAATTAAAAAGAAAAAAAATTGCAAGACTTCGCTGGTGGTCCAGTGGTTAAGACCCTGCATACCCAGTGCAGGGGACATGGGTTCAATTTCTGATCAGGGAAGATCCCACCTGCGCCCCTGCCACAAAAAGCAAAACAAAACAAAAAATATTACAGGAGGTTGTGAGAGAGACCAGGGAAAACATAGAGCTTACAGTGCCGCTCAGGACCTCGTTCAGTACCTTGAACAGCACTTCTTGTGATCTGAATAAGGGATCTGGCTATTTACATTGCACTGCTCCCTGAAATCAATCAGCTGACTCGTGCATTTAACACCCAGATTCTACATATTCTGTGAAACAGATAAGATGTCCAATTAGGCAACAGTACATTTATTGTTTTACAGTCACCCCTCCCAACATGTCTCCACTGTTTCATTTTGATTTGTGCACACAGTTATTTGTGGGTTCCCACTCAGATTTTAACTTGGTTTGCTTAGAAAAAACAAAAGTAAATCAACCCTCGTTGTTGCTCCGGTTTAGTTACTAAGTCGTGTTGGACTCTTTGTGACGCCGTGGACTGCAGCATGCCAGGCCTCCCTGTCCCTCACCGTCTCCTGGAGTTCGCCCAAGCTCATATCCATTGAGTCAGTGATGCTGTCCAAACCCTCTTGTGAAGGGTCAATTTATTAGAAATGAGAGGTTATGAAAGTCAAAGGATTCTCCTGCCTTTGAAGGAGAAGTTAGAGCTGGAATATAGTCAGGAAGAATGACAGTAAGTTCCTAGCCTCTTTCCCCATCTTTTCAGAAAGGTTCCTGGGCAGGGTGACCCAGTTTCCTGAGGCGATTCCAGCTTCCACTTGAGGATCTGGAATAATCATCGGTATCCCGTGTGTGCCTGCTAAGTCACTCAGTCGTGTCCCATTTTTTGTGACTCCACAGATTGTAGCCCAACAGGCTCCTCTGTCCATGGGATTTCCCAGGCACGAATCCTGGACTGGGTTGCTGTTTCCTTCTGCAGGGGATCTTCCTGACCAGGGGATTGAACCTGGATCTCCTGCCCGGCAGATGGATTCTGTATAGTCTGAGCCACCAAAGACGCCCCAGCATACACATAGTATGTGCAAAATATTTGGAGTAATGAATAAGAATTTTCCAAAAATAATGACAGACAAGCCCAGGGATCTGAGAAAGCACGATGCAGAATAAACCTAAGTATATCATGTTCACAATGCAAGAAACCAAAATAAAGGAAATGTTGACAGAAAAGATAAGGGAAAATGTATAAATGAACCAGGATAGGATTGCCTTTTGGTTGAAGTTCATTGCTGGATGATAAACACACGAGGGCTTGCTATACTGTTTTATTTCTTCTCGTCCTCATTGGACAATGTTCAGAATAAAAACTTTATAAAAGACAAGAAAGTTGTAAAGTTGAAGAAAACACCAAAAAGTACATGTAATGTTATTCCCTTAACAAAAAGTTTGAGAAACTGGTGAAACAAATCATTGACGATAATGGTTATCTTTGGAGAGAGAATATAAAGGGTACATGAGGGGCTTCCTGGGTGTTGGCAGTGTTTTTTGTTTTATTTTTTCTGTATCTGGTTGGCCATTTGGCCTTGTGAAAATTCACTGAGCTCTCTATGTACTGTCTATAATTGTTTCTGTGTTAACCTTATACTTTAGCAGAAAGTTAAACATAAATTTTTAAATAATCCTGTGCTTAGGTTAAGAACTCAACATCGTCAGGGGTGGTATAGGAAGATGGGACCGCCAAACGCTCATGTCTATGAGGAATCACACAACCAGAAGGAAGGAAATCAGATAAAGACAGAGTGTCCACTTCTTCAGAAAGGTTCATTTTTAAAATAAAATTAGTTGATTTGTAGGGCAAGATGAATCACTGTATTAATATAACCCAGATTAGACAAATTTATTGGTGAATCCTCAGCTTATAATTGCTGTAGACTGTCCTAAGCTATATGGCTATTTCTAGTCAATTATAAGCATAGATTTCTATTAAAACAAAAAGTAGTAACAACAAAAATACCTTATCTGAGCCAGCTTTACTTAGGGAAGAACAACTGGACATACCACATAGGAAAAGGAAAATTTACTAATTTATAACTTTATGTGTTGGACTTCCCAGGTGGCTCGGTGGAAAAGAATCTGCCTGTCAATGTGGGAGACATGGGTGCAATCCCAGGATTGGGAAGATAAATGGTAGCCCACTCCAGTATTCTTGCCTGGAGAATCCCATGGACAGAGGAGCCGGGTAGGACATAGTCCTTGGGGTCACAAGAGTCGAACACAACTGAGTGGCTGAGCATACACACACACAATTTTATGTGTATCAGAGATAGAGAAATATGAGCAAGTGGGAGAGAAGTTAAATGTATGCCTGCTTAGCCTCTATAAGCAGTACTGATACCGAGATAGTTTTTCATTTTGGGACACTATATAAATAAAAGTTAGAATATTGTTTGATCTCTCAGGAGGGATGACAACTAAGTATTAAGTATGGATGTGTATGTATCCCAGCAAAACTAGCACCATTACATTTACTGCAAAATGCCTCTTTTCTTAAGAAATTCCCACTCAGTCTTCAGATTTCAGTTCAAATGACATCTTCACTATGTTCCTGCTATTACTTTAAAGTTCTGGTACTTTCTGGGATTTGAGCAATTACAAGTATTCTAATACATGTGTATCTGATGTGTGCAGTGTCCATGTGATGTATGGCACATAGCTAGCATTTAATAGTTCAAGGGGTTGGGGGAGCATGCAGAGTTCATTTCATTGCTTGCCATATACTTGGCACACAAAAATGTCTGTTGAATTCAGGGGTGGACACTTGGAGTTGGTGAACTTTGGCATTACTTCTGGCAAAATTAACTTCTATCTTTGAATGAAGATTTTCCATAAGGAAGAAATTAATCTAGTACTCAACATTTGTTTTCTCCCAACATCAAACAGAAATTTTTCTGAATTCCTTGAATTTGTTTCGTGTCTCTGTCTTCATAAAATTTTTGCCAATAAACATCAGTTGTTTATCAAATGTCAGCCATATCCCAGATTACATAACTGCCATCAGCCCAATTATACCAAATGATTAGCCCAGATTTCAAACTTTATACGAGGACATCTAGTTTTCTATTTTTTCCAACAAAAGGTACTATATCTTAGGTAGTCAAAAGGATATTGGATGTTAAAAAAATTATACTACTAGTGCAAGGAAACAAAACTAGAAGGGAAGAAGGTGAGGTACAGTGGGGTGAAGTGGGCAATTTTTAATGATAGTTAACATCACACATCATATTATATACATCTTTATGCTTCTATCTCCAATACAGTCAATTTCAAATATACTGAATTGCCATATACTGAAACTATTTAAGCACCAGGAGATTCTCCATAACAGAGAACTCCCCATCTGCCTTATTCCAATTTTGTTTTCCTTGTAGATCAGATCTCATAGATGATCACACAGAAGTGTCTTCTCACTTTCCATCCTAAGCACACTCATTACACATATAGTAACAATATGAGCTAAACTTTAGTTGAGTATGCCAGTTGTTTTCTTTTTTTTTTTTTTCTTTTTAACCACAAAACAGCCATTGGACATTTCCTACAACTGTGGTGTTACTTAGAGATTTCACTTAACTTGAAACATCAATTTTCATGTGCTGAAGTAAAACGAGCAATGTCCAGGGGCCCAGCTTGTTAAAAAAGTTGGCATTTTGAAATGAAAATATATTACAATGCTAGCATCTTTCTCCTCACTCCTCCCACAAATTATTCATTCAGACAGCTTGTGAACTGGATTTGCAGCCACTGTTATGTCTTACACAGTACAAAAGAGACAGCGCCTGGTGGACTTCATCGGTTAATTATGGAACACATGATGTCAGATCTCACATAATGTTCTATTGGCTGGGCTTTCTACAGCTAAGCTTTTACAAATATTAACTGTGTGCTTTCTCTGGGCGTTCAGAAAACTTAAAAAGGGTAACATTTCTTGGATCTTCTTAGCTATCCAGATTGTGCTTGTCCTGGAGACAGTATTTTAGAGATGACTTGGGACATCAAAGAAGTGAAGATGGCTTTTGTTCATGAACCCCCAAATTAAGATTACCTCCTGGGGCAAATATCTGTGGAATACAGGTTAATTTTTTAATGACTGAGGAATAAAGTAAAAATTTTTTCTTCTCTTTTTTCCTGGAATGTTTAGCTAATGGGATGTGAATAGTGTAGATGCTTAGAGAAGTCTTGAAATGCATTCTAAATTCATAATTTTCTGCTTTCTTAATTACCTTGCATATTTTTCTTGTGAACTGATACCTCGAAATGATGATAGAAAAGCTAGTAGTCAGCTCCTGCCGGCCATAAATCAACATTTTTTTTTTTTTTTTTTTTTAAGCACAATGACTTTTCATTTATCTCTGGTATGCAGCATTTAAGGATTGATGTGTTCTAACTGCACTTTTTAGGACAGATTTTCTGTGAGTACAAGCACCGGCATTTAAACAATGAAAATCATTAATCCAAATCTAAACTTTATATTAACCATTATGAGTTTTCCTTCCCTCTGTTTGTCTTTTTTCCTTTTTACTCTTCTCAAGGTCACTTTCTGCAGTTTCCAAAGGCATTTTAAATTTTACCCAGGGTCTTCTGTTGCCTGCTCAATGAAGGCCAAAACGATTATTTTCCAGTAAGGAAATGAAAGTTAGATGAACCTTGACATACCACTCAGGGTATAATTCATATCACCAGGATTTATCTACTTTAGAAACTAAACAGTTAACCTAATCATCCCATTTTATTGCTAATTTAGAAAAGCTTTCCCCCTTCTAAGTACACTCTCACTTTTTAAAATTCACTGCTTATGACCTGAGGCTTTTATCCGTTGCACCATTACCAACGGCTAATCCCCCTCACTTATTGATAATTGGACAAAACTAAGCAACATGCCAACTCCTGGAAATGGCATGCCCCTGAGAATTCTATTCACTTCTTCCCGAAAAACCACATCGGTCTCCAAGTTTGGTTCTTTTGTGGCATATCAATGGGAAACAACTGAGAGATTTTCTCACTGCTTAGGAATTTCGCCAATTCTAACCTGCTTATTCCACATTCTAAGGAAGAACATTTACAGTTATTTAGTTCATAGACCTTCCTGTACTTAGGGTTCCATGAACTGTCTGCAATTCCTATTGATTTAAATAATTATCATAGTGTGTGTCTTTAAAGTATAATTATACAATAAGTATTTCTTCCAGAACTTGGTTTATTTTGTCGATCCAATGCAAATTCAAATGAGAGATGCCCCAGTGTCTGGGGCTCATGCAGATTTATCACAGGATTAAGCCACAGGCACTACTCTCTATCTGCTTAATTAGTTCTTGAAATTATGGAAGCCTGCGATTTGATGCCACATAGAAATCAATGCCATTACTTTCTTAAGGGAATATTTCATTAAATTTTGAAACTGTGTTACAACATCTATGCAGGTGGAGGTAGCATTTTCTATCTTTAAGCTTGATAAACATACTTAATGGCACCTGCTGGCGTGAAACAAGCCTTTGGGGCATATGTGAGGAAGCAAAGACAAAGACTTTGGCAAGTGAGTTATTATAGAATGAAATTAAATGCTTGCAATGGGGTAGCATTCAGAGATGCTCACAAAAGAGGGTACAATGCAGTTCACACATTCAGGGCTTCAATTTATGCCCTTCTGCGTTCAATGGGGAGCCTCAGCCGCCTTTGAGTCTCCACACGCAGCCGTGGAAAAACGAGACCCCAAAAGGAACACAAGCTCCTCTGCTTCGGTTTCCCCCTCCAACCCTCCTTTCAAATTTCACCCTAACATGACCATGTTTTCTGACAGCCTTTAACATACTTCCCGTGTTGATTTCCCTAGAAGTTTGATATTAAAACACAGATGGGAAGCCATGCATTTTATTAAATGTGAGCACTTATGTTTAGAAGGATTGGGAATGAGGCCAATACATGGATTCAAATGACACTCAAAGTTAGAAAATTGGCCATTTAAGGAAGTTAACTGACTCAAGACACAGGAAGGAAATAAATAGAATGCAAAAAAAAAAAAAAGAAGTATGAAAAACACATGAAGGAAATGGCAATATTAAAGACTGTGTTGCTCCTTTTAAAGAAGTGTTTAAATACCTCTCCAAATGGATTTTTTAAATCTTTGTTTTATTTTTTAAATTATGAAAATATGATAACACATTTACAGGAGACTTGGGAAATACAGAACAAAGTTGCACATAGTTCCACTATATATTGTAATTGCTTGTTTTAAGTAGATAATTTAAGATTTTTAGTTGGAGTTTCAATATCAAACTCTCAGAAATTAATAGAATGAAGGTACAGAGAAACAGAAGAATCTAGTAGGCCTGAAAACATTATGAACCAGTTTAACATAATTAAGATTTATACAATTTTCATGCAACAGTGGGATACAAATTCTATTCAAGTTCCCGTAGACTATAAACAAGAAGACTTTAGAACATATCGAGAGACATAAGACCAGGTGCAGAAATTTTATGGTCTAAACATATTGAAATCATACAAAGTCTGTTCTCTTATTACAGTAGAATTATGTTAGAGATCAATATCAAAAGATATTTGAAAATAATCCACACATTTTCAAGTGCAGTGTGACATTCCAGACTTTTTAAAAATCACAAACATAAAGCTCATCCTAAGTCAGAGATATACAATTTTCTTTGAGACTGTTTACACTTTACAGTGGAGAGTTGCCTTTGAACTAACTTATCAGCACAGATGTTGATTCATTCATTCATTCATGTACTCATCATCAAGTAACGTTCACCCAGCACCCTGTATCAGGTGGTGGGGAGTGAGGGCTTTCTAAGAAAAATGTTTATTGTCATAAGATATAGCAAAGCTATGCCCTGTTTCCATCAACAAGAGATTCTAACAGTGACAGAGTAGAAGTTTTCTTCAGAAAGGGCTTCATCCATATATTGAGGCTTCCAGCAAGAAAACCCAGAGCATTGGATCTCTCGTATGTTTTCCCTGGTTTTCTCCAGATAACCAAGTCCTAATGACTACAGTGGGTTTCCCTGGTGGCTCAGTGGTAAAGAATTTGCCTGCCAATTCAGGAGACCTAGATTTGAATCCTGGGTCTGGAAGATCCCCTGGAGGAGGAAATGATTACCCACTCCAGTATTCTTGCCTGAAAATTCCGATGGACAGAGGAGCCTGGCGTCTACAGCCCATCAGGTTGCAAAGAGTCAGACACGACTTAGGAACTAAACAACAATGACTACAACATCCATCATATGTAATCAATTAATTGCTCTCCCATTCCTTCATTTGGTACTGATTATGTATCTTGGGAGACTTGAGAAAAAGGTCTCCAATTATGTTTTGTGTTTCATGGTTCAGATGGGGAAACCCAGTTGAGAAAGCGCAGATGCTCCAGTGTACCATGTGTCCAACTGGGGCTTCATAACTTGATTTTAGGATTAAAAACAGCCAGAGAGATAAGGAAAAAAGTCAGTGTAAGAGTATTTTGGCGAGTAGTATTCCATTGTGTATGTGTACTGCATCTTCTTTATTCATGCCTCTGTCTGTGGACACTGAGGTTGCTTCCATGTCCTGCTTATTGTAGAGTGCTGCAGTGAACATGGCAGTACATGTGTTTCTTTTTTTCTTTAATTTTTTTTAGTTCTACCAGTTTATTGCTACCAACCCATCTCCCTCCACCCTCGTGCACACATGCTCAGTCATGTGACCCCATGGACTGCAGCCCGCCAGACTCCTCTGTCCATGGACTTTTCCAGGCAAGAATACTGGAGTGGGGTGCCATTTCCTTCTCCTCATGTGTTTCTTCAATTATGATTTTCTCAGGGTATATGCCCAGTAGTGGGATTGCTGGTTCATATGATAGGTCCATGGTTATTTTTTAAGGAACCTCCACACTGTTCTCCATGGTCACTGTATCAATTTACATTACCACCAGCAGTGTAGGATAGTCCCTTGTCTCCACATCATCGCCAGCATTTACTGCTATATAGCACAGGAAGTTCAGTTCGGTGCTCTGTGATGACCTAGATGGTTGGGATGGAGAGGGGAGGGAAGTTCAAGAGGGACAGGATATATGTATACATACGGCTGATTCGCTTCATTGTACAAGAGACTATCACAACATTGTAAAGCAGTTATACTCCAATTGTATTTGGATTTTGGTTATTTGGTTTATTTGTTAGAAATGACTAAATTCTATTGTTTTCCTGGGTGGCTATTTTGATTGGTATTTTCTAAGCCTCCCCATTCCTTGGATCCATTCTCCACCCCTGTCTGCCTTGACCACTCTTCAGCTTCCAAGAAGATTCTACTGATGGGGGACACTGGCCAAGACCAGAAGGTCAAAAGACAAAAGGGTTGGGGGCTTGCTTCCAGCTGGGCCCAGAACTTGCTTTTGTTGGAACTATCTATCTCTGCTTCTACACCAGCCCCTCAGCCTGGGCTTCCTCCTTTTTTGGCTTCTGAGGGGCAAGAGGTGGAGTATTTCCTTCCATATCAGTAAACAAAGAATGTCACAGTCATCAGTGATTGCAGCTTTCAAATGTGAGCTGGCAAGCCCAGGGGACTTAAATTGTTAAAAGATCAACATGTAGACGTGGGTTTATTTTGTTAATATAGGAATGGATTTCTATTTTTTATTCTGCTAGCAGAATGGTGTGATGTTTGGTATCAGACTGGATTTCTTGGGTGCTCTTCTCTACCTTCTGATAGATCTCATTTCTGGGGGTTTCCTCTAAAAGGTCTGTACATTTCAGGTGTTGCACAACCAGAACCTTCCTTCAGGCTGCAAGAGGTCATCGCTCTTCTACTTTTTATCATGTGAATATTATTATCTAAAATGAAAAGTACATCCTAGAGCTGAATATTCATCTCAAAAAAAACCCCAGAAAACTCATAATCATTGGTTTATGGATTTTGTTGTTTGTTTAGTAACTAAGTCATGTCTGACTCTTTGTGACCCCATGGACTGAAGCACGCCAAGCTTCCCTGTCCTTCACTTTACAGATTTTACTCTTCCTTAGGCATCACATTTGAGAAAGACATTTTACAAATGGTGTCTTTCTTTTTTTTTTTTTTTTTTAATTTTTTATTAGTTGGAGGCTAATTACTTCACAACATTTCAGTGGGTTTTGTCATACATTGATATGAATCAGCCATAGATTTACACTTATTCCCCATCCCAATCCCCCCTCCCATCTCCCTCTCCACCCGATTCCTCTGGGTCTTCCCAGTGTACCAGGCCCGAGCACTTGTCTCATGCATCCCACCTGGGCTGGTGATCTGTTTCACCATAGATAGTATACATGCTGTTCTTTTGAAACATCCCACCCTCACCTTCTCCCACAGAGTTCAAAAGTCTGTTCTGTATTTCTGTGTCTCTTTTTCTGTTTTGCATATAGGGTTATCGTTACCATCTTTCTAAATTCCATATATATGTGTTAGTATGCTGTAATGTTCTTTATCTTTCTGGCTTACTTCACTCTGTATAAGGGGCTCCAGTTTCATCCATCTCATTAGGACTGGTTCAAATGAATTCTTTTTGACGGCTGAGTAAAATTCCATGGTGTATATGTACCACAGCTTCCTTATCCATTCATCTGCTGATGGGCATCTAGGTTGCTTCCATGTCCTGGCTATTATAAACAGTGCTGCGATGAACATTGGGGTGCATGTGTCTCTTTCAGATCTGGTTTCCTCAGTGTGTATGCCCAGAAGTGGTATTGCTGGGTCATATGGCAGTTCTATTTCCAGTTTTTTAAGGAATCTCCACACTGTTTTCCATAGTGGCTGTACTAGTTTGCATTCCCACCAACAGTGTAAGAGGGTTCCCTTTTCTCCACACCCTCTCCAGCATTTATTGCTTGTAGACTTTTGGATAGCAGCCATCCTGACTGGTGTGTAATGGTACCTCATTGTGGTTTTGATTTGCATTTCTCTAATAATGAGTGATGTTGAGCACCTTTTCATGTGTTTGTTAGCCATCTGTATGTCTTCTTTGGAGAAATGTCTGTTTAGTTCTCTGGCCCATTTTTTGATTGGGTCATTTATTTTTCTGGAATTGAGCTGCAGGAGTTGCTTGTATATTTTTGAGATTAATCCTTTGTCTGTTGCTTCATTTGCTATTATTTTCTCCCAATCTGACTGCTGTCTTTTCAAATGGTGTCTTTCTTAAGGTTATTTTCCCCAGTTTATACCAGTAAATTAATATGGTAGCTAACACAAAGATAATTTCTAAGAATGATGAAGAATGCGTGTTGCTTATTTTTTTCTTAAAGCCATAATTTCTAATTCTGAGGGTTACATAGCAGATAATCTTTCAATATCTACACTTCTATTTCTCACTCAGTTGATCTCAATAACAGTATTGTGGCAAGGCCTGGGTTAAGGTTTTGTGCAGAATCTCAGGGAAATTTGCAATCTGCTTTATGTTGTCATTTTGGTGTTCCCCCTAGTCATAATATCATTTTTTTTCAACTTGCCTCGATTCTTTTATTAATTATGTGTTTATTTTTAGTTGCACTTGGTCTTCATTGCTGGGTGCAGGATTTTCTCTAGTTGTGGGGAGTGGGGGCTGCTCTCTGAATGTGGTGCGTGGGCTTCTCGCTGTGGCGGCCTCGGGTTGTGGAGCATGGGCCCTAGCTGTACAGGCTTAGTGGTTGTGATGGACAGGCTTAGTTGGTCTACAGCACGCAGAATCCTTCTGGACCAGGGATTGAACCTGTGCCCCCTGCATCAGCAGGCAGACTCCCATCCATCGTACCACCAGAGAAGTCCCTCAAATTGTCTTAGATTCTTCTAGTTACCGATGAGATTTAAGCTGTAAACCATATTTGTTTATCAATGTGCATGTAAAGCAACTGTCTAGTGATACTAGACAGCAGCAAAATACAAATAATAAGTCATAAATTGAAATAAGCAGCAAAATACAAATAATAAGTCGTAAAAACCCAAAATACATTTTCTGGATCTCTTTCTTTCATTATCCTCGTATAGACAAAGTTGCATGGAATTCTTGTAATTTCATTTCAGAAGCCTGTATATGAAGCTACTGAAAACAAACCCAGTACACTTATTTGCAGTAGTCTCCAAATTCTTTCATCTTTATAAAAGAATTCCAAACAAAAACCAACAATAGAATCTCAAAATTATGGAAAAAATTAGAGTGGCTGAATTCTTTAGCTTTTATTTATTTATTTTTTTTAGTTAACAGTTGTAGTCAAAAGCAAAAAAAAAAAAGAAATCAAAGAACAATTACAGTCAATCTGTTCAACATACTTATTGGAAACCAAAGCTGCCTGTTTGAAATGTTATCAGTGGTTGTACCGAAGAACAAACCATGAAGGGATCAGTGGCTTTGCTTTTGATGAAAGAAAGAGGTTCTCACAGCATTAAATACAAGCAGATAGAAGTCAGATTAGGACCCGGGTGTGGTGTGCAGTGAAATCTACAGACACACCTTCTTCCCATGGCTGAATAGTCGCAAGAAAACTTGCAACCATGGCCAAGCCAGCTTGAGAAATGGCTCAGGAGCGAAAGTGTTAAAGAAGTAATACGATTTAAACGGGGTTGCAGAACTCCTATTAAAAATGGCAGTCCTATAAATGTTCTAGTATTGTCAGGAATGTTCTGTTGGATGACACGAGGCTGTGATTTGTACACATAGCGGACCAGAGTTGATGGGTGAGTGAAATGATCCATAACCCTCTCTGACACATTTAGAGCGGTTCAGCTGCACACAGAGAACAGTCCATCATTTGCACCCTTCTGTGAAAGCTGGCTTTACCAAGTGTTTCGATGAAATATGTGCAACTTCCCATTTAAATTAGTACCACATGAAGCATGAAGAGCACCACAGGTATCCGTTGTAGTACCAGCCTAATGCAAAAGTGGCCTGTCTTGTAATGCTCTAACAGGAAAGACATACAACCATTCATCTGTAACATATTAAAACCAGAAGAAATAAATTACTCCCTAGATGAAGAATTATTGCTCCTGAAGAAAATGTGCAAAGGTAGTCCTCAAAAGCAGCTTTTACTAAAAAATTATCGCAACAGCATTTGAATTCTTAATGCATATTAAACTTGAGAACACGTAACTATAAATCATCATTTTTTAAATGGCGGAAATCTGGTTACAACTTTTAGCAGAGATGCGTGGCACTTCTTCACCGCAGTTTTAGCCTTGGCATTGAAAGGAGGCTGCCTGCGTTATGCCAAGAGCAGTGAATCAGAAAGATTGTGACAGAGGCAGGCAACAAAAAGAGCAGGTGCTTATTAGTTTTATTTTTTTTTGGTTTTAATGCTTCTTGTGGAATACGACATAACTTAAATTAGTTTAACTGCAACCTATCAAGAAAGCAAGATAATCCTCTGATATGCCAAAGAGTAACTCAGGTAATACACTAATGAATGAAAATCATCTTGCAGAAATATGTATCAATTAATTGCAAAGCTATGGGAAGGGCCATAAAAACCACACCAGTGTATACCATATGCATTTCAAACACAATCGGTTGCAATTCAGTTAAACTGCTTCCCTTAGTAACTTTAAATGCTTAGACAAAAGGAATAATAACAGAATTCAGTGTTGGATTATGACAACAGATCAGATCCTTCGCTAAATGTTTCACACCCATTGTTGCATGCAATCCTTAACAACAGCACCTTAGAGTAGGCGATTTTATGGATAAGAAAATGTGATGTTGTTCAGCCACCAAGTCCTGTTTGACTCTTTGCAATCCCATGGACTGCAGCAAACCAGGCTTCCCGGTCCTTCACGATCTCCTGGAGTTTGCTCCAGTTCATGTCCGTTGAGTTGGTGATGCCATCCAACCACCTCCTCCTCTGTCACTCCCTTCTCCTCCTGTCCTCAATCTTTCCCAGCAACAGGATCAAACTGCCAATAACACTACCACCTTAAAATGTGTGTAGTATATTCATGGGGCGAAATAATGGTGAACGCTTTTTTCATCATGGCAGAGTCATGGGGCCCCAGTTAAAACAGTGGGGCTAAAAGTAAACCCATTGCTTGTTTGTGCCACTGTTTTCTTCAAATACACCATCTGAGGTGGCATTCATGGCTCTGTAGACACTTGCATCTGAAGGAAATATAAGCAGCAATTTATCAAAACTGCCACTTTTCAGTTGGATATCACCTGTTACAGAAAGTTCTGGCATGAGGTATCCAAAGCACCATCCAGAAGCTATAGCATTTATCTCAGTGACATTTAAATAATCAAAATAAAGGAAAAGGCATCTAGAACACTAATTGTGGCCCATGTGCTGCAAAGGTAAAAATTTCATATATTGGAGCAGGAACCCATGAAGTTAATTCTACATTTTTATTATTGGAGCATAATTGCTTTACACTGGTCGTTTCTTCTGTACAGTAAAGTGAATCAGCCACGTGAATACCCCTCCATCTTGAACTTCCCTCCCTGCCCCATCCCACCCGTTAGGTCATCACAGCGCTCTGAATTGAGCTCCCGGTGCCACACAGCAGCTTCCCACCTAGTTACACATGGTAGCACATACATGTCAATGCTACTCTAGCAATTCATCCCACCTTCTCCTTCCCCATGTCTGATTCTACTTTTTATCCAGGCCTGCTTAGTCAGTCCTCTCCAATGCAAATGCTATCTAGTGCAGAAGAAAACAAGAAAACCTGAAATTAAATAGTATGCTTGATAAAATTTTACAATCCACTCATTCCAATTTAACGAGTGTGAATGGTGATGTCCCGTGATCCACGTACAAATTATAAGTATTTTAGGAAAGAAGGAAAAAAAATAAGCTGTATTGGATTAGCCAAAAAAAAAAAAAAAAGATTTTTCAGATTTTTTCAAAAGATGCCATGGAAAAGCCCAAAAGTACTTTTTGGCTAGCCCAATATTTTGCTATTTACACTTAGCTCATGATGTATTTTTGAACCAAAAAGGCAAAGCAAAAATCTGCCAAAATCTGGAGGAAGGTAGTGGCAGCCCCCCACCCACCAACACACACACACACACACACACACACACACACAGACTACTTAGGAAACCTTAGGACCACTCAGGAAGGAGACACAGAGAAGAGATTCAGGAAGGGCTCCTTGGACTGGTGAGGGCAGAGTTAACAGAAACAGGAGATGGGGAGTGACCGTGGAATTGGCAATGGCAAGACCTCTTGTTGTAGAGGCTGAATTGATTTAAAATGACAATGCTGGAATGATATAGGGAGCAACCCTTCTTTGAAACAAATTATTTAATTAAGTGGAACAGCACGACGCTTCCTGCCCAGGCTCACTAATTGTTTCTCTTCTCAATATACGTTCCCTCATTACCCTGTTTACATTATGAGAAGAGCAATTGCCTCTTTGGTAGTCTGTTTTCAAAGTACCCATCTCTTCCATTGCTTTAAGAGAGGACCATTTCATTCCCAGAGCCAGAACAGGGCCACGGATTGAATGGATACCACACTGACTCTACTATCAACGTGAATTCAATAGTGTGAAGACACCCACGTGTGTGGGTGGGTAGTTGTGTGTGTGTGTGTTTAAAAGCGCAACAAAGAATAGCATTACACATTTAAATTCTAACTCTCAGGCTTCAATGTCAGGGAGAGGTGTGCAACTGTTAAAAGTATAGCCAAGCTGATAAAGATTAAAACTCTAATTATGGCTTTCAAGCTGGAAGATGCCAGTTCTACTTTGACAGTTTCAGCCCTTTTACTGTTTTGTGTTGTTTTTTCCTTTTTGCTTTGGGTCTAGACACACCCGCTCCATCCCACTTTTTCCCAGCTCCAATTATTGCCAGCCAGTTACTACAAAATAATTGTCAAATGGTCTCTTAACCCTACGTTGGTTATTCATGGATCTCCCTTTTCTCCTGTTCTCTTCTCAATTACACAGCCCACACCCCATTACCTTCCGAGATCTTCTCCCAGGGAGAGCTACGGAGAGCCATGGGGACCCCTCAGTTTCCATTCTTCTCTGTGCCTCTCCTAAGCTCTTTCTCTGATTAAATTTCTTGGCAATGCTAGCTGAGGATTTACACTCACTCCAGCTAGTTTCTCTCTGGTTTTGGTTTTCCATGCTCTCACTTACCCAATACCTGTAATGCAGTATATTAAATTCAACTTCACATGTGTCTTTGCTTACTTTCCCTTCCTTCTATAAGGGCCGTTCCTCCTCACTTCTATTTCTATTAACTTCCTTATTCCTTCTGATGAAGTGAGTGAAAGTTGTTCAGTCGTGTCCAACTCTTTTCGGCCCTGTGGACTATACAGTCCGTGGAATCCTCCAGGCCAGAATACTGGAGTGGGTAGCCTTTCCCTTCTCCAGGTGATCTTCCCAACCCAGGGATCTAACTGGAGTCTCCTGCATTGCAGGCAGATTCTTTACCAGCTGAGCTACCAGGGAAACTGATGAAGACACGCTGTTTGTAAAGACCATCATTTGATCATCCAGGAGTTTTCCCTTATTTCTGTGCAGACCGTATCTTTCATTCTGTCCAGGTGGTCACTACTTTCCACCCCTCCTTCTCCTCCCTGTCAATGTATTTTCTCTATTGTGATTCTCCAAGCAGTTACTCCTCTCCACTAAAGGCATATTTCATTGACATGCGGAGCAGAGGTGGTAGATTAAAGTGATGCTTCCATTTGGGTCTTAAATTGATCAAATCATGTGTGTCCCCAGGAATTTTTAAGAAGCACAATGTATAATTTATTTCGTTGTTGTGTTTGGTGGCAGCTGCTCTAGCTGATGTTGAATCTGGGTGAGAAAGCTTTCGTGCTCCTATTTTCTGAAAAAAAGTGGAGGTCTGAAAGAGATGAGGATTGAGGAGAAAAGTAACATCTCTCAAATTCTGTTGGGGAAACTTTTTAAACCCAAGTGGTGGGTTAATTATATGCATGCTTGTGAGTATGTATTGTGGATCATACAACTATGCTGAATTTTGCAATAATATCTAATTATTTAAAATAATTTACAAAATCCTCTGGAGCTTTTGATATCATGGTTTGCTTTGGCAAAGGCAACATCAGTGGTGCTGGGAGAGAACTCGCTCACCCTCTGCAAACTCTCCACTCTTCTGCCAATATTTAGTATCTCATCTTCCGTCTTGTTTATTTTGTTTGTGGTAAATTATCATTTTGGCAATGTGCCTTTGAAACAGACTTCATTGATACAAAAACGTGTCTGATGTGGCCAGGAAGAAAAGAAAGACGTATAATTCCCCCCAACAATGGTTCCGAGGGGGATTCTGGTGAAGGGCATGGTTAAGATAATGAGATCGTCTTAACTCCAAAACCAATGAATATTCAGCAGTCTTTGTGGTTTCCATCTCAAATTGTTTAAAAATTAGTAATGATTTTTTTTTCAAAGCATTATGCTCACTCATAAAGTGATTTATACTGAGAACCCAAATAACTCTCAGTTGAAATGGGATTCAACATAAGCTCATTTGCTCTGAAGAGACTGTAATTCTCATATAGGAAATCTCATCTCCAGTAATGGGTGGGATTATCTTAGGAGTGTACCTAATACAGTGGAATGCACTTGATGGGCACACCAAGAAATTTCATTATGGAGGATCATTTAGAGTGGTCTTTTAAGACTGGGCACATGGGGAAATATCACCAGCACCTAGGGTTTTATGTACCTGAACAAAATGGCTTCAAATAGCAGAAGGAGAACATCTTATTTGCTTCTACAGAATAGCCAAATTGGTCACAGTACTGTCACCTGCCCATATAATTACCACATGGAAACATGTAATATCAACCCTGGCAGACAAACTTCCCCAGTCAAATGTTCAGAAATACTGGATCAACTCAGGTAAGGCACAATCTACATTTTTTTCCCTCTGTTCAAAATTGGTGTTTCAAGCAGTGTAAAATTTTCTGTTATTTACAATTTCCCACCCACCCAATAACAAAGCAAACACACATTGAAATTCTGAGGGCTAAATTGTAGGTTAAAATACATATATGCTGAATTCCATTTCCAATTTTGGCAATAATTTACAGAAAAGTAATCCAAGTAAAGGGAAAATAGTAGACTGGAATGAGTATTCATGTATATAATACATTTATAGCTCTCTCTTTCAAAATATTTATCTATATATCTGGGGCTTCCCTTGGTGACTTAGCGGTAAAGAATCCGACTGCTAATGCAGGAGACCCAGGATCAATCCCTGTTTCAGGACGATCTTCTGGAAAAGGAAATGGTAACCCATTCCAGTATTCTTGCCTGGAAAATCCCATGAACAGAATAGCCTGGTGGGCTATAGTCCAAGGGGCCACAAAACAGTCAAACACAACTTAGTGGCTAACGAATAAGAAGAACACACCTTGTATACAGATCTATGTTTCTATTTTTCTGTTCATTGGCTACACACACACACATTTTCTCATGAGTGTTTCCAAATGGAAGTCCTGAACCTGATAGCCCATCAAAAACGCAACAAGCTGTGTAGATTTTTACTTTCTTTCCAAATTATCTCTGGAATTTAATTGACTAGATGTCCAACACCAGTCTAATCAGAAATGAATATTTTTTCCTTGGACAATTCAAGAAGAATGCTAGAATTCTTGCATATGACAGAACATAGGAGAAACAATATGAAGGTCATGATAAAAAAAAACAACAACCAATTGAGATTTCTTACACAGAGATGATATGTAAATATATGTATCAGTCATTTTACTAATGTCTGATATCTGAATAATTGACTGTATATTACCACCCTAAAACTATGTATTTTATGTCTCTAGCCATCTTCTAAGAGTAGTGAAATTCATATTAATTTCATGTTGCTTAATACATACAAAATAAAACACATCAAAGCACATTTCCCCCAAAGACCTCTCTAATTCAATAGTAGAAGAATTCTTGTAATAATATTCTTTAAACATGTGTAAGTTATTGACATTCATTGTTGAATGAAATAAAGAGAATCAGAATGAATGCCCTTAGAGGGCAAATATATCTTAATGATTGTCATAGTGAGATTTAATGGCATGTCTTTATTGATAATAATTTAATTTCTATTCCAAATTATAGGCAACTCACAAAATAACACTCAATGAAAGTGTTAGAAAATAAAGACATAGTATATCTAATTGACATTTCACATTATGATTGTTTAATTACCATCCCCAAAATGTTCATTTAGACATATTTTGAAATGATAATTAAAATTAAATCATGTCTTATTGACACTGGGCAAGCTAGTTACTTCCTATTTCTATAAAATGAATAAATTAACATGGAAGATTAGTGTTAGTAACTTGGGAATCTTTTTCAAAAGAAGATTTCTCTTTTTTTCTTTATGGAGTTGATACTATGAAATACCTGTATACATTTTGAGTTTTTTCTCAAGGACAATAAAATATAAATAAGATTACTAACTCCTGAGGTTAGGAAGTAAAGCAATGTGACTTCCATAGTTGAAACAAAAATAGCATTGAAAATTTAATTGTGTGAAATTGAGCATTTCATAGTGAAATTGTGAATGTCCATAATTTTAGTCATCACTTCCCAAAGATTTAGTTATAACATTTCTTACAAGACTTCAGTGTAATGTCATGTCACCTAGAATGGTCTCCAACAAAATAAAATTCAAGTTACCTTTATTATTTTATTCAGTTTTGAACTATTAATTCCTGAGAAGTAGAATTTATGAAGAGATAAGAACAAATAGCACATTTATATCTAAATAATGATCCATGTTTTCCTTCTATTGTAAGTAAAGATAATAATTTTTAATGTCTCTGTTGTCCAACTCCTCTTGAGGTGCCCCACGTTTATTGCAACATGTTATTATTCCAATTATTGAAAGTAGGCGTTAAGTCCATCTTTGTTGTTATTTAGCCTCTAAGTCATGTCCATCTCTTTTGAGACCTCATGGACTGCTAGGCTTCTCTGTCCATGGAATTTCCAGGCAAGAATACTAGAGTGGGTTTCTATTTCCTTCTCCAGGGGATCTTCCAAATCAGGGATAAGGCAGGTCAATTCTTTCCTACTGTTTTGCCAGGGAAGTGCTAAGTCCATGGTACTGATACATATACTACTTACAGAGTTTAAGTTATAAAAAGTCATATATAAATTATATGAAGTCAGCAAGTACTTGCCAAAGGTAGGATTTAAACTCAGCACTTGCTCACTCTGAAACCTGTATTCTGTAAAAGATTTTACCCCAGAGTTTTGCCATGAGATTTGAGTTTGTGTTCATATTGGTATTGTTCACTAGCTCAGTTGTGTCTGACATTTTCAACTCCATGGACTGCAGCATGCCAGGATTCCTTTTCCTTCACTATCTCCTGGAGTTTGCTCAAATTCGTATCCATTGTGTTGGTAATGACATCTAACCATCTTATCCTCTGTTGCCCTCATCTCTTCCTGCCCTAAATCTTTTCCAACATCAGGGTCTTTTCTAATGAGTCAGCTCTTCACATCAGTTGGCCAAGTTATTGGAGCTTCAACCTCAACATCAGTCCTCCCAATGAATATTCAGAATTGATTTCCTTTAGGATTGACTGGTTTGATCTCCTTGCAGTCCAAGGGACTCTGAAGAGTCTTCTCCAACACCATGGTTCAAAAGCATCGATTCTTTGGTGCTCAGCCTTCTTTATGGTCCAAAACTCCCATCCATACATGACTACTGGAAAAACCACAGCATTGACTATACTGAACTTTGTTGGCAAAGTGATATCTCTGCTTTTGAATACGCTAAGTTTATCATAGCTTTTCTTCCAAAGAGCAAGCATCTTTTAATTTCAGTAGAGAATTTAAAGTCTGTGACTCACTTTACTTATTTCTGAAACAGGTTAATTAGTAGCATGTGCTCTACAGGGATTATATAAATTAAATGTGATGATTTGTAAAAATTGCTTAGAAGAGTGTTGGGCATTTAGGAACCACTCAAACTCCTGCTCCTCATTCACCTCAGCCTGCTTAAATGAGATCTTTTTTTCCTCTATGCATGTCCTTAGTTAATGATGCAGAAAGAGGTGGAGCCTCTTCTGCAGCAAAGCAGAAGTCACCGCTATTGCTGAAAAGATTATTCAGCAGGCTAATGACACCAGCCCCCTTCCTGGGACCTAAGCTTTGGTGTCAGGATTGGTGTCTCTGTTCAGAGGTCATCTCTCTGTGCTGATCTTGCCTGTGTCGGACAAGCTTTTTAATGGAGAAGTGGACCTGAGAGTATCTGTACCCCAAAGCCAGCAGTTAGCGCTGATACTGGTCTTGTTTACCTTAGTTTGTATTGTCATCTCTACCAAACAGTTAGACACAAAGGCAGGTGCATGTGTTATTTGAGCCTTTTATTCCACTGGGGACTTCCCAGGTGGAGCTAGTGGTAAAGAATCCTCCTGTCAACGGAGGAGATGCAGGAGACATGAGTTCTTTCCCTGCACCGGGAAGATCCCCTGGAGGAGGAAATGGCAACCCACTCCAGTATTCTTGCCTGGAGAATCCCATGGACAGAGGAGCCTGGTGGGCTACAGCCCATGGGCTCGCAGAGAGTCAGACACGACTGAATGATTGAACGTATTGCATGCTCAACTGACAGTTCTCCTCAAAGGTAAGGAGGTAGGGAGTTGAAGAGGAGACTAAATTATTTATTTCTTCAGAGGACACAACGCAAACAATTTATTGTCAGGTATATAGGCTGAAAAAATAACTCCTTGAACTAAGAAAAGCTAAAGGAGAAACTGTTACCAGATTTTTCTAAAGTTTATTTAAAAGTCATTGTTTTGTGAAATTACTTTTGTATTAATAAATGCTTATCTTGTATATTTTCCATCTCACCCTCTTTTTCCATGGCTACTTGGGAGTAACTGAAGTTACAATAAACTTAGATATGTTTACTATTAGACAGTCTTCTCTGAAAGGCACTTGCAAAATTATGCTTTGTTTTTGTGTCTGTTAAACTGCAGTTTTCACTGAACATTACCTAATGGTAATCCTCTACACTCTATAAACTTATAACAATCCTTCATAAGCTAACACCTCATTAAACCAGTGTCTTGATTCAGAAGAGTGCATAATTCAAAACAACTGCTATTCCCTAGCCAAATAAAATTTCTCATATTATCAAACAAAATATTGGGAAATCCAAACTGGCTAATTAAAGTGCATTTTTTTTTTTTGTTCCATGAATTTTGAGGAGGTTTTACAAAACTGGTCTTGCATATTTCTACCATACAGATCCAACTACTTTACACATAAATCTCTTTAATCTTTAAGATATACATTAAAGATTTAGAAAATACTATACAAATTGTCTCATGTTCTCTTACATACATCTATGATACACACATATATAGTTGCATAGTTGATAAATTTTTCTGAGTTACTAAATATAAAATTTAAAGAAACATGTTAATATCATGAGTGGTTTAGTTCTTAAGAATCAATCAAGAGTAGACATATTCACGTCACTATTCTTCCAAAAATTCCATATTTTTATCTATAATACCCACAATACATAGCTAGAATTTTGCATATAATTGATTTAAAATACTTATTTTTTGAATATGTTAATGAATCTTGGAATGACAATTTATTATAAGTTTACCATATGCAAAATGCCAAATTCTACTGAGAATTCTTATAGTCGATATTTTGTGATATAGATGAATCTTTATCCTAAAAAAATGTTTAAAAAAAACAGGAAAACTCCTGGTGGTCCAGTGGTTAAGACTCCTCCATTCCACTGCAGAGGCCATGGTTTCAGTCCCTGATGGAGGAACTAACATCCCACATGCCTTGGGGGCATGGCCAAAAAAATAAATACATATTATAAATTTAAAAAGTAATTAAATTTTAAAAATGTCAAAAAACATATGTAAGACAAATGAAGCAGATCATGGCAAATGCCATAGCAGAGACCTGACAGAATGCAAGAACTCAGAGAAGACAAAGTAACTCTGGCTCAGGAAACCTTGAAAGGCCATTCGTAAAATTGAAAAATGTTAGCGAAGGCAAAAAGACAAGACATAAAAGCCAGAATTTGCATTTTTTTCCAACACAGATGGGGGAAAAAACAGGTAGGCTAAAACTGAAAATTTACAAAAGGTTTATATGATGAGAAAGTACTTTTCTTATTGATGAGCTACAAGTAGCAATTTTCTGGAGTTCCTAGTTTTATACAAATATAAAAAGGTGAACTTATGTATACTTTTGGACTTCCCTTGTGACTCAGCTGGTAAGAATCCGCCTGCAATGTGGGAGACCTGGGTTCGATCCCTGGGTTGGGAAGATCCCCTGGAGAAGGGAAAGGCTACCCACTCCAGTATTTTGGCCTGGAGAATTCCATGCACTCTATAGCCCATGGGGTTGCAAAGAGTTGGACCGGACGGAGTGACTTTCACTTTCATGTATGCTTTTATTCTGCTTAAATAATTTTTATGTTCTTTTTAAATTCAATTTTTATTATTTGGCTTCTCTCTTATCTATTTCTCTTCCTTTTCAACCAGTCTAGCCACAGATCACTCCAAGCAGCAAGTGTGAATCTCTAGTGGGTAATTGCTCATGTTCCCATGTTTATATGGCTACTTAATAAATGCACATGTGTAGATATATGTACACATTATAAAACTTAATCATATTATACATACTGGTCAGCATTTTGCTTTTCACACTCTGTAATTGTTTGCTGCACTCACAAAAAATAATTGATGCCTAATTATTTCTTTTGAATTCTGAATAACATTCTTGCCATTGATATACTACGAATTATTCCAAAAGCAATAGTACAATAGATGACATATATATTTAACTTCTGATTTAAAGGAATTTTGTTTCTATAGTAGACTCCTAATACTGATTTTGCTTTCCAAAATATTCTAAAACCCGAAGTTTCCACAGGCACTGTGTCATGTTCCTTAATCCACTATCAACTTCAGGTGTGTAACTTTCTTTATTGTTTGTTTAATAGGGGATAAAAGGATGTGTGTTACATTACTTTGAAGATCCACGCATATTAGTTCAGTTCAATTCAGTAGCTCAGTCGTGTCTGATTCTTTGCGACCCCGTGAACTGCAGCATGCCAGGCCTCCCTGTCCATCACCAACTCCCGGAGCTTACTCAAACTCACGTCCATCGAGTTGGTGATGCCGTCCAACCATCTCATCCTCTGTCCTCATCTCCTTCTCCTTCCACTTTCAATCTTTCCCAGCATGGAGGTCTTTTCAAATAAGTCAGTTCTTCGCATCAGGTGGTCAAAATATTGGAGTTTCAGCTTCAGCATCAGTCCTTCCAGTAAATATTCAGGACTGATTTCCTTTAGGATTGACTGGTTGGATCTCCTTGCAGTCCATGCATATAGGTATGGGCTTATTCTTGTGTTGCATAACATGGATCCTTGGTTGTTTTTTCTATTGGATTGCCTTTCTTTTTATATTAAGAACTGAGTATTATGCCTAGTTTTTAAGGAATCTCCACACTGTTCTCTATAATGGCTGTATCAGTTTACATTCCCACCAACAGTGTAGCAGAGTTCCCTTTCCTTCACATCCTTTCTAGCATTTATTGTTTATAGAATTTTTTGATAATCATCATTCTGATTGTTGTGAGGTGATACCTCATTGCAGTTTTGATTTGCATTTATCCAATAATTAGTGATGTTGAGCAGCTTTTCAAGTGTTTATTGACCATCTGTGTGTCTTCTTTGGAGAAATATCTGTTTAGGTCTTGTGCCCATTTTTTTATTGTGTTGTTTCTTTTTCTGATTCAGAGCTGTATGAGCTGCTTATGTATTTTGAAGTTTAATCCCTTGTCCAGTTGTTTCATTTGCAATTATTTTCTTCCATTCTGAGGGTTGTCTTTTAATCTTGTTTATTACTTCCTTTGCTATAGGAAGCTTTGAAATTCAATTAGGTCCATTTGCTTAGTTTTATTTCCATTATTCTAGGAGATGGGTTAAAGAGGATCTTGTTGTGTTTCATGTCAAAGAGGGTAGTGCCTATGTTTTCCTCTAAGAGCTTTATAGTTTCTAGCCTTACATTTGAATCTTTAATCCATTTTAAGTTTATTTTTGTGTATGGTGTTAGGAAGTATTCTAATACCATAATGATCCAGCCATCCCACTACTGGGCATCTACCCTGAGAAAGCCACAATTCTAAAAGACACATGCACCTCAGTGTTCACAGCAGCCCTATTTACAATACCCAGGACATGGAGGCAACCTAGATGTCCATCTACAGATGAATGGATAAAGAAGATGTGGTATGTATACACAATGGCATGTTACTCAGCCGTAAATGAATTTGAGTACATTCTAGTGAGGGGGATAAACCTAGAGCTTGCTATACAGAATGGAATAAGCCAGAAAGGGGAAAACAAATATCACATATTAATGCATATACATGGAGTCTAGAAAAATGACATTGATGAAACTATTTGCATGGACGGAATGGAGACTCATATATAGAGAACAGATTTGTGAACACAGCAGGGGAAGGAGAGACTGGGACTAATGCAGAAAGTAGCTTCAACATATCTACATTATCATGTGTAAAATAGATAGCTGGTGAGAAGCTGCTGCATAATCCAGGGAGCCTAGGATGGTGTTCTGTGATGACCTAGAGGGATGGCGTGGGGGCAGGGGAGTGAGGCTGAAGAAGGAGGGGATGTATGTATAATTATGGCTGATTCGCATTGCTGTATGGCAGAAACCAACACACCACAGTAAAGCTATTTTCCTCCAATCAAAAAATAAATTAAAAAAAGAACAAAGCATTTATATTAGCCTTTGCTTTTCTCTGTAATTTTGCAAAACCTATTATTTATCTTTTCTATTAAATGTTGACAGAGAAACACCTTGTGTAGCTAGCTTTGAGCTTTCAGCTTCAATTAGAAAGTTCTTCCCACCCACTTATGCTCTTGATTGTGCAAATATTCTCCTGGATTTTCTCACAAGGGTTTTCAGTTTCTTTTTTTACTTTTATTATAGAGGAGGCTTTAATTAATCTAGAGTTTATTTTTACACAGTGATATGTGTGAGTACAGTTTTATTTTCTTCCCAGGGGATGCTTAGGTGTGTCAGCCTCATTTATTTCTTTGTTTTGCTTCATATTTAACTTTCTCCCCCTTACTTTTTTTTTTTTTTGCTTCCCTGGTGGCTCAGATTGTAAATAATCTGCAGTGAGGGAGACCTGGACTTGATCCCTGGGTTGGGAAGATCTCCTGGAAGAGGGTATGGCAACCCACTCCAGTGTTCTTGCCTGGAGAATCCCCATGGACAGAGGAGCCTGGTGGGCTACAGTCCATGGGGTCGCAGAAAGTCAAATACAACTGAGCAACTAAGCCCAGCACCCTTACTTTTACTTGCCTAGGAGAAAGGTAAGTTGCTTTTACTCATAACTCCCACAGGAGTTATGACTGTGGGTCTGGGGATAAGAAAGACTGACCCTGCCCCTTTTCTTTCTAACTTTGCAACAGGCAGTAAGTTGTTTACCTTTAATTTTTATGTCCTTATTACTGAAGTGGGTCAAGTGATACTTACTTGTTAATGTTGCTATGAAGATTAGATAATATATGAAAAGCTAGCACACAGTTTCAATTTTTCCTTCTGAGTCAACCGTTACCAATTATTCTTTATTACCATTAATCTGGTTATGTCTAGTAACAACAACTGAACAGTTAAAATGCTAATCTAAATAAACCAATTTGTTTCATTACCTAACTGGGGGTGACCCAGCATGCACTGTGGGAGTGTGTCTAATAAATTTGGAAGAAAGAATTCCTTTTGCAAAGTGTCCAACTTCAATACAAAGAAGGGTCAAACCACATTACAATTGTTGATTCTCTTGACCACATTGGTTCAGTAAATGGTTGATCTTTCACGATCAGTTGGCTATGCCTATACTAATGTTCCTAAGGTTATGCCAAAGTTTCTAAGGCTATTTCACTGTTCTCAAAACTATCCCACCATTTCTAAGCCTATCCAAATATTCTTAAGGTTAAACCAGAGTTCCTAATGCTATCCTACCATCTCTAAGCTACCCAACTATTCATGAGACTATCTCACGGTTCGTAAGCTTATCCAAATGTTTGCAAAGCTATCTGCATCTTCTTAACATCTGTCTCATATCATTAGTTCTAAGCCTGTACTAACATTGTAGGTACATATACTTTGTCTTAGTTCAGCTCCTTTCAGTTGCTCGGTGGTGTCCAGTTCTTTGCAATCCCATGGACTGCAGCATGCCAGGCTTCCTTGTCCATCACGAATTCCCAGAGTTTATTCAAACTCACTTCCATTGAGTCAGTGATGCCATCCAGCTATCTCATCCTCTGTCAACCCCTTCTCCTGCCTTCAATCTTTCCCAGCATCAGGGTCTTTTCAAATGAGTCAGCTCTTTGCATAGGTGGCCAAATAATTGCAGTTTGAGCTTCAGCATCAGTCCTTCCAAAGAATATTCAGGACTGATTTGCTTTAGGATGGACTGGTTGGATCTCCTTGCAATCCAAGGGATGCTCAAGAGTCTTCTTCAACACCATAATTCAAAAGCATCAATTCTTCGGTGCTCAGGTTTCTTTATAGTTCAACTCTCACAACCTTACATGACTACTGGAAAAACCATAGCTTTGACTAGATGGACCTTTGTTGGAAAAGTAATGTCTCTGCTTTTTAATATGCTGAATAGGTTGGTCATAACTTTTCTTCCAAGGAGCAAGCATCTTTTAATTTCATGGCTGCAGACACCATCTGCAGTGATTTTGGAGCATAAGAAAATAAAGTCTGTCACTGTTTCCATTGCTTCCCCATTTATTTGCATGAAGTGATGGGACAAGATGCCATGATCTTAAATATTGAGTTTTAAGCCAACTTTTTCACTCTCCTCTCACTTTCGTCAAGTGGCTCTTTAGTTTTTCTTTGCTTTCTGCCATGAGAGTGGTGGCGTCTGCATATCTGAGGTTATTGGTATTTCTCCTGGCAATCTTGATTCCAGCTTGTGCTTCATCCAGCCCAGCATTTCTCATGATGTACTCTGCATATAAGTTAAATAAGCAGAGTGACAATATACAGCTTTGACGTACTCCTTTCCCTATTTGGAACCAGTCTGTTGGTCCATGTCCAGCTCTAACTATTGCTTTTTGACCTGCATACAGATTTCTCAGGAGGCAGGTAAGGTGGTCTGGTATTCCCATCTCTCGAAAAACTTTCCACAGTTTGTTGTGATCCATACAGTCAAAGGCTTTGGCGTAGTCAATAAAGCAGAAGCCGATGTTTTTCTGGAGCTCTCGTGCGTTTTTAATGATCCAGCGGATGTTGGCAATTTGATCTCTGGTTCCTCTGCCTTTTCTAAATCCATTTTGAACATCTGGGAGCTCACAGTTCACTCACAGTTGAAGCCTGGCTTGGAGAATTTTGAGCATTACTTTGCTAGCATGTGAGATGAGTGCAACTGTGTGGTAGTTTGAGCATTCTTTGGCATTACCTTTCTTTGGGATTGGAATGAAAACTGGCCTTTTCCAGTCCTGTGGCCACTGCTGAGTTTTCCAAATTTGCTGGCATATTGAGTGCAGCACTTTCACAGCATCATCTTTTAGAAGTTGAAATAGCTCAACTAGAATTCCATCACCTCCACTAGCTTTGTTTGTAGTGATGCTTCCTAAGGCCCACTTGACTTCACATTCCAAGATGTCTGGCTCTAGGTGAGTGATCACACCATCATGGTTATCTGGATCATGAAGATCTGTATATTCATGCCACCTCTTCTTAACATCTTCTGGTTCTGTTAGGTCCATACCACTTCTGTCCTTTATTGTGCCCACCTTTGCATGAAATATTCTCTTGTTATCTCTAATTTTCTTGAAGAGATCTTTAGTCTTTCCTATTCTACTGTTTTCCTCTATTTCTTTGCTTTGATCACTGAGGAAGGCTTTCTTATCTCTCCTTGCTATTCTTTGGAACTATGCATTCAAATGGGTATATCTTTCCTTTTCTCCTTTGCCTTTTGTGTCTTTCCTTTTCTCAGCTATTTGTAAGACCTCCTCGAACAACCATTTTGCCTTTTTGCATTTTTTTTCTTGTGGATGGTCTTGATCACTGCCTCCTGTACAACGTCATGAACCTCTGTCCATAGTTCTTCAGGCACTCTGTTATCAGATCTAACCCCCTGAGTCTATTTGTCACTTTCACTGTATAATCGTAAGGGATATGATTTAGATCATACCTGAATGGTCCAGTGGTTTTCCCTACTTTCTTCAATTTAAGTCTGAATTTGGCAATAAGAAGTTCAGGATCTGAGCCACAGTCAGCTCCTCGTCTTATTTTTGCCAACTGTATGGAGCTTCTCCATCTTTGGCTGCAGAGAATGTAATCAATCTGATTCTGGTGTTGACCATCTGGTGATGTCCATGTGTAGAGTCTTCTCTTATGTTGCTGGAAGAGGGTGTTTGCTATGACCAGTGCCTTCTCTTGGCAAAACTCTGTTAGCCTATGACCTGCTTTGTTTTGTACTCCAAAGTCAAATTTACCTGTTACTCCAGGTATCTCTTGATTTCCTACTTTTGCATTCCAGTCCCCTGTGATGAAAAGGACATCATTTTTTGGGTGTTAGTTCTAGAACGTCATAGAACCATTCAGCTTCAGCTTCTTCATTACTGGTCGGGGCACACTCTTAGACTGTGATATTGAATGGTTTGCCTTGGAAACACACAGAGATCAATCTCATTTTTGAGATTGCATCCAAGTACTGCATTTCAGACTCTTTTGTTGACTATGATGGCTGCTCCATTTCTTCTAAGGGATTCTTGGCCACAGTAGTAGATATAATGGTCACCTGAGTTAAATTCACCCATTGCAGTCCATTTAATTCACTGATTCCTAAAATGTCAATGTTCACTCTTGCCATCTCCTGTTTGACCTCTTCCAATTTGCCTTGATTAAAGTTTTCAATCAGCCTTCTACAAAAATTCAAACCTTACAAGATTCATTCCAGGTTCCTATGCAATATTGCTCTTTACAGCATTGGATTTTCCTTCCATCATCAGTCACATCCACAACTGGGTGTTGTTTTTGCTTTGGCTCCATCTCTTCATTCTTTCTGGAGTTATTCTCCACTGATCTCCAGTAGCATATTGGGCACCTATCGACCTGGGGAGTTTCTCTTTCAGTATCCTATATTTTGCCTTTTCATACTATTTATGGGGTTCTGAAGGCAAGAGTACCGAAGTGGTTTGCCATTCCCATCTCCAGTGGACCACTTTGTCCGAACTCTCCACCATGACCCATCTGTCTTGGGTGCCCCTACACAGCATGACTCATAGTTTCTTTGACTTAGACAAGGCTGTGGTCCATGTGATCAGTTTGGTCAGTTTTTGTTGATTGTGGTTTTCAGTCTGTCTGCCCACTGATGGAGAAGGATAAGAGGCTTATGGAAGCGACTAACTGATGGGGAAACTAGACCTTGTTCTGATGGTCAGAGCCATGTTCAGTCAATCTTTAATCCAATTTTCTATTGATGGGGAGGGCTGTGTTCCCTCTCTGTTATTTGACCTGAGGCCAAACTTTGGTGGAAGTAATGAAGTTAATGGTGACCTCCTTCAAAAAGTCCCATCATGCACTGCTGCACTCAGTGCCCCCAACCTTGCAGCAGACCACCGTATACCCACGCCTCTGCTGAGACTCCTGGACACTCATGGGCGAGTCTGGGTCAGTCTCTTGTGGGGTCACTGCTCCTTTCTCCTGGGTCCTGGTGCACACAAGGTTTTGTTTGTGCCCTCCAAGAGTCTATTCCCGAGTCCTGTGTAAATTCTGGCAGCTCCTCCTCTAAGAGGGCTTATGCCACACCCAGGTCTGCTGCACCCAGAGCCCCTGCCCCTGCAGCAGGCCACTGCTGACCCGTACCTCCACAGGAGACGCTCAGACACAGTTCTGGCTCAGTCTCTGTGGGGTCCCTGGGTCCTGGTGCACACACGGTTTGTTTGAGCCCTCTGAGTGTCTCTGGTGGGTATGGGGTTTGATTCTAAACATGATTTTGCCCCTCCTACCATCTTGCTGGGGCTTCTCCTTTGCCCTTGGAAATGGGGTATCTTTTCCAGGTGGGATCCAACATTCTCTTGTCTATGGTTGTTTAGCAGCGAGTTGTAATTTTGGAGTTCTTGCAGGAGAAAATGAGTGCACATCCTACTACTCCACCACGTGTCACTTTGTGTCACATGTTGTCTTAGTAATGAACATAAGTACACTTCAAAAAAAGCTCTCCAAGAAATGTTCATTACCTGGAAACAAGGAAAGCTGATAACACTGACCAAAGAGGGTAGCAGAAAATATTAATTACCCCAATTGCAATTCAACCCACAGCTTAAAGTTTTCAGTTGTGTGCTATGTCGCTTCAGTCATGTTCGACTCTGTGAAACGCCATGGACTGTAGCCCACCAGGCTCCTCTGTCCATGGGATTCTCCAGGTAAGAATACTGCAGTGGGTTGCCATGCCCTCCTCCTGGTGATCATCCCGATCGATTGTCCCAGGGATCGAACCTGTGTCTCTTACATCTCCTGCATTGGCAGGCATGTTCTTTACCACTAGTGCCACCTGGGAAGCCCAAAGTTTTCAATCAGCCTTCTACAAAAATTCAAACATTACAAGATTCTTGCAATGAAATAGCTAAGCCTGTGATTCTGTTTCCTTATTTTCAACTAGACAGAAACTCACCATTCAAGCTTCTTGTACAATAGCAAAACTATCTCTTCTTACCAGACTATTCCACATGCCGTTTCATGAGAAAGAATCACAGAAAATCAGGTGTATGGGTAGTAAATTGGGTAGTATGCTCATTAGCATCTTTCCTTTCATGATGACTAGGGCACAGATTTAGATAGAGGTCAGTTAAGGATTGGGGTTCACATAATCAAGCCATTGGACATGCCTAAGGGGTAGAAGGTGAAATTTCAGGATAAGATTTCCACAGAGGCCAGAAATTACATCTGGAGCATGTTCTGAAGTCTGTAAACACTCCCTTGGGATATTTGACATCTGTTTGCTATTCACCTCCAGGGACTGACAGCTTTCAGCATCTATACAACCTTCAGAGTGCTGTTTCATGCTCTTTGTTTAGGAAAACTCTCAGCTGATTTCTAAACCCTAATTGGGTCTCTGTCTCTGAGTGGACGTGTAGGTTTTCTCTTGCATGCTCAGTCCATCAGTCATGTCTGACTCTTTGTGACCCATGGACTGTAGCCCACCAGGCTTCTCTGTCCATAGGATTTTCCAGGCAAGAATATTTGAGTGGGTTGCCTTTTCCTCCTCCAGGGGATTTTTTTGGACCCACAGATCAAATCTGAGTCTCTTTCATCTCCTGCATTGGCAGGTAGATTCTTTATCACTGAACTACTGGGGAAGCCCTCAAGACTCTTCATATCACATATAATTTTTTACTCTGTAGAATATGGTGAGTTGATGATTTAACAGTTTTAATGAAAAGATTCTAGTGAAGTAAAGTGATTCTGGTGAACTAAATTCCCAAGATTTTTGGAGTTGCAAGAATAACCCAGTTTCTACTAGAAATTAAAAAATCATGAAATTCTCCTATTATACATGATTGTGCCCTTCCTCTTTGGTTTTAATTTTCTCTCTCCTTTAATACCTTTAGAATTACCCAAATATTACCTCAGAAACTTGTTTCTATCAGAAAGAATAATGAAATTAATAAGAACATAAGCCTTAAGCCCAGGCCTGAAAATAAAATTTTGGAAATCACAAGGTATTGCCTTCAAGATACTGTGACATCAATAGCTCTCAACATACATAGAATTGAAATTCTTTTTCTAGATGTTTCTCAGAAAGAAGACATACAAAGTATACTCAGAGTGGGAATCTAACATACAGTGGCTTTGTATCAGGCATTGCTCTGCTGGAGCCTCTTAAAGTAATGTATTCTGCTTTTGGTTATAAGAGATCAATAAGTCCTACTTCTGTTTTACCATTTTCACTTGCCTTTATGGGCAATAACAATTATGGGTTTCTTCACATGACCATATTTAAATATAAACAACTTACTGTTGTATTATTAAGGTGAAACAAATGCTGCATTTGGACCTAATGAAATCTACACTTGCACATGCCTGGGAAATCATTACAAATAAAGTGAACACAAATAAAGCAAAGCACAATTATTAGGTTTATTTCCTGAAATGAAATTAGTCCCTCCCCATCTAAAAGTAATAAACATGGTGACCCTGACATAACAACTTCTTCACCAAACAACTCCTCTTCGGTACATTAATAAACGTAGCTTTTCATTCCTTTGTGTGCAGATTTTCTGCTGCCTTATTATTATTTAAAATCCCACATTTATTCTGACCTTGACTTCAAGACAGGGATCAGTTTTATATTGATGATTCCTGTCACTTAAGGATCTGGGTAAGGATGTGGAAGGATGAAGACATGGATTTGGGAAAAATGCCTATTAGGATACATCCACATGATCCTTGGAAAAAGACATTTTTGAAAGTCTGTCAGCAAATACATGTGAACGGAACGCCTACATGCCCAGGGTTATCCGACTACATGAAGTACTTTCTCTCAGTGCAGGTGCCTGCTGGCCTTGGCAGCAAGACCCTTTGGTGCAGAGCTAAATTGTTCAGATGTGACAATTGCATTTTTGTCGATGATGCAGAACTTGTTTCAACACCTCAATGGATTTCTAGTCCAAGATTGCAAATAATGCAGCCACTTCTAAATATCCTCCTTTCACAAGTCAACTGGAGAAGGAAATGGCAACCCAATCCAGCACTGTTGCTGGGATAATTCCACAGACAGAGGAGCCTGGTAGGCTACAGTCCATGGGGTCTCAAAAGAGTCAGACACTGCTGAGTGACTGAGCACACACATACGCACAAGTCATGTTGACAGGTTAGAATAGTCAGTGCACACACAATGTGTGTATATGCATGTGTATGATAGACATATACACACTGTCATACATAGCCATGTGTGCATGTGTGCTCAGTCACTACAGTCATGTCCAATACTGTGTGATGCTATGGACTGCAGCCTACCAGCCTCCTCTGTCCATGGAGATTCTTCAGGCAAGACTACTGGAGTGGGTTGCCATGCCCTCCTCCAGGGGATCTTCCCGACCCAGGGGTCGAACCCACACCTCTTATGTCTCCTGCATTGACAGGTGGGTTCTTTACCACTAGCACCACCTGGGAAGCTCATACATAGCCATACTATAATGCCTACTCTGCTGTATGTCACACCATGAAACTACTCAAAAATAAATGTTTTAGCAGGATAGAAAGCATGAGGAGTTCACAAAAATACAAATACATTCACATCTGTCAAGAGAGTAGGGCTGTGAAATTCATAAGTCAAAGTGCTAGTGGTGGGGCCTTTTCTTACAAATGGGGACCCTGAGGAGAACCAATCTGACAGCAGAAAAATACAAAGAGCAGAGCCTTGGGAAAGGATCAGCTTCTGGTTGCCTGTCCTCCCTTCCCTAATTGCCAACTATGACTTCTACACTCAGAACAAATGCCAGGGAAGAACTTTTAAAAAACAAGTGAGGAACTGATGTGAGAGCCAAGAGGATAAGAGACTGAAAAACAAAAAAAAATAGCAACAGAGATGGAGGGGATTTCCCAATGTCTCTGATGGAAAGGAATGGAAGACAGGGACATAATGCTAAATCAAGGGAACTCTACATGGGAATGAAGTTTCGTGTAAATCTCTACCTTCCTCCAAAGAGAAAAGTGAGAGTGTTAGCCACTCAGTCATGTCTGACTCTTTGCAACCCTATGGATGGTAGCCTGCCAGGATCCTCTATCCATAGGATTTCCCAGGCAAGAAAACTGGAGTGGTTTGCCATGCCTTTCTCCAGGGGATCTTCCTGACCCAGGGGTTGAACCCATGTCTCCTGCATTGCAGGCTGATTCTTTACCTTAATCTGGTAAATTTGAGAGTCCTGGCTGGCCAACAGTGTTCCCCCTGTCATGAGCTACTACCCTAAACAGAAAGTACACTTAACCTTGCATTGTGGCTTCTGCGGGAAAAGTTTCTACAATACTGCAAAGAAAACCCAGCCCAATAACTAAAATCATTGACCTCAGTCTCTGTCATATAGATGAAGAGTGAATTGCAGAAGACTTGGGAATAATTAAGGGAGCAGAAGAGAGTAGAAAAAGGCAAACAAGTACTCTCAAAATGACGCAAGATGATTGTGCAAGAAGATGCAGCTTTAGAAGCAGGAGAAGATGAGTACATCAATGTTTTTGGAAATTAAAAATTGAAGGTCAAACTTTTCCTTAGAGAATTCTGGATAATTTATTTAGATACCTCCCACTCCAGGAGGGAGAGTTTAATCCCTGTCCTTTTCCCTTTTGGTCATGGGCTGGACTTACTGACTCACTTCCAAAGACTAGAGGAGGGAAAGGGAAAGTGGGAACTTCACAGTGGAGAAATCTGACATACACTGCCTTAGCCAACTGATTGTTTACATCATCAGTGCTATCATATGGATATGCTGGCATTGTTCAGTAGCTCAGTTGTGTCCAACTCTTTGCAACCCCACGGACTGTAGCACACCAGGCTTCCCTGTCCTTCACCATCTCCTGGGGTTTGCTCAAACCCGTGTCCATTGGGTCGATGATGCCATCCAACCAAGTCATCCTCTGTTGCCCCTTCTCCCCCTGCCCTCCTTCTGATGTTGTATGGACATGACTTCACCACAAAGGTACTTCTTCACCTACTCAGTGTTCTGTCCAAAAATACATAACCCCAGTTTAACTGTGAGAAAAAACATCAAACAAAACCAGGTTGTAGGACATTTGGAGGGACCCCTGGCCAGTGTGCAAGTGCTTTAGTTAAAGAAGGAAAATCCCTTGTGTGGAGACAGCAAGGGCACCTACCTTCCTGGTGCACCTAGAGAAGGTCTCGCGAGGTAACACCCTTGAGTTCAGTCCAAAGGATGAGGAGGAACTTGGGGCTCCCAGGGGAGGTGTGTTGTTCAGACTTAGGGAGGGGGCTTCACACCTCATCTATCCAGAAAGGGGCAGAGCTAGATTTGAATCCAGTCATCTGTCCTCACCACAAGGCTTCACCATCTGCAACCACCTGCGGGTTGTGTAGTACTGTATTTAGAAGCAAAGCCAGAGCGATCATAATCATTAGACTTGGGCACAGCTACATTGTTTTCAAGCCACTGAAGAGGTAATAATGACAGTGGCGTTACTAAGAAACTGGCGAATGCATGGGCCTTCATTACCAAATTGGATGAGATGACAGGAGAACAATGACCTCATCCCTGACTTTCGCCAACATTTCCACTTTATTCCGCGATCAAACCAGGCAACAGACGAGTTGAAAAGCTCAATCTGCTCCAGTACTCAAGCTCACTGCCCTCCAGCGCTCACTGTAATAATTATTATGTGTAAGTCATCAGCTCTGCTTTTGAAACTATCTTATGGAGGTATGGTCTCAGTAGTACTTCAGTTCACTTCTGGAGGTAAAAGGAACAAACCCCAGCATGAGCCCTTAGCTGCTGAACAGAACCTTCTAAATCTTCATGCATCTTCTGAGGCTCCTTCATCACTCCTCATTACTGCTTTATCAGAGTGCTTGAGGCCAAATTGACTGCAAATGGTGGGTTCTGTCCTGAGTAATTGGCTTTGTGTAAACACAAACAGCCACAGATGTTCCTTGAGATATGATGATTCAATATCAGATGCATGCACTTAAATTAGGTAGAAATCATATCCAATATCAAAATACTTATATTCTACTTTTAATTATTTTATGGGATTGTAAGACCAACATAATATTTTTTCCAATATAATATTTCCTGTGTCAATTTAAAGCTGATAGAAAGATTGGAGAGCCTTCATAATAAGAGCAACTATTCTTTTATTCACTAACATATTAATAAAATGAGTGTATATGTATATAGGCTTCTCTGGTGGTTCAGACAGTAAAGAATTTGTCTGCAATGCAGGAGACCCAGGTTCAACCCGTGTGTTGGGAAGATCCCCTGGAGAAGGGAATGGCAACCCACTGCAGTATGCTTGCCTGGAGAATCCCATGGACAGAGGAATATATGTTGAATGACAGACATTATATACACACATCCTAGAGTGATAAATCACATGGTGCTCCAGGGTAGCTCTCTTGTCACTGAGCCAGAGGAAGAAGTAGATAGGTAACACCAAGTGATGACCTGACCCTGGGCATCCCCAGACTTGGCTTTAGGAAGAGAGTCCTCTGGAACCAATGGACATGTTGGACAACATCCACTGCAGGCCAGTGCAACTCAGTGTTCATGTTTCACTTTCTCCCTGTAGACCCCAGGGTCTCAATTGCCCTGTGATGGATGGGGTTTCTGTTTGCTGGGGTCTTTCCTCTGGCTCCTGATTTAACTTGTCTTTCATCTTGTGGATCCAATGCATCGTCTTCTTGTTCACAGCTTGCCTCCTTGCTAGACATCCCTCAGTCAGTTAAGAGTGATCTTAACATAATCGACATCTGCTGGGCCTTACTGTGAATAGAGAGGATCAGAGAAGGAGTCTAATCTGAGAATTATTATGAAAGACAGAAGTTGGTCCATATTCAATAAGTGGTGTGTGTATGTTTGTATGGGGAGATGTGTGTGTATTTGTTAGCTGCTCAGTCGTGTCCGACTCTTTGCAACCTCATGGACTGTAACCAACCAGGCTCGTCTCTCCATGGGATGCTCCAGGCAAGAATACTGGAGTGGTTTGCCAGCCCCTTCTCCAGGGGATCTTACTGACCCAGGGATTGAACCTGCTTCTCCTGCATTGCAGGCAGATTCTTTACCACTGAGCCATCTGGGAAGCCCTCCTATTAGGCTAGTGATTCTCAAAGAGCTGTCCTGATAGCAGCAGCAGCAGCAGCAGCACCAAATAACTTTGTAGAAATACACCTTTTCAGGCTGCATCCCAGAGCCACTCTCTCAGACGCTGTGGATACAGGGCCCGGCTGTGTGTGTCAGTTTGAGCTCACCCTCCAGGGCATCACAGGCAAGTTCCAGGTGAGCTTGGCTGCTTTGGTCCCGGGTCAGAGAAGAATCCCTTGATGGAGAATCACTAAAACAGCCTCCTGTCATTCTTTTGTCACCTCTGCCTCAGCAAACACTAATTTGGGGGGGCGGGGGAAAGCACATCACAGACAGACTCATTACAGAAAATTTTGAAGCAGAGAAAATTAGAAAACTTTTTCAAGGTCAGTAGGGGTCCCGTCTCTCAAAGGCAACAGGTGTTAGCCTCCTGTTTTTTCCATCCTAAAAGGACAAGGTGTTCTTTGCTGTATCAGGCCTGGAGCAGAGGTTGGTCACTCTCATTGGTTGAACTGCGGGCACCTCTCATACTGGGATTCACTTGAAGCTCCAGAAACCATTCACGGTTTTGTTTTGCAAAATGCACTTTGCAAACAGCTTGTTTTTCTTGGAGATGCCCGAGGAGCCTGGCAGACTACAGTCCATAGGGTTGCAAAGAGCCAAACAGCTGAAATGACTTAGCACATGTGCAAGTGGCCTGACACATGCTCTTTTCCTGCTTTCCATGGTCTACAGGGGCTTTCCCAGGTGGCGCTAGTGGTAAAGAATCCGCCTATCAATGCAGAAGACACAGGAGATGCAGGAGATGGGGGTTCAATTCCTGGGTCAGGAAGCTCTGCTGGAGAAGGAAATGGCAACCCACTGCAGTATTTTTACCTGGAGCATCCCCATGGACACAGGATCCTATCAGGGTACAGTCCACAGTGTCACAATGAGTTGGACACGATTGAGTGACTAAACAACAATGGTCTCCCACAAATTATGTATGCGGTCATTATCCATCTTATAAGTAACTCCTCATTCAAGCCTAAAGGATGTTTGTGCTAACTAGGAAGGAATGTTGACTCTGGTACTTTGTTACCTTTGTGCCTTATAAATAGAGGAGATTTCATAAAAGAAGCAGGGATGTTTAGGACTCCCTGATGCTTTTTGCAAGATGGGCTGTGAAGAGGAGGACATACAGAGCCAGGGATGAATTCACACGTGGACCGCCATTTCTGGTCTTCCAGGCCTGGCAGGGCGGTAGGAGGGGGCATCCATCGTGTTGTGCTGTGGATCTCAATCATTTCTCAGCTCTTGCCAGTGTCTTTTCTTTCCTTCTTCCTGCCCTCAGCAGCATTTGCCTCACAACTTCCCTGTTCTCCCTTTTCTTTTCTTCCAATTTCTCTTTCTGCTTCTTTTTCTCATCCTTAACCATTTTGTGCATTCAATGCAGAAAACACAATAACTATCACTTCACCATCTCTTTCCTTTGCATTAATAAAAATATTCTATTTTGCCTTCACATCTTTGTTCTCTTTCACCTTCTTCCCAGCCAAGACGACTTTCTTTTAGATTAGTTTGTGTGAAGGACTCAGAATATTCAGATGGACCTTACCCAATTTTCTTTTTCATTAGTGACTTGGCCAAGTAAGATTTATAAGAGACCTACAAAGAACAAACTGGAAAAAAAAAAAAAAAAGACCCGCTTTTTTATAAAAAAGAAATCAGTTTTCACAGTGAGTGCTTAAACAAAATATTTTTTAAAATTTCATCTCTAAATTTAAACATGCTTACGATCTGCTCACCTGAGAGTAGATACATTAGGTTGACCACAATGTTTATTCAGCTTTTCTGTAACATCCTATGAAAAAAACCCAAAGTAACTCTTTGGCTAATGCCTTACAAGTCAGGAAAGCAAAAACAGAGCAATAGGACTTTTAACGGAGTGAAGGACAGAATTTGCCACTACGCATTTTATTGCCCTTTCCAGTCACAGGTAAATTCATGTGCATACTTTCTATCCTGTTAATTCCTGAAAGTAAACTGCATGCAATATGTTTTTATCTCAGGTGCTTATTGATTGGACTTTGTTGGCTTTCTCGTGATTTTCAAGACTAACTTATCATCCTTAACTTCTCATAAAATGGCATTTCAGGTCCAACAGTTTAACAGAAGTCAAGTGTTCCAACCCAGGTTTTCTCAATTAAAAAAATATAATGTTTCTATTTTTAAAGTATAAAATTATCAATAATTTATATAGTGGATTGAAAGACACTATATAGCATTAAGTGGGTAAAATATTTCATCAATTAAGTTGTGTTTTGCTTTTACTATCCTCATTCTTCTGCTTCTAAAGTAAAGTGTCCTAAAATTAAACATAATCTTTCAAAGCAGAAATAGAGACACAGACACAGAGAACAAACATGTAGACACCAAGGAGGGAAGGGCGGTGGGATGAACTGGGAGGCTGGGCTTGACACATTTACACTGCTGATGCTGTGTATAAAATAGACAGCTAATAAGAACATGCTGGAGAGCACAAGGAACTCTCCTGAATGCGCTGTGGTGACCTGAATAGTAAGTAAATCCAAAAAAGAGGGCATGTATGTATACATATTGCGGATTCACTTTGCCGTATAGCAGAAACTGACCCAGTGCTGTCAAACAAATATAGTTCAATAAAATTAAAAAAAAAACTAAAAACAAATGAAAAAACCATAGTCACCTGATATCAATACAATTATGAAGACACTTATGTCAGAAGATCATCTCAAATTGTGATTTTACATGAGTGCTTCGGGTGATCTGTGCTCAGGCGGGCAGTGCAGCAGCCAGGCTAAGCAGTTAGTTTCTCTCGTGGTCGTCTTGCCCTCTGGGCACAGATGAGGGCAACTGAGAACACTTGTCCTGATGTCCAAGCCCCAGCTTCATTTATTTACCCGGGATAGGGCAGGAAATGGCAGGATGAAAGGGTTAGGGCACTAACTGTGGTTCTCAGCCTGTGGTTCTGTCAAAGTGCATTTTATGCTCATAATAGTTTAGCTACTTTTATTTTTAGTACTATAATGGTTTATAGGTAAGATTGCTATCTATACCTGGGTGTGACTCACATATTTTGGTTGATATTTCAACTTGGTGATACTAACACAGCAGTGTGTCATAAAAATTATCGTGTCATACATCTGTACCCCCAAAATAATGTGTGTGTATATATGTCACACACACGTAAAAGTAATCATACACAACACTGGTAGAAAGCGGATACTTGAACCAATTCACAAAGAATGCAGTGGTCTGGCAATCCACTGGGACAGTCAGTGATGTAATTTGAAAGAGATAAGAGTGATACGCATCTACTTACTACTTAGCACAACTGTTTTATAGGTTAAGAGGATGTTACCTCCTGGTTCACTTACTATTTTCACAACAATACCTGTCATCAAGGGGATTCCCTGGTAGCTAAGCTGGTAAAGAATCTGTCTGCAATGCAGGAGACCCTGGTTTGATTCCTGAGTCAGGAAGATCCACTGAAGAAGCAATAGGCTACCCACTCCAGTATTCCTAGGCATCCCTGGTAGCTCAGATGGTAAAGAATCCACCTGCAATATGGGAGACCTGGGTTCGATCCCTGGTTTGGGAAGATCCCCTGGAGGAGGGCATGGCAACCCACTCCAGTATTCTTGCCTGGAGAATCCCCAAGGACAGAGGAGCCTGGTGGGCTAAGTTCATGGGGTCGCAGAGAGTCGGACACGACTGAGTGACTAAGCACAGAACACCTATCATCAATTCTACCAGGTCACTTTTTAATTAGGAAATCTTAGAACCACAGCCAAAAGAGGGTAGGGAGAAAGCTAGAGGTCAGATTATTTTTATTCTCTTTTTGTCCTCAAACTTCTCTACAGCACATATTTTCTAAGATATTGATGATGAGAAAGCAACAGTCGCAGTAGCTCTGTTTGGTATATTCTTAGACACCCACCAGGATAGATTTGGCTTCCATGAGAGAAATTTCCCTGAGACAGAAATGGGTAAAAAGGGAAGGTCAAGTTGAACAAAGTGTTGGGATGAATAGAAGACTCTGAAGTGCTCATGTCAGATAGCCAGAGATGAACATTCCTCGAATGCCTGTCAAATTGCATTGACTAGTTTGAAAATGAATCTTTCTGTGTATTCTATAACAAGAAAGCAAAATGAAATAGGATCAAATAACTAACACAGAAGCATCAGTTTTGAAATTTATGTTTCAAATACTGAGATGGTTTATTTAAGCCCTTCGCTTCCAGCCTTTGGTTATTTCTCATCATGTTGTCATAAATCATGGATGTCTTTGTGATGTCGGCGAGATGAAGTGTAGAGAGAGCTTCTCAGTCAGGCACATACAAGTATTTGTTTGTTTGATCTTGTAGTTTACATTTAATCAATTAGTCCCAAATTTCATCTAGTTCAATATGTAACTATGTTAGATCATGACTGACTGGGATGGTCTCCTGACCTAACATGAGTATCTTTGCATCTGTTACTGAAGAATTAATCTTATAATTCTTATTAGAGAACTCTGAAAATAATTATGTTCTTACAAACATATTTATTGATGACATAGTCTATAAGAAGAATAGAAATAGATATGGTTTATTTTCTTGATGGATTATTTTCTTGATGCATTTCAAATCAAATTTTTGACAAAGCAAATATGCTGATGATTAACTTTTTTCTCAGCTCAGAGTAAACCTGTGGCAGCTGGTGGTGGCACTGCATTTCAGGTTCAAAGGTGGTTCTCGGGGCAATGATTTTCAACGTGGGCCAATACGGCTGAAGGGATGACGAGTGACCTTTGCTTTCCAAACCAAGTGCATGCGTAATGTGCCCGTGGTTAATGCTGGATATGAATTCAGGAGACACACTGACTCCCCTTGGCTTTGTCCCTGGCCCTGAGCGTTTCTCGGCATGCTGAGATGACCTCCCACAAAGGCTTCAGGGCAAGTATGCTCACAGAGACACCATGACTTGCTCAGTTTAAAAACAAAACAAAACACACACACACACACAATCTGTGAACTTGCTCTAAAAATGCTTTATGTTGACTTTGTCCTATCATCCTGTTTCTGTGGCTGGATCACAGCATTGCAAGCTAAATGCTTACATTCTCTTTAGAAGGATGATGCTCTCTGCAAATGCTTATCAATTACTGACTGTCTTCCCTATACTCTACGAAATGATGTGACAATAAGCAGTGTCATTAACTTATGACACCCTTTTTCATCCCAAATGATTGAATGATTCCCATACATTTGAAACTTCACATAAGGAGATGGGAAAAAGGGGGTGGGTAGAAAGAAGAAAGACAACCCACATACAGATTTCACCTCACTAACGACTTAATTGGTATCACCCCTGGGGTGAAATGTTGAAACACCCTACAACTCTTTATGACAGGAAGTGAAAATTCCATATCCAATTGGAGCTACAAGGATAATTTAGGGAGGCAGAGTGCAATTATCCAATTAGGAATTTAGCCAGAACAGAAAGGTTAATCCCTCTAAGTCCTTTCAAAAGAGCCCATGGGATGTTTAATGACGACAAGGGGGCAGGACCTGTGTTTTACAACTCAGGCCAAAAAATTATTCAGACTTCGCTCTCACTCTAAAAAGAAGAAAAGAAAAGAAAGAAACGGTGAGGCTCAAATCCACCCAACTTTTTGAGAAATCATCCCTAAATTAGAAGTTTGCAAGATTTGCAATTTTCCTGTGTTCTCCACCCTAGGTTATGAAAGCACTCTATAAACGTCGTTTTAGTTTCCAAGACAAGTTGAATGTCTGGCTAACAATGATTTCCATGGCATGAGACGCTTTCTTTGCAGAAGACAGTGAGTGGCATGGTGTTGGATGCTGACTCAGAGGTTTGGAATGCACCATTGGTGCCTGGCAGGGTTCCAGCTTTGGGCTTGCAGTCTGCCAACTTGGCAGGCTGCAGAATTTGCCGTGGCAATTTTTCAAAACGGGAGGAATCTGTCCAAGGAGAGATTGTTTCTACATTTTTAACTACGAGGACAAGTGGCAGGGTCCTCTCTGACAAACAGTCTGGCTCGAGAGGGAGAAAGAGGGGTTGTACTCAAAGGAGAACCAATAGCATCTTGCAAGAACCTCTTGTACAAGTCACGTACCTTTTGGGCATTCATTCCAAAGTTCCGGCCAAAAGAAATATGAATTACAAATTTCAGTCTGGGAGGCACAGCATGCAGACTTGCTGGATACAACAGCAAATGGTACTTCACAGGTCTTCCTATTAGACATACAGTTATGTCATCGATATTTAGAAGTGAAGCAATTTTCCTTTGGATGTCAGCCAATACAGGATCATTAAACAGAGCTTCTTGGATTCTCAAATCTAATGTGTCTAGAGAGAGAAAAAAAAGTTCTCAGCCAGTGAGAAGTAGAGCAATGCCATCTTACACTTTTTAAATTCTTCACCATTTAATTTTTGATATTTCTGTTTGATAAGTTTCAATTGACTCAAACATTATGATAACTCTAGAATGTCTCTGAATATTGCTTAACTTTTTAAAAATTCTAATTGGTCCTGATTCCAAAAGAATAAGTTTTCTATAAGAATTAAGAAGATATTTGCAAAAAAAAAAAAAATTAGGTGATATATCCAAGCAGAAATTTGAGGACTTGGTTAGCTTTTGAAAATTAACATATATTAATACAATCATATCAATCAATTAAGTTATAGCATTACTATTTTCACTTCAGATTGAGATTGCTAGTGAATGAGTAGTAGAGAATACATCAGACTCTGTCAGAACACTTCTATGTTTATTAGTACAATATAGAACACATATGTATCTTACAAGATCTTATAAGTACTGTTGTTGACTTTAGTCTTCTGTTAAATAGCTCTAGAGAACAAGCATACTGTGTGTGAAAGTTTTAAAATGCCTGAACAATTCTTTCTCCAATCAACTAAAAAAGACAGCATACGAAAGAAGGAAAGTTGCTACTTTTTGTGCAATGTTACATATCACCTAGTTAAGTTTGCATTGAAAATAAAATGACAAAAAAAGTTTTTATTGAAAGATATACAGGGCTTCCCAGGCGGCTCAATGGTAAAGAATCTGCCTGCCAATGCAGGAGACTTGAGTTTGATCCCTGGGTCAGGAAGATCCCCTGGAGAAGGAAATGGCAACGCACGCCAGTGTCTTTGCCTGGAAAATTCCGTGGACATAAGAGCCTGGCAGTCCATGGGGTCACAAAAGAGTTGGATGTGACTTAGTGACTAAACACCAACAATGTATGTGTATATACACACACACACATATATACCTGAACCCCTTTGCTGTATCCCTGAAACTAACACATTTTAAATCAAATATACGCCAATGAATTTTTAAAATAATAAGAAATAAGGAAAACAATGAGATGGGATAGGAAATTATCAAATCATAAAGCAATACTCATGATATAACTCCCCTCCAACACCTTTGAGTGAATGCAGTAAATCCTCCTGAGCATTCATAGACAGGGAACAGGTGGGACCTAGTGAGAAATGGACCAAGAGTCTTAGAACGTCATAGCCATGGCACATGGCTGTCTTAGAAGAGCAAGCTGAGCCATCACTGAGCTGTAAGCCCAGGGCAGGGGATGTAACCTCAGTGGACCTCAGCTCCTTGCTGTTGAAGTGGATCAGTAGCAACTGCCTCATAGTAGTAAAACATGAAGTATCATTTGTGGCACGTGTTAATGCAAGTTCTTTTGTTTTTTTAAGGTTTCCTTTTTCAGAATTTTATTTATTTATTTATTGGCTGTGTTGGGTCTTCCTTGCTGCGGGGGTTTTCTCTAGTGTGGAGAGCAGGGGCTACTCTCTAGTTGTGATACGTGGGCTTTTCACTGTGGTGGGAGCACAGGCTCTAATGCACAGGCTCAGGAGTTGTGGCATGTGGGCTTGGCTACTCTATTGTATGTGGGATCTTCCCAGACCAGGGATGGGATCCGTGGCCCCTGCACTGGCAGGCTGTGCACAATGAGGCCAAACAGACAGAAACGTTGGTGTTCGGAGCAGAGGAAGTTTGTTGCAGGGACATGCAAGGAGAAGGATGGCTTATGCTCTAAAAAACTCCTAGCTCCCTGAAGGGTTTGAACAAAACCCTTTTAAAAGCCAGGTCTGTGGGAGAAGGTGAGGGTGGGATGATGGAGAGAATAGCACTGAAGCATGTATATTACCATATGTGAAATAGATGATCAGTCCAAGATTGATGCATGAAACAGGGCACTCAAAGCTGGTACACTGGGACAATCCAGAGGGATGGGAAGGGGAGAGGGTTGGGAGGGGGGTGTGGGATGGGGGACACAGGTCCACCTGTGGCTGATTCATGTCAATGTATGGAGAAAACCACCACAATATTGTAAAGTAATTAGCCTCCAATGAAGTAAATAAATTAATTTTTAAAAAAAAGTAAGGTGAAGGAGTGTGGTCACAGGGTATGTGATCAGCTCGTGCACAATTCTCTGATTGACTGGTGGTGAGGCAGCAGGGTGGTGTCACAGGGGTGAACATCATCAGTCCCAGCCTTCAGGAAGCCCGGGAATGTGTGCTCATGGTCGTCAAGCAGTTAACATTTTCCATTTGGTGGCGTGGAGGTCTTTTTTTTCATCTGAGAAACAATTCAGGAGATGTGCAACAAACACTATTATCTAGGTGCTTGAGTTAGACCAGAAAGAAGGCTGAGTGCCAAAGATTTGATGCTTTCGAACTGCAGTGCTGGAGGAGATTCTTGAGAATCCCTTGGACTGCAAGATCAAACCAGTCCATCCTAAAGGAAATCAGTCCTGAATGTTCATTGGAAGAACTGATGCTGAAGTTGAAGTTCCAATACTTTTACCACCTGATGCGAAGAGCTGACTCATTGGAAAAGACCCTGAGGCTGGGAAAGATTGAAGGCAGGAGGAGAAGGGGGCAACAGTGGATGAGATGGCTGGACGGCATCACTGTCTCAATGGACATAAATTTGAGAAAACTCCGGGAGATAGTGAAGGACAGGGAAGCCTGGTATGTTGCAGTCTATGGGGCCACAAAGAGTTGGACATGACTGAGTGACTGAACAAGAACAGGTACTAGAGACAGGAGCTAAAGCAGAGGATGTGGGAGAAGGCCTGTTTGGGCCTCATGGAGTTCTACTGGGTTACACACAGCAGTGTTCTTTAAGCAATACTATTGGGAATATTAAGCTGCATTTATCACTTTAGATGAGAGGAAGGTTGTATAGAAAGGGGATATTAATCAAAGACTCAAACATTTAGTTTGGGAGCCCAGTAGCATCATTGGTATGTTTACCATTACTGTTTTTATCACTGCTCACAAGGGGAAACCCCGCACTCACTTAGAATCTGTGCATTTTAGATGACACAATAGTGCCTCATGATTTTAGTAGTGTTTTCCCCCTACGTATACCACCTTCTACTCCTCTTACTGAGTATGTTTTGCTGTAACCATTTGCCATTCATCAAGGCCACTTTAGATTTGTTTTTGCCTTCCAGGTGATGAGACAACCCTGATGATTTAGCGTCCCATGATAATGCAAGGTGTCTGTGCCTGTTTCATTCACTTCAGGCATCAATTCATAAAGATAACAAAGTTCAGGCCCAAGAGTTTATGTTGATTCATGTCCCTTTTCAAGGCTTCAGAGAAATGACACATAGTCCAGTACATAGCAGGTTCCCTAGGTAAACTCATCACATTGAATAGGTTTACTTAATAAATTTATGAAATGCTATTGATACTAGCAGGGCTTCTCTGGTGGCTCAGTGGTAAACAATCTGCCTGCCAATGCAGGAGACTTGGTTTCGATCCCTGGGTCAGGAAGATCCCCTGGAGAAGAAGATGGTAACCCTCTCCAGTATTCTTGCCTGGGAAATCCCATAGACAGAGAAGCCTGGAGGGCTACAATCTATGGGGTTGTAGAGTCAGACATGACTTACATAAACAACAATAAAAACAAATTGGTACTATTGCTTTTATTTTCTTAAATTTAAGTGTGACCAAATGTTAAAAATACATGTATATGCTAGAAAAAAACATGATTTTATAGGAAAAATTTTAGAAGATGAGGTGTTTTTTTATTAGAATGTAACTGTTTTACAAATTTGTGTCAGTTTCTGCTGTACAACAGTGTGAATCAGCCACATGTATACATATATCCCCTCCCTCTGAGCCTCTCTCCTCCTCATCCCGCCCCCTAGGTCATCACAGAGTGCAGGGCTAAGTCTCTGTGAGCTACAGCAGCTTTGTACTAGCTATCTATTTAGTACGTGGCAGTGTACAGACGTCATTCCAAATCTCCAAATCCGTTCTGTGTCCACAAGTCCCTTCTCTATATCCGTGCCTCTGTTTCTGCCCTGCAAACAGGTTTATCGATACCATTTTCTGGGGGCTTCCCTGGTGGCTCATGGTAAAGAACTGACCTGCCAGTGCAGGAAACACAGGTCAACCCCTGGGTCAGGAAACACAGGTCGATCCCCCTGGAGGAGAAAATGGCAACCCACTCCAGTATTCTTGCCTGGAGAATCCTGTGGACAGAGGAGCCTGACGGGCTACAGTCCCTGGGGTGGCAAAGATTTGAATATAACTTAGTAACAAAACAACAATATCATTTTTCTAGACTCCCCATATATGGTAATATTTTAATATCAGAACATTCAATCCAAGAAGGTATTGGCAGACAGACTTCCTTTAGTGTATGTGCTGGTCACTTTCTGGGTTAGCTTTACTCTAAGAAGTAGACCTCTGGGGTTTCAACTGAAAGCCTACAGTGTTTTCAGAAGCACCACACACTGGCAGGCATTGCTCTCCATTTCCTTTTCCCTTCAGCTCTGTGCTTCTGTTTAAAGACCTTCTCAGACATCAGTCATAGCTTTCATGCACCAAGTATCCAGAGGAACCCAGCAGCCCTGGTTCAGGGCTTGCCCTGCCTGCCTCCTTCACATCTCAGTTCAGTTCAGTTCAGTCGCTCAGTCGTGTCTGATTCTTTGCGAACCCACAGACGGGCACACTCCAGGCTTCCCTCTCCATCACCAGCTCGTGTAGCTTGCTCAAACTCATGTCCATCAAGTCGGTGATGCCATTCAACTACCTCATCCTCTGTTGTCCCCTTCTCCTCCTGCCTTCAATCTTTCCAACCATCAGGGTCTTTTCCAATGATTCAGTTCTTCGCATCAGGTGGCCAAAGTATTGGAGTTTCAGCTTCAGCATCAGTTCTTCCAATAAATATTCAGGACTGATTTCCTTTAGGATTGACTGGTTTGATCTCCTTGCAGTCCAAGAGACTCTCAAGGTGTTGCCTTCTACAATACCACAGTTCAAAAAACGTCAATTCTTCGGTGCTCAGCTTTTTTATAGTTCAATTCTCCCATCCATACATGACTACTGGAAATATTATAGCCTTGACTAGACAGACCTTCATCAGCAAAGTAATGTCTCTGCTTTTTAATATGCTGTTTAGATCGGTCATAGCTTTTCTTCTAAGGAGCAAGCAAGTCTTTTAACTTCACGGCTGCAGTCACCATCTGCAGTGATTTTGGAGCCCAAGAAAATAAAACATGCCACTGTTTCTATTGTTTCTCCATCTATTTGCCATGAAGTGATGGGACTGGATGCCATGATCTTAGTTTTCTGAATGTTGAGCTTTAAGCCAACTTTTTCACTCTCCTCTTTCACTTTCATCAAGAGGCTCTTTAGTTCTTCTGTTTCTGCCATAAGGGTGGTGTCATCTGCATATCTGAGGTTATTGATATTTCTCCTGGCAATCTTGATTCCAGCTTGTGCTTCATCCAGCCCAAAATTTCACATGATGTACTCTGCATATAAGGTAAATAAGCAGGGTGACATTATACAGCCTTGATGTACTCCTTTCCCAATTTGGAACCAGTCTGTTGTTCCATGTCCGATTCTAACTGTTGCTTCTTGACCCACGTACAGATCTCTCAGGAGGCAGGTAAGGTGGTCTGGTATTCCTATCTCATTAAGAATTTTCCACAATTTGTTGTGATCCATGCAGTCAAAGACTTTGGTGTAGTCAATAAAGCAGAAATAGATGTTTTTCTGGAACTCTCTTGCTTTTTCTATGATCCAACGGATGTTGGCAATCTGATCTCTGGTTCTTCTGCCTTTTCTAAATCCAGCTTGAACATCTGGAAGTTCTCAGTCACCTCTCTGGAAGTTCATCTCTCAGAGCCTGTCCCTGAAGTTCTCCTGCTTTGATATTTTTTCTATGTCTTCAAATTTATTTATTTAATTACTCAACTTTCCTAGTTGCTTTCAGCAACAGGTTTGATCTGAATCTGTTTAGTCTGTCATTCCAGTAAGCAGAATTCAAGGGCCTCACTTCAAGGTTCTCATTTCTCAATAAACTTCTGCTCTCTCTCTGTGGAGTCTGTGTCTCCCATCCAGCTGCTATTTGCCTCCTAATGTCCCAAGCTGGCTAAGCATGTAGCACGATCTTTTCACTTTTATACCTAATACAATTAATTAGTTAATTAAGTAATTCACTGGAAGATTTTTACATATAGAAAATAATTTATTGAATAAAATCTGGAGTTTGAATGGAACTGACATGACATCACACAGAAACCAAGTTAAAATATTAATATGTTAGATCTCATCATTGCTTAAAAGCCCTTTAGTCTCACTTGAGGGTTTCCCTGGTAGCTCAGGTGGCAAAGAATTTGCCTGCAATGCAGGATACCCCAGTTTGACCCCTGGGTCAGGAAGACCCCCTGGACAAGGGAAAGGCAACCCACTCCAGTATTCTTGCTGGGATAATCCCATGGACAGAGGAGCCAGGGGTGACAGGTCACCCCTGTCACCATGGGGTGACAAAGAACTGGACACGACTGAGTCTCACTTGTACCCTGACCAAAAAATCATTGTCTATGACCAAATTTCTACTCACATATCAATACTCTCAGTCCAGGGTCTGTGTGATTATAATAAAATAAATTTTGCATATGCCTACTTTTCTGCATCACTGCAAGATTTTGTAAACAGTTGCTATTGAAACCATATTTTGTAAATTCTTTACTTCTTGGCACTTATTCTTTCTTCCTCCTGAGAAAGGAGTCTGTTATAAACCATGATATTCTAAGGCACTGGTGCATCATTTTATTTTTGTAAGGAAACCGATGCATGAAAAGTCAAAATGTTTATATGCTGTCTTGCAGTTATTACAATAAAAACACATTTACCATGTATGATGGAATAATATATATTATTATAACAGGAATTACATAATTTTTGGAAGAGAAGAATGCAAGTGAAAAAATTGACCTTTTATTGCCACTAATATTTCAATATCTAAGGAATAATTGAACATGGCAACTTAGAGGCAAATTCCTAACTTTTCAGCATGACTGGGAGCATGAAGAAGGGGTTCTCACCTTCACAGAAAAAAAATGGCATCTCAACTGAGTCACGTGATTGAGTTAAAAAGAAAATGTAATAGGACTCTTGACAATTCCCTCTAAATATTAATAAAGTCAATGTCAGATGGTTAAATTTCAAGTAATAATTTAAAGATAAAATAGTGAACATGGAAAATCCATGATAACTGTGAAAATGCAAAAGAATAATAAGCTTCATTGAATTCTTATTCAATAAAGGCCTTGTGATAGATACTTTACATAATTGTCATCTTTAATCTTCACTAAAATCTCCATAACCTCACACCAGCATATAGAAATAGGAAATGTCCTCAGGATTGAGTTAAGCAAGCATATTAAGCAGTTACAAATTCTGTGCAGAAAGGGTATTATAGCAATTGGCTTTCTGGATGAGACTTATTCTTAATTAAGCTACTTAGATGCCACTGATGTACCTTTTGTTTCTAAGTCTTACTCACATCCCGTCCTTATTGCTTGATTTCCCAGGGTCCCTTGAAAGCTGGCTTATATGTAAGTTCTGCTCATAAGGTATCTAGCCTGACATCAGAAGCATGAAGGAAAAAGAAGGATTTCTTATCTATTTCTCCTTCTCTACTTGTCATAGATTCCCCGAAGGTGGCTTCATTTCTTCTTGAACTAGCCTTTGGTCAAGTAGCCACCCATGATCCACTTGATAATCCCAACAATGATTGGGTGATTCCTCTGTGATTCCAGGCTGGCCCTTGTCATCCCTGCTTCACTGCTCTATCTCTGTCTTGGGTGAGCACTCATCAACCACAGGTCTCCTCTTTAAAGGGCCAAACATAATTATATCATTGTTGTTGTCACTCAGTCATTTCTGACTCTTTGCGACCCCATGGACTGTAGCTTGCCAGGCTCCTCTCTCCATGGGATTTCTCAGGCAAGAATGGAGTGGGTTGCCTTTTCCTTCTCCAGGGGATCTTCCCGACCCAGAGACTGAATGAACCTGCACCTCCTACTTCGGTAGGCAGATTATTTACTTCTGAGCCCTCAGGGAAGCCCAGTTATATCTTTATCACAGTCCGTAACTGTTATTAGTTGTCCCAGCTCTCTGTCCTGCATTCTGTTAATGCCACTGCTTCATCTTATGACCTTCACTCTACAGATCTGCTTCTTTTGTTGTTGTTCTTGCATGTCAAATTTATTTAATTAAAAAAACTTTAATATGTTAACAAGCAGAGGTATTTTACAAAAGGAAATGACAAAATGGGGTGGAGGGAGTTCCTTTCTTAGAATTCTACAGATTTGCTTCTAATCTCTGAGTAACCCAACCTTTCCCTCTCAGCCTTTCCAACACTTAGTACCTAGTACACTTTATGTTTTCTGGACTAAAATGGAATGGTGAACTTGGCAAGTCTCTGTAGAGCAAATAATTGTGATACTAGACATGGAGCATTATTGCTAAAAACAAAAGACTGAATTTCATTGCTTTCTACTCACAGTCACAGCACCTGTAATTTCTGAGGGATAAACTGTGATCCAATAACTCATGCTCTAGAGAGTGATGAGAAAAGCGACATTTAGTTAGGAATGGCTTGAAGACTCACCTTTACCTTTCCAAATCCAGGTCCCTGAACAGCCTCCTGGTTTTCAGGTGATAGTCTTGTTTTATGTTTGCTGTATGAAACAAGGCTCCCCAGGTGGCGCTAGTGGTAAAGAACTCACTTGCCAGCGCAGGAGACGTAAGAGATGCAGGTTTGATCCCTAAGTTGGGAAGATCACCTGCAGGAGGGCATGGCAACCCCCTCCAGTATTCTTGCCTGGAGAACTGCATGGACAGGAGAGCCTGGCAGGCTACAGTCCATAGGGTTGCAAAGAGTCAGGAATGACTGGAGTGACTCTGCAAGGCACACATGAAAACAAATATCAAGACCAATAAAGATGAACTACCTCAATACCTGCTGCTATCAGACCACCCCACTCTTACGTGTCTTTCATTCTAGGTCAGTCATCCTGCCTCCAGACTGGACTCTTCTTCCTTTCAAGTTCTGGGTTGGCCAAATATTTCGTTCAGCCTTATCATTATGTAGTTAACTTCTTCCCTCTGGTGGGAGCTTCAGTACCTATAAGACAGCTCACAGACATGGCTCAGAATATTACCTATAGCTCTTGAGGAGGAACTAAAGGTCTTTGACTTTGCGCTTAGGGACTAAAGTATTGTTCTTTTGTCTTGCTGGACTGCTTTCCTGTTTCTGCATTTTCTCACTTCTCTGATTAAACTTATTCTTTGGCTAAAGTTTTTCCACAGACAAAACTTGGGCAGAGGACATGGTGGGGGAGGAAATGACCATGGGCTCCTGCTCCATTTCATAAGTGCCTTTCTTTCTGGAGAACACTCATGAGTTGTTTCAGAATGACCAAACAGAATGCCAGCTATTAATGCATTAATTAATATTGTCATTCAGTTGCTCAGTCGTGTTTGACTCTTTGCGACCTCATGGGCTGCAGCACGCCAGGCCTCCTTGTCCTTCACCATCTCCCAGAGTTCTCCCAAGTTCGTGTCCATTGAACCGGTGATGCCCTCAATGAACCTCAAATTATGATAAAGGCTGGCTGGATTTGCCACAAGGAAATGGATTGGCTCACTTCCCCAAACATGTGGTGAAACATGAGATCACCATCATTACTTGAAAGGCAGAAAGTAAAATAAGATGGAGGAGGCTACAGCCAGGCCCCTCAGCTGCAAAAGCATCTGCAAGGACTTGTTTTTTATTGTAAAGATAATACTTGAGGATACCAATTTCAGGGTTTTTCTTTTTTTCTTTTTTTAAGACATATTGAATTTAGTACAATATTGCTTCCGTTTTATGTTTTGGTTTTCTGGCCATGAGGCATGATCCCTAGCTGCCTAGGGATCGACCCACACCTCTGCATTGGAGGGTGAAGTCTTAACCGCTGGACCACCAAGAAAGTCCCTCAGCTTCAATTTTTTAGAGTATTTATTTTTATGAGAGTTGTGCTACTTTATAATAAAAAGCCACTGCACATTTACTCTCATAAAATAATAGTATCTATGGGGCACCTATCCATCATGTCACCTTTATTTCTTCTCCCATCCCTGCATTGAGCTGTGTGTCCCCTGGTATTGCTATGGATGGTTTGAGACATGATGAATGAGGGCCCTAGACATTCAAGGGAAGCAAGTGGTGAAAGTGATCAATAGTCACCAAGGGCAATGTCAGTTTCCTGATCCTCCTGATGCTAAAGTCATAGGTCAGGTAGCTGAGGTGCAATAGGTACTGGGAAAACTAGAGAAATGAGAGTTGGGTGTAAAATAAAGGCCCACATAATTGTAATGAGAAAAAGAAAAAAATACATGACAGCATGTTCCTATTAAAGATAATAAGAGTAAAATCAGTGTATACTACTCAGGGTTTTCCAGAAAAGTAGAGCCAACAGAATTGTGTGTGTGTGTGTGTGTGTGTGTACAGGCATATACAGGCTTCCCAGATGGTGCTACTAGTAATGAATCCCCCTGCTAATGCAGGAGACAAGAGATGTGGGTGTGATTCCTAGGTCAGGAAGATCCCCTGGAGCAAGGCATGGAAACCCACTCCAGTATTCTTGTCTGGAGAATCCCATGGACAGAGGAGCCTGGTGGGCTATGGTATTAAAGTCGTAAAAAGTGGGACACGACTGAGCAACTTAGCATGCACACACGCACACGCATATGCATGTACATGGAGAGAGAGAGAGAAAGAGGCATTGGCTTATTTTAAGGAATTGACTCTTAACTGTGGAGGCTTGGCAAGTCTGAAACCTACAGAGTAGACAGGCTAGAGGCCTAGAGAAGAGTTGTAATTCAAGTCCAGAGGCATTAGATTGGCAGAGATAAAGAACTGTAGACTCATCAGCTCTGAACAAACCCAAGGGCATAGAGCCTCATTCACTAACTGCAAGTTTCCGCCACTTCCAGGCTTCACCAGACAGAGGTCCTGGAGGCAGAGCCTTCAAGGCCATCCAAAATCTCTTTGAGGCCTGGGGCTGCCTGCACACACTCTCACACACACAGCCCGGCAACGGTTAAAGCTTTTAGTGAGTCGGGCGGTGGCAATGCTGCAGACCCGCCATGATTCAGTCTCATTGCGCAGACCTCGACTGGCTCACAGCAAAGTTCCCTTTTAGGAGGCCACGTAAAAAGGCCAATCCATGACCTCCAGCTGGTGTGTGCTGGGCAGCCCTGGGGGGAGCTGGAGAGATTCCATCAGCCCTCGCACTTTGGGCTCTGCATGCTCAGAGTCCTCGCGAGGCTGAATTTATGACCTTTCCGTCAACTGCGTCTTTAATGCATGAGCCTAAATATCAGCTGCTGGATACAGATGCTCAACCCCTGGGATGTCTTCTGCTCTCAGGACCATGCAGGGGCGAGCTGACAGTCAGCATGGGGTCTTATCATTTAAAGCCCAGCAGACTGGGTGGCGGGATCCTCACTGAGCATTTGGCATACTTCATGCCTTCTCCCAATCTTATACTGAAGACAAAGGTACGGTGTGTCAGATCATAAGAGAAGCCATCTAAGAACACGGAAACAATAAAGCTACCAAGATAAACCCAACTTTCAATAAATGCCTCTTTCCTTTCCATTCTTATGAAAATTGCTTTGTGAGTCAAATGTGAATCTACTATGTGAAAGGAAAATGTAGCAGAATTTTCCCACGGTCTTCATGTAATCAGGAAGATTAGCAGGTTTACTAGCCATAGTACAGAAAACCCCAAACTCCTGAGAATTTGCAGTCTTTAGGAAAATTTTAAGGGTCACATGGCAGAAACAGACATTTCAGAAACCCTTTCTCGCTGTTTGAGGAAGGGTCTTAGCAGCCCCACATTTACTCCTCCTCCTGGGATTGGGGGTCTCATATGTGACCTTGTGTATGACCCTATGGACTGTAGCCCGCCAGGGTCCTCTGTCCATGGGATTCTCCAGGCAAGAATACTGGAGTGGGTTGCCATGCCCTCCTCCAGGGGATCTTCCCGACCCAGGGATTGAGCCTGCATCGATTATGTCTCCTGCATTGGCAGGCAGTTTCTTCACCACTTGCGCCGCCTAGGAAGTCCATCCAGTGTGAGTCTGGACAGCTCTTTCATGACTTTAGATCCAGCCTCTTGTGGATGTGTTCTGTCAGGAAGTCTCTGCAGAAAGTACTTTTCACTGTCTCAGCTGCCAGCACCCACTGAGTGCCCAGTCAGGTCTGTGTGCAGGGCACCTGTTAGGGGGGCCCTCATGTAGACCATCTAGTTGCAAGAGTAAACTGGTTGCCACCCCCTGCCCTGAGCTGAAATGAGGCTGGGGCCAGGACAGAATGGAAAAAAAGCATCCCCCTGAACTTGTGTTCTTTTTCCCCGGGCACCAGAACAGACTTCAGTTGCTATCTTCAGGGTTAATGGAGTCCCTCTTGAAAATAATTTCAAGTTCTGAATATTCCCCTCACTCTGCAGACTCAGATCCAAGTCCACAGAGTGTTCAGAAGACCACTATCTTTCTTCTTTTTTTTAATTGGAGGATAATTGCTTTACAATGTTGTATTAGTTCCTGCTATGAATCAGCTATATGTTTATATACATCCCCTCCCACCCCCACCCCCCATCCCACTCCTCTAGGTCATCACAGAGCATCAAGTTGAGCTCCCTGTGCTATATGGCAGCTTCCCACTAGCTTTCTCATACAGATTTGGGGCCATTCTATAGTCCTCCCAACCTACTTTCTCTTTCTCTTAACGTGCCTTCAAAACGCTGCCTTAATTCTTCAGTGGAGGAAAATGCCAAATCAAGGAATGCCATTTAAAGGCAGATAATCACATAGTTTGGACCTCAGACACACTTCACCTGCAGCTGAAGCTTGGGTTAAGCTTAACTGCACAATTGCTCCTACATGCATGTATAATGACACAAACCTCCAAGCACCATATTTCAAACAGTGTGCCTTATCAAGGGGACATTCTATGATCAAATAAAGTAGGAAAATGCTGCATTATAGATGGTCTATTCATAATTCACAATCCACACCCAGGGCACAAGGAAATTCTGCATGAGGAAACTCTTTCGACTTTGCTTAATCAGCTTTTCCAAAAGTTATTTGACAACAAGAACCCTTCTTATTTTTATAATGTCTAGTTCCTAGGGAATTTATATGTGTGTGTGTACATATATATATAATATATAATAATTTTTATTGGAGTACAGTTGCTTTACAATGCTGTGCTAGTTTCTACTATACAGCAAAGTGAATCATTTATGTATATACATAAATCCCTTTCTTTTTGGATTTCCTTCCCATTTAGATGCAGGTTCAACCCCTGGTTGGGAAGATCCCTGGGAGTAGGAAATGGCAACCCACTCTAGTATTCTTGCCTGGAGAATCCCATGGACAGAGGAGCCTGGTGGGCTACAGTCCATGGGGTCACAAAGAGTTGGACACGACTGAGCACACACACATCCCGTTTAGCTCATCACAGAGCATTAAGTAGTAACTTTAGTAGCATTAACTAGATATTAACTCTACTTAAGTAGAGTTCCCAGGGATCTACAGCAGGCTCTCATTAGTTATCCATTTAATACATAGTGTCAATAGTGTATATATGTCAATCTTGCATAGAACAGAATTTGGCAAGCTCTACTGTAAGGATATTCTCAACAAATTTTGTTAAAGACTTCTGACCAGTTAGCTGCTGAATTAATGTGAGAAAAGTCTAGGGAAGCATTTAAAGTCATGCACTTGTCTTCTGTCTAAATTAAGATAGGACTGGTTTTCAGACTAGAATGCAGGGGGAGGTGAGAGATGCAAACTCTGGACTGACAGTAACATTTTTGAGCGACCAGACCTCCTACCAAGGGGTGGCCCCCACGACAATATATGGAGGAAATGTGGCTTTTGTAAGATCCCTGTACTTTCAAGTAAAACTGAGACACCAACTTTTGGTGAAATCTTCTAATTTTTAAATGTTGGCAGCTCTATTTTTTTTAAAGATAAAGGAAAACATCTTACATAGAGGCACCATCCTACATCCACCAAAAATCCAAATCAAGGACAATGCTTTGGGATGAATCCAAACCAGGTTAACTGTGTAGGTCCATGATTTTGAATCCAGAGGGTGAGAAGCAAAAGAAAAAGAAAAACTCAGGCCGTGTTCTGAAATTCATCCGCTCTGAGCTGTTGTATACAGCCTGCGTACTGAAATAAACAACAGCGTGCTCGTCGCTTCTTTATTATATGCGTGAGTTTATAATTTATCTCCAGTGAAAGGGGGAATTATGAGGTAGGTGTTCACAGGCACTTTGACTCTCAAGTGAAATGTTTTTATGCTGTTAAAGTCAAATAATCAATGCTTTAGGCCATACTCCCTCTGGAGAAGTTAAAGATTAATTTTGCTGGGACTATAATTAAAAACAGAATTTAGTGATAAACTTTGCCATCATGTTATTATTTTAAATGGCTGAACTCTAGTACATTATCATCAAGGATAAAAAAAAGATATTATTTTAGAGAAATCTACAATTCAAGGGAAGCTTTAATATGGGTTGAAGTCACCCGGGAATTATTTAAAGCCCTAGCTGAAAATGTGTATCAAATGCAATTACTTTTCGATGGTCCATATGGGGCTTATCATTGACAATATTTTCACTGTGGACTGTTTGTTTCCACTCTGCCATCCATCTCTGCATCCCACCCTTAATAGGGGTGGTCCAGGCAATATATAAAGTCTATCTTAGTCTATCTTATACATTGTGTGCATATATCATATATATATATATATATATATATATATATATATATTCCATAAGATAGTTCAATGTGACATTGCATGGGTAATAAATCATGTCATATGACCCAAGCTAATATAAAAATGATTTTCCTGATTGTCATTCTCAGTTTGCAACAGATTCTGATATGCTATAGAATGTGTTTATCTCATACATATTTTACTTCCAAAGAAAATCAACATGAAATAACATCCTTTAGAAAAATAACAACTTTTATTAATACAACTTGTTTTATTATAAGCAGTTGTGTTACATGTTATCGCCATATCTTATAACATATGTATACATCACAAGACATAAATACCTTTTTTAATAAACTGAACTCTATTTTTGAGACGCAGGTTAATTTTAAACAAATAGTTTCCTTTTCAGAAGGAAAATCAAGTCTGAATATATATTTTTAAGATTCTGGATTTTATAAACTGATTTTCTTTGACATGGGGCACAAATAGATTAAATACATACTTGAACTGCTTTATTGTATTCTTTGCTCTTGATTTAATGATTCTTCAAGTAATTCTCCGTTCTCTCAGCAATTTAAGAAAAGTAATTTTTGAAAGAGCAGAGATGATGAACTTCCCTCATATTCTTTTCAGAGGAATAAGGAGATTTTCTTTTCAATCTAGAAAAGATCAAAGAAACAGAGAAGGAGAAGAGAGTGGCTGGCACAGCCGATAAAGGATGGGAAGAGGCAGATTTTTGGCAGAATCGAATGTGTTAATCTTCAGCGAAATTAGCGATTTAAAAAAGTATTTCTCAGCTGCACATCTCAAAAAAAATTTATGGGTCTAATTTTCCTTTGGAAATTTAAAATGTTACAAACTCATAAGATATAATTATCCAAGTTTTTCCACCCCACACTCACCATGCCCACAGAAAGCCGTAGGAACTATGTATGGATGTAAATGGATGACTACTGCAAAGAATTTAGAAACATTTCAATAAACATACTTGCAAATATTTTCGGTATTTTAAAAAAGTAGGACACATATGTTAAATGCAAGTGAAGAGGGCCTAAAAGGAAATCTCCAAGTGCACAGTTTGCTTCTATATTTGTGTGAACCATTTGGTTAAGTATTTTACAAAATATCTACACTTTATTTTCCAGTCCTTATGGAATTTTCAAAATACTGTATATCCTACAATAGACTTTTCAACATATGTGTGAGCTGTAGTGTGAAAATAATTGTGGAAATAATTCGAGATCTATATAATTCCACAACCTACTTGCCTTGAATTGGCTGAATGTGTTTTTCATGTACGTCTGCATCAAAAATGTTTAAGTGTTTCACACAAAACTCGTTTAGATCTAAACGCGTCTCTGGAATTGGCAAGGCTTTGCCAACCTAGGGAAATTAGCAAAGATAACATTTAATAACACCAACCCAGAGAGCTCTTACTTTTGTCAGATTTCATTAAAATGCTTAGAAGTTTGGGTGAAATATAGACATGTTTAGTTAAAACACTCATCTCACAGCTTATAAGATACTTGATAGTAGGGATTTACTCGGCATTCTTGGGCTTCCCCAACGTAATTATTTAGTGATCTTTCTGGAAAAATAGAAATATGGCTTAGAGTGACTGTTTTATTTGATTTCTGTTAGGGAAGTCTTTCTCAGGGTCTCTCTATCTCTCTGTTCTTGAAAGTTACTGAGAGTCATTTTAAAATAGCCAAGACTTTTCTTCAACCTTCTCCTCCCTAAACTTGCTCCTCCTCCTCCTGCTTTTCTTTACCCACTTAAGATGTTATAAAAATTATCAAGGAAAAATGTAGCACTCAGCAGAACTATACACATGTGGATGCTAAATAAATACTTTTGATGTTGATGAATGTTGGCAAGTCTCCATGGAAGAAAGACCTTACACAAAAGATGTTATAATTATTATGTTTAAGTGATTATGCTATAATTATTATGTTAAAAATCTCCCATGCTCTCAGAGCTACTTGTCGGTGGCAGGGCTGTGACATCCCCATTCAACCTCATCTCTTGCTAAAGCTCTTGCCACCTTCACAGGCAGTGTAAAGACAGTGGCTTGGCTGAGACAGAGGAACCTGAGTAACAATAGGCGTGAATTCTCTCTCCCTCTCCCTTTCCCCATCTCAGAAGGTTCCCAGCCTCTAAAGGGTCACATTTTCTAATTCTGCACCAACATTTCCCCTTTTTCTTAAACACGTGCTATAAAATATTTTGGCAAGTTCATTTACAGCAAGTTTAAATGTGGCTGAAAATGTTACCCACTTCTCCTGTGATTAGATTACTTTTTAAGGAAAGGTGTGTGCATGCCAAGTTGCTCAATCATGTCCAGCTCTTTGCAGTCCCCTGCACTGTGGCCGTCCAGGCTCCTCTGTCCATGGGATTCCCCAGGCAAGGGTGCTGGAGTGGGTTGCCATTTCCTCCTCCAGGGGATCTTCCCAACCCAGAGATCGAACCTGCGTCTCCTACCTTTCCTACATTGGCAGAAGGATCCTTTACCATTTAGCCATCTAGGAAGATGATAAAATTTAAATATGAATGTCTAGGGGTGAGATTCTTTTTTCTTTTTTAACCATTAGAGAGGGTTGCCCTGGGGAAAATTGTTGGATTCAGGGCCAGCTGTCTGGGGATTTCAGGGATCTGGGAGTACTAACACCTATCATATTCAACAGAGTTATTTTTTCTTTGTTTTCTAGGGGATTCTTCTACTATTTCCTAGATTGAAAAGAACAGGAGACTGGATGACTTTTCATGGACCCTTGCTGGTACATGGATGACTTTTCACCATCCTCAGAATCTAATCTGGACTTGTGGAAATGCTGCATCAGCCAGATTTTCAGTTCTGACTGGGGTTCTTTAGAATAAACTGACCCCTCTTTGTAAATATTCAGTACAATTTTCAAGACATGTCTGGTTGAGGATGCTCTGAGGTTATCTAGATGACATTAAAGCGAATTTATTCTCTAGAACTAAAGATCACTGCATATGTGCGTGCTAAGTCGCTTCGATCTTGTCTGACTCTGCAGACTGCCAGGCTCCTCTGTCTATGGAATTCTCCAGGCAAGATTATTGGAGTGGGTTGCCATTCCTCCTCTAGGGAATATTTCTGACCTAGGGATCAAACCCATGTCTCCTGCATTGGCAGGTATATTCTTTTTTTTTTTTTTCAGTGGGTTTTGTCATACATTGATATGAATCAGCCATAGATTTACACTTATTCCCCATCCCGATCCCCCCTCCCATCTCCCTCTCCACCCGATTCCTCTGGGTCTTCCCAGTGCACCAGGCCGGAGCACTTGTCTCATGCATCCCACCTGGGCTGGTGATCTGTTTCACCATAGATAGTATACATGCTGTTCTTTTGAAACATCCCACCCTCACCTTCTCCCACAGAGTTCAAAAGTCTGTTCTGTATTTCTGTGTCTCTTTTTCTGTTTTGCATATAGGGTTATCGTTACCATCTTTCTAAATTCCATATATATGTGTTAGTATGCTGTAATGTTCTTTATCTTTCTGGCTTACTTCACTCTGTATAAGGGGCTCCAGTTTCATCCATCTCATTAGGACTGGTTCAAATGAATTCTTTTTGACGGCTGAGTAAAATTCCATGGTGTATATGTACCACAGCTTCCTTATCCATTCATCTGCTGATGGGCATCTAGGTTGCTTCCATGTCCTGGCTATTATAAACAGTGCTGCGATGAACATTGGGGTGCACGTGTCTCTTTCAGATCTGGTTTCCTCAGTGTGTATGCCCAGAAGTGGTATTGCTGGGTCATATGGCAGTTCTATTTCCAGTTTTTTAAGGAATCTCCACACTGTTTTCCATAGTGGCTGTACTAGTTTGCATTCCCACCAACAGTGTAAGAGGGTTCCCTTTTCTCCACAGCCTCTCCAGCATTTATTGCTTGTAGACTTTTGGATAGCAGCCATCCTGACTGGTGTGTAATGGTACCTCATTGTGGTTTTGATTTGCATTTCTCTGATAATGAGTGATGTTGAGCATCTTTTCATGTGTTTGTTAGCCATCTGTATGTCTTCTTTGGAGAAATGTCTGTTTAGTTCTCTGGCCCATTTTTTGATTGGGTCATTTATTTTTCTGGAATTGAGCTGCAGGAGTTGCTTGTATATTTTTGAGATTAATCCTTTGTCTGTTTCTTCATTTGCTATTATTTTCTCCCAATCTGACGGCTGTCTTTTCACCTTACTTATAGTTTCTTTTGTAGTGCAAAAGCTTTTAAGTTTCATTAGATCCCATTTGTTTAGTTTTGCTTTTATTTCCAATATTCTGGGAGGTGGGTCATAGAGGATCTTGCTGTGATTTATGTCGGAGAGTGTTTTGCCTATGTTCTCCTCTAGGAGTTTTATAGTTTCTGGTCTTACATTTAGATCTTTAATCCATTTTGAGTTTATTTTTGTGTATGGTGTTAGAAAGTGTTCTAGTTTCATTCTTTTGCAAGTGGTTGACCAGTTTTCCCAGCACCACTTGTTAAAGAGGTTGTCTTTTTTCCATTGTATATCCTTGCCTCCTTTGTCAAAGATAAGGTGTCCATAGGTTCGTGGATTTATCTCTGGGCTTTCTATTCTGTTCCATTGGTCTATATTTCTGTCTTTGTGCCAGTACCACACTGTCTTGATGACTGTGGCTTTGTAGTAGAGTCTGAAGTCAGGCAGGTTGATTCCTCCAGTTCCATTCTTCTTTCTGAAGATTACTTTGGCTACTCGAGGTTTTTTGTATTTCCATACAAATTGTGAAATTCTTTGGTCTAGTTCTGTGAAAAATACCGTTGGTAGCTTGATAGGGATTGCATTGAATCTATAGATTGCTTTGGGTAGAATAGCCATTTTGACAATATTGATTCTTCCAATCCATGAACACGGTATGTTTCTCCATCTGTTTGTGTCCTCTTTGATTTCTTTCATCAGTGTTTTATAGTTTTCTATGTATAGGTCTTTTGTTTCTTTAGGTAGATATACTCCTAAGTATTTTATTCTTTTTGTTGCAATGGTGAATGATATTGTTTCCTTAATTTCTCTTTCTGTTTTTTCATTGTTAGTATATAGGAATGCAAGGGATTTCTGTGTGTTAATTTTATATCCTGCAACTTTACTATATTCATTGATTAGTTCTAGTAATTTTCTGGTAGAGTCTTTAGGGTTTTCTATATAGAGGATCATGTCATCTGCAAACAGTGAGAGTTTCACTTCTTCTTTTCCTATCTGGATTCCTTTTACTTCTTTTTCTGCTCTGATTGCTGTGGCCAAAACTTCCAACACTATGTTGAATAGTAGTGGTGAGAGTGGGCACCCTTGTCTTGTTCCTGATTTCAGGGGAAATGCTTTCAATTTTTCACCATTGAGGGTGATGCTTGCTGTGGGTTTGTCATATATAGCTTTTATTATGTTGAGGTATGTTCCTTCTATTCCTGCTTTTTGGAGAGTTTTAATCATAAATGAGTGTTGAATTTTGTCAGAGGCTTTCTCTGCATCTATTGAGATAATCATATGGTTTTTATCTTTCAATTTGTTAATGTGGTGTATTACATTGATTGATTTGCGGATATTGAAGAATCCTTGCATTCCTGGGATAAAGCCCACTTGGTTGTGGTGTATGATTTTTTTAATATGTTGTTGGATTCTGTTTGCTAGAATTTTGTTAAGGATTTTTGCATCTATGTTCATCAGTGATATTGGCCTGTAGTTTTCTTTTTTTGTGGCATCTTTGTCAGGTTTTGGAATTAGGGTGATGGTGGCCTCATAGAATGAGTTTGGAAGTTTACCTTCTTCTGCAATTTTCTGGAAGAGTTTGAGTAAGGTAGGTGTTAGCTCTTCTCTAAATTTTTGGTAGAATTCAGCTGTGAAGCCATCTGGTCCTGGGCTTTTGTTTGCTGGAAGATTTTTGATTACAGTTTCGATCTCCTTGCCTGTGATGGGTCTGTTAAGATCTTCTATTTCTTCCTGGTTCAGTTTTGGAAAGTTATACTTTTCTAAGAATTTGTCCATTTCATCCAAGTTGTCCATTTTATTGGCATAGAGCTGCTGGTAGTAGTCTCTTATGATCCTTTGTATTTCAGTGTTGTCTGTTGTGATCTCTCCATTTTCATTTCTAATTTTGTTAATTTGGTTCTTCTCTCTTTGTTTCTTAATGAGTCTTGCTAATGGTTTGTCAATTTTGTTTATTTTTTCAAAAAACCAGCTTTTAGCTTTGTTGATTTTTGCTATGGTCTCTTTAGTTTCTATTGCATTTATTTCTGCCTTAATTTTTAAGATTTCTTTCCTTCTGCTAACCCTGGGGTTCTTCATTTCTTCCTTCTCTAATTGCTTTAGGTGTAGAGTTAGGTTATTTATTTGGCTTTTTTCTTGTTTCTTGATGTAAGCCTGTAATGCTATGAACCTTCCCCTTAGCACTGCTTTTACAGTGTCCCATAGGTTTTGGGTTGTTATGTTTTCATTTTCATTCATTTCTATACATATTTTGATTTCTTTTTTGATTTCTTCTATGATTTGTTGGTTATTCAGAAGCGTGTTATTTAGCCTCCAGGTGTTTGAATTTTTAACAATTTTTTTCCTGTAATTGAGATCTAATCTTACTGCACTGTGGTCAGAAAAGATGACTGGAATGATTTCAATTTTTTTGAATTTTCCAAGACTAGATTTATGGCCCAGGATGTGATCTATTCTGGAGAAGGTTCCGTGTGCACTTGAGAAAAAGGTGAAGTTGCTTGTTTTGGGGTGAAATGTCCTATAGATATCAATTAGGTCTAGCTGGTCCATTGTGTCATTTAAAGTTTGTGTTTCCTTGTTAATTTTCTGTTTAGTTGATCTATCGATAGTTGTGAGTGGGGTATTAAAGTCTCCCACTATTATTGTGTTACTATTAATTTCCTCTTTCATACTCGTTAGTGTTTGCCGTACATATTGCGGTGCTCCTATGTTGGGTGCATATATATTTATAATTGTTATATCTTCTTCTTGGATTGATCCTTTGATCATTATGTAGTGTCCTTCTTTGTCTCTTTTCACAGCTTTTATTTGAAAGTCTATTTTATCTGATATGAGTATTGCGACTCCTGCTTTCTTTTGGTCTCCATTTGCATGAAATATTTTTTTCCAGCCCTTCACTTTTAGTCTGTATGTGTCTCTTGTTTTGAGGTGGGTCTCTTGTAGACAGCATATATGGGGGTCTTGTTTTTGTATCCATTCAGCCAATCTTTGTCTTTTGGTTGGGGCATTCAACCCATTTACATTTAAGGTAATTATTGATGGGTGTGGTCCCGTTGCCATTTACTTTGTTGTTTTGGGTTCACGTTTATACAACCTTTCTGCATTTCCTGTCTAGAGAAGATCCTTTAGCATTTGTTGAAGAGCTGGTTTGGTGGTGCTGAATTCTCTCAGCTTTTGCTTATCTGTAAAGCTTTTGAGTTCTCCTTCATATCTGAATGAGATCCTTGCTGGGTACAGTAATCTAGGTTGTAGGTTATTCTCTTTCATTACTTTCAGGACGTCCTGCCATTCCCTTCTGGCCTGGAGGGTTTCTATTGATAGGTCAGCTGTTATCCTTATGGGAATCCCTTTGTGTGTTATTTGTTGTTTTTCCCTTGCTGCTTTTAATATTTGTTCTTTGTGTTTGATCTTTGTTAGTTTGATTAATATGTGTCTTGGGGTGTTTCGCCTTGGGTTTATCCTGTTTGGGACTCTCTGGGTTTCTTGGACTTGAGTGGCTATTTCCTTCCCCATTTTAGGGAAGTTTTCAGCTATTATCTCCTCGAGTATTTTCTCATGGCCTTTCTTTTTGTCTTCTTCTTCTGGAACTCCTATGATTCGAATGTTGGGGCGTTTCACATTGTCCCAGAGGTCCCTGAGGTTGTCCTCATTTCTTTTGATCCTTTTTTCTTTTTTCCTCTCTGCTTCATTTATTTCCACCATTTTATCTTCTACCTCACTTATCCTATCTTCTGCCTCCGTTATTCTACTCTTGGTTCCCTCCAAAGTGTTTTTGATCTCATTCATTGCATTGTTCATTTTTAATTGACTCTTTTTTATTTCTTCTAGGTCTTTAGTAAACAATTCTTGTATCTTTTCAATCTTTGTCTCCAGGCTATTTATCTGTAACTCCATTTTGTTTTCAAGATTTTGGATCATTTTTATTATCATTATTCTAAATTCTTTTTCAGGTAGATTCCCTATCTCCTCCTCTTTTGTTTGACTTGGTGGGCATTTTTCATGTTCCTTTACCTGTTGGGTATTTCTTTGCCTTTTCATCTTGTTTAGATTGCTGTGTCTGGAGTGGACTTTCTGTATTCTGGAGGTCTGTGGTTCCTTTTTATTGTGGAGGATTTACCCAGTGGGTGGGGTTAGACGATTGGCTTGTCAAGGTTTCCCGGTTAGGGAAGCTTGCGTCAGTGTACTGGTGCGTGGAACTTGATTTCTTCTTTTTGGAGAGCAATGGAGTGCCCAGTAATGAGTTTTGAGATGGGTCTATGTGTTAGGTGTCACCTTGGGCAGCCTGTATGTTGACATTCGGGGCTATGTTCCTGTGTTGCTGGAGAATTTGCGTGGTATGTCTTGCTCTAAAACTTACTGGCTCTTGGGTGGTGGTTGGTTTCAGTGTAGGTATGGAGGCTTTTGGACGGTCACTTATTGCTTAAAGTTCCATGTAGTCAGGAGTTTTCTGGTGTTCTCAGGTTTTGGGCTTAAGTTTCCTGCCTCTGGATTTCAGTTTTATTCTTCCTGTAGTCTCAGGACTTCTCCAACTATACAGCACTGATAATAAAACTTCTAGGTTAATGGCGAAAAGATTCTCCCCTGTTAGGGACACCCAGAGAGGTTCACAGAGTTACATGAACAGGAGAAAAGGGAGGAGGGAGATAGAGATGAGCAGGAGGAGAAAAAGGGGGACTCAAGAGGAGAGAGACAGATCTACGCAGCTGTCTGTTCCCAGAGTGTTCTCCGTATCTCAGACACCTACAAGGATTCACAGAATTGGATTGGGAAGAGAAGGGGAAAGGAGGAAATAGAGGTGTTCTGAGGTAGAAAACAGAGAGTCAAGATTGGGAGAGAATAATCTTCGGTTTAAAGATAGGGCTTCTCTTTTTTTTTTTGGTAAGGTTATAGTGTAGTGAAAATGAAAATGAAGAGTAGTAGAGGAGTACTAGAGGACTTTAAAAGAAATAAGAGAAAAAGAAAAATAGAAAATAAAAGAGAAAACGGAAAGGAAAAAAAAAGAAAAAAAAAAAAAAAAAAGAAAAAAAAGAAAAAAAAAAAAAAAAAAAAAAAAAAAAAAAAAAAAAAAAAAAAATTTTTCCCCCCTAATTAAAAAAATCATAAAAATCTATGTAAATGAAAGTTAAGGAGTAATGGGGGAGTAATAGGGAATTTTAAAGGAAAATAAAAGAGAAAAAATAAAAAAGAAAAAATATAAAAAGAAAAAAAAAATTTTTTTTTTTTTTCCTTACTTAGAAAAAAAAAAGTAAAAATATATCTAGGAGTTTCTCTGGAGCTGCTGCGGTCAGTGTGGGTTCGGCTCAGTTTCAGATAGCTCCTCGTTCCAGCTTACACTTCTCAATATCTACAGGGCCCTTCCGGTGAAGTCGGTGTTTTCTACAGGGATTTTAATCTGTTGCACCAGTCCCTTCTGAAGCGGTTCCCTTTGTTTATTTGGCTTCTGTTTGCCGGTCTCTTCAGAGCCTCATTTCCGCCCTGACACAGGCGGGCGGAGGTGGACTCTTATTCAGTTAGCTAGTTCCGTTGCGCTGCTGGGAGGGGCTGACGCTGCGGGGATGGGCTGGCGCTGCGGGGGCGGGCTGGCGCTGCCGGAAGGGGCTGACGCTGCTTTCTCCGTCTGCGCTGCTCAGGCTCCCGGCTGTTCTATATGGAGCGCGCCCCGCGCTGCGCGAGGTTCCAGCCCTCGGGTGTTACACAAAAGCGCGGAAGGAAAAGCTGCGCCTGCTCTCTGTGCCTTCCCCGTCAGAGCGGTCCAGGCAGCGAAGGGCTTGATGGGCGCACTATCCCCAGGTGTGACGCACTCACTCCCTTCCGCGGACCCAGTCTCAGTTTCCGCTGGCGCCAGTCGGGTGCGCGCGCCTTCCGCCCTCCGCGTCCCCAGCCCCAGTCCCCGCCCCGCGCCGGTCGGGAGCCTGCGCCCTGTGTGTCGCCGCGACCTTCCCCTCCCCCCTGCCTCCTGCCTCCGGCGGGGCTGGGCGGGTCCGCAGCCTGCGACCTCTTCTTGGGACTTTCTCCGTCCCTTTGTTCTGCGAACGGCCGGCAGTGTGTTCCGGCCGGTTAATTTTCTCTCTTTTGGTCTCCCACAGTTCAAGTTGGCACCTCACAGAAGCTCCCTCCGATTGTCCTCAGGGCACTCAGGCCCGGACCCTAGCCCAAGCAAGGCCGCCTAAGACTCCCTTCCCGGGACGGGTCTCCGTCCTTAGCTCTTTTGTCTCACTTTTTATCTTTTATATTTTGTCCTACCTCCTTTCGAAGACAATGGTCTGCTTTTCTGGGCGCCTGATGACCTCAGCTAGCGATCAGAAGTTGTTTTGTGAGGTTTGCTCTGCATTCAGTTATTCTTTTGATGAATTTGTAGGAGAGAAAGTGGTCTCCCCGTCCTACTCCTCCACCATCTTGGCTCCTGGCAGGTATATTCTTTAGTGCTGAGGCACCAAGGAAGCCCCAGTAGCCTCATTTTTATTGTTATTGATAAGATTTTGAAGTTACAGTGTGCTGTGGTTTTGGCAGACATGCCTGAACTGCCTGCATTTCTGGTGTCGGCCAGGGTGAGATGGTAGTGACAACAGTTGTTTATAGGCTTTGCTGAGAGCCGCTGATTCAAGTCAGCTCACACCTTCCCTCACTGAATAGACCCCATCACGTCTCTGGGCACTGGCACAGCATGATGGGGGGCTTAACTCATCTAATTCCTGGTGCCAGTTATTACCCTTAATAGTCACAGAAACATTTACAAAATTCTTCTCTTAAGAAAGGAGAAAAACAGGATCCTGGAGGAGACAGGTTGAAGGTAACATCGCAACTACATGTGGAGAGGGCTTTAGTGAGTAGGTTCAGACAGGAAGGATGCAGCAGTAGCGAAAAGGCAAATGCACAAACCAAAGTTGGGGGGATATGGGTTTAATTGAAATCCTCAAGTGGTGCATGGTAAGTGACTGCCTGTTTAGAGCCAACAGATATGTTTCCGTGAGGTTAGGGAAGCGAAAAATCCCATACGAAGCTAGTGAGATGTTAAATTCTAATTAGAAGTGTTAATTAAAAAAAAATTCCAATTTCATCAGTGAGAGTGCTTCTGTTGTTCTGATTCTCTTTGCTACAGTGAATTCTAAGTATCCCAACTCACTTTGTTCCAATATTATTTATCATGTCTATGGAGTAGAGGAAAGTTTACATCGCCATCAGTGTAGACTGATCCTCCCCTCACGGCCATGATAAAAGTTTAGTGGAAAATTCCTATTTTCAGGGCTTTGTACTCAGGCATAGGGATACATTATGGCTCAAAGTTTAACAAACCAATTGTGGGTCTTTCGGGATGAAAAAGTATTTATCTACTTCATCTTAACAGTGTCTTCTTGCCACTATTTTCCACTCCTTAAGCCTTCGAAAAATATCCAATGACTTCCCCAAATTTAGATGAAGTTATTTTATATTGTTAAATATAAAGTAATGCTATCATTTAAAATGGCATTTTGCAGACCACTAGTCCGTATGAGGTTAGCACCTTTGAAAGAGCATAAACATATTAGCTATTTGAAATTGCCTAAAAATTAACAGCTCAACTAAATCTAATATTGAACAGATTTCTAAAGAAAATGCAACTGTACATTAATACTTTTATTTCAATCTTGGTAATCAACATGGTCCAAATTATTTAATGGAAATTTAAATATTTTCTATTATGCTTTTAATTTATGCATGGATAATTTCAAATTTTATAATAAATACTAGAGAAGAATGGGGGCTTTCCTGGAGTCTCAGTGGTAAAGAATCTACCTTCCAATGGGATTGGTCCCTGGATTGGGAAGATTCACCTGGAGAAGGAAATGGCAACCTACTCCAGCATTCTTGCCTGGGAAATCCCATGGACAGAGGAGCCTGATGGGCTATAGCCCATAGGGTCACAAAGAGTTGGACATGACTCAGCAACTACACAACAGTAATAAAAATAGTATGGATGATGGGAAATACATTTTTAAAAGCAGGCAACATTTTCTGTTGATATTTCCAAGCACTCCCAATGAGATTTGTAGTCAAACTTTGGACCAGTACTATAATTACACTTCAAGGAGCAATTTATCTGCAATTTTATTCTGGGAGACGCCTAGCCATGAGCAGTTGTAACCATCTTCCTCCAGAGTTTTTACTCAGTCCCCGCTGTGTAACTTGGATTTATGCCCAGGTAACACTGTGAGGTGGTTTGAAAACCTTTCCCTGTGAAGCTTGCTGGGCTGATGGCTGCAAAAAATGATTCATAGGTTATTTACACTCTTACAGATTGAACAACTTTCTCTTAAAGACATTTCCTTGTATTTATCCTTTGGGAAGTTCATGTATCAGTTTTCCACCCACAGATATAGGCTTCTGAAATATTTCTGCAGCTGGCATTTCACTGTCTGGGCATTTTGGTCCCTGGGAACTCACTCACTGGCTCATTTCTAGTGCTTTATAATAAGGCCAGTACCCACATCACACATTGCAGAAATGCACCATTTAGTCAAAACTTTAACATGGTCCTATATTTGCACTCCAATCTTCTCATTTACTGTCCCTGAACTAAGTTCTTCTGCATGGCAAGTCAGACTGCTCTAACCCATGCTGATGTTTTTATCGATTTTACGTGATTTTTTAATTTAAACCATTTTTATATTTGGGGTGATCTTTTGGTCTATCCCTCAGTAGATCATTTTCTGATTATTACCTCTTACTGTGACTTGTTTGAGGGTGACAGAAACCCAACTCAAATAAGCTTCACTAAAAAGGGGGAGTCCACCCACCTCAATAAACAAGTGATTCTTTTTCTTATTGACTAAGTGCATTTCTAATTCTTGGTTTGTCAGTCACATGGTAGGTACAAGATCTCATGTTGTGAATGATGGCATCGGAGTTTCTGTAATTCACATTCTGTTTTGAGGCTGAGACATTATTTAACTTCTTCTGACTTTAGTCTGCTTGGGTGAGGAATAAGGGCCATGTCAGGTTCAGCATTCCTTTATTCCACCGGGAACACGTGGGCATGAAAGAGACTTCACTGAATTAATTCCTGGACATCTTTCAGCTAAATGTTGAGGACTTGATCCTTAGATGGGTCTTTCCCAGTGGTTCAGTGGTAAAAGAATCCGTCTGCAATGCAGGAGATACAGGAGATCTGCAGGTTTGATCCTTGGGTGCGGAAGATCTCTAGAAGGAGGAAATGGCAACCCACTCCAGTATTCTTGCCTGGAGAATCCCATGGATGGAGGAGTCTGGTGGGCTACAGTTCACAGGGTTACAGAGTCGAACACAGCTGACATGACTACATTTCAGACACCTGCCCTGTGCCATCTTCTTATCACTACTTAGCCTCTGAGAATTTCAGTTTGTTACCCGGAAATTAAGGGAAGGAGAGTGGATTTTATCATACACCACTTTCAAATATGTGCATATGTACATTTCTCTTCCATAAATGTGATTTATACACATTTGTCTGGTGTTCTAATATCCGTTGATGTATTAACTAAAGATTTCTATAAAGCATTGAAGTTTTAGCCCCCTTCTGGAAATTGCAGTCATTTTTTTTATAGTCTTTATTAACTTTGTTACAATAGTATTTGTTTCATGTTTTGTTTTTTGGCTATGAGGCTTATGGGATCTTAGGTACCCAATCAGGGATTAAATTCACACCCCCTGCGTTGGAAGGTGAAATCTTAACCACTGGACCACCATGGAAGTCAATATGTCCATTTTTGGAAAAAACTCTGGGATGCATAAATCTCCTAAATACACCGAGAAGTGATGTTTTAGTGCTTTATTGGTTGCCATGGGGATTCTGGAAGATGATCTTCCCCCATTTTTATGTTTATTAAGATTTTCATCAACAAAAACTTGTTTAATTTCTGTAAGTGTCCCTTACAGCTACTTACTCTCCTGTCGGGCCGTGTCCTGTCATCATGTAAACACACCCTATGTTTGCAGTGTTCTGGAGGGATGATGCTCGGAGGCACAAGAGTGGTGTATTTAATCGCATGTATTTTAATTTAATTTTTGATGCAAGAAGAACCAGGTATTTTTTCTAATTTTATTTCCCTGGAATTAGGTAATGACATATGCTCATGTATTGATTAATTCATATTAACACATATGTATAGAATCTAGACAAATGTTACTGATGAACCTATTGGCAGGGCAGGAGGAGAGATACAGATGTAGAGAGTGGATTTGTGGACACAGCAGTGGGAGGGGAGGCTCAAACAAACTGGGAGAGTAGCGATGACATGTATACACTACCATGTGTAAAACAGATAACTAGTGGGAACCCGCTGTATAGTGCAGGGAGCTCAGCCCAGTGCTCTGTGATGACCTAGAGGGGTGAGATGGGGGGCCAGAGAGAGGCTCTAGAGGGAGAGCATATCCATACTTATGGTTGACTGCATTATTGTGCTGCAGAAACCAACACACCATTGGAAAGCAACTATCTTCCAGTAAAAAAATTCATACAACATGTATCTATACCTGGAGTACAGAGTAGGAGCCAATATTGTAACAACCAACATCTTTAAACTAAGTGTTACATACATGACTAGGATGTCTTTTGTCTTCCTCTTTCTCTTTAAACTCACATTATGAGCAGACTCACTTTATCTAGACTTAACCTTGTTTTAGACTCTTGCTACATTCAAAGTGATGTGAAACCTGTAAACAATTAAAGTTCATCTTCTAAGTGATACAAAGCATCACCAATTGCTTCTCTCCCACTGTTAGGGAAATAGAATTGGGGATCGACTTCCTACCTCTGATTGGTATGGGTAACTGAAAGTGAAGAATTATTTGGCATTCAGAACCTTAATGGTGCCGTTCAGGATTTATTACATAAAATGCTCTTCAAATAGCATACTTTAAAATGGTTTTGCTTCACTAGGTGAGGGGAAAAAAAAGCTCTAGGCTTTAAAAGTATTTTGTTCGAAAATATACAATCTTCTTTGTCTCAATCAGTTGTGGCTTTTAAAATTTTGTTTTAAAAGGTGTAAATTAGAATGTTATATAATAGGATTTTCTTTGTTCCAGCTGTGATGTTGGGAGAGAACAGTAAGAAATATATATGGTTTAATCATTTTTCTTCTCTAAGGCAACATGACTGTGCTGTGCTGTGTTTAGTCTCTCAGTTGTGTCCAACTCTTTGTGACCTTATGGACAGTAGCCTGCCAGGCTCCTCTGTCCCATTCTTGCATTGGAATTCTCTAGGCAAGAAAACTGGAGTGGGTTGCCATGCCCTCCTCCAGGGGATATTCCTAACCCAGGAATTGAACCCAGGTCTCCTTCATTGCAGGAGGATAATTTTCAGGAGTTTTTGTTCATGTTTAGAAATTATTTTTACTATAGTTGCTTTACAGTGTTGCATTAGTTTCTTCTGTACAACAGAATGAATCAGCTGCACATATGCATGTCTCCTCTCCTTTTGGATTTCCTTCCCATTCCTGTCACCACAGAGCATTGAGTAGAGTCCCTGAGTTACACAGTAGGTTCTCATTAGTCATCTATTTCATACATAGTATCAATAGTGTGTATGTGTCCGTCCCAATATCCCAATTCCTCCCACCTCCAAAAGCTTCAATTAATTGTAAAAATGAGATTGCCCATTTTGCCTCTCTCAGCAATCCTATGGAACTCATGGTCTCTAGGAAGCTTCTGTAAATGAGATGTCCTTGCTTTTGAAACCCATGTTGTGTTTTTCTACATTTGATTCTGATAGAAATACCAGGTATTGTTACAAAGTGATTCATAATGATGACTTGTTTGTTGTTGTTGTTCCATCATCACTAATTAATGTCTGGACTCTGTGACCCTGTGAACTGCAGCACCTGAGGCTCTCCTGTCCACTATCTCCCAGAGTTTGATCAAACTCATGTCCATTGAGTCAGTGATTCCATCCAACTATCTCATCCTCTGTTGTCCCCTTCTCCTCCAGCCGTCAATCTTTCCTAGCATCAGGGTCTTTTCCAATGAGATTGCTCTTCTCATCAAGTGGCCCAAGTAGTGGAACTTCAGCTTCAGCATCAGTCCTTCCAATGAATATTCAGGATTGACTTCCTTTAGGATTGACTGGTTTTTTCTTTAATTGATTTTAATTGGAAGCTAATTATTTTACAATATTATGGTGGGTTTTGCCATACATTGACATGAATCAGCCATGGGTATACATGTGTTTTCCATCTTGAACCCCCCTCTCCATCCCATCCCTCAGGATCATCCCAGTGCACCAGCCCTGAGCACCCTGTCTCATACATCAAACTTGGACTGGCAATCTATTTCACATATGATAATATACATATTTCAATGCTATTCTCTCAGATCATCCCACCCTTGCCTTCTCCCACAGAATCCAAAAGTCTTTACATCTGTGTCTCTTTTGCTGTCTCACATATAGGGTCATCATTATCATCTTTCTAGGTTCCATATACATGCATTAGTATACTGTATTGGTGTTTTGCTTTCTGACTTATTCTGGTTTCACCCACCTCATTAGAACTAATTCAAATGCATTCTTTTTAATAGATGAGTAATATTCTATTGTGTATATCTACCACAGCTTTCTTATCCATTCATCTGCCAATGGACATCTAGGTTGCTTCCATGTCCTGGCTATTGTAAACAGTGCTGCAATGAACACTGGGGTACATGTGTCTCTTTCAGTTCAGGTTTCCTTGGTGTGTATGCCCAGCAGTGGGATTGCTGGGTCATATGGCGGTTCTATTTCCAGTTTTTAAAGGAATCTCCACACTGTTCTCCATAGTGGCTATACTAGTTTGCATTCCCAACAGTGCAAGAGGGTTCCCTTTTCTCTGCACCTTCTCCAGCATTTATTGCTTGTAGACTTTTTGATAGCAGCTATTCTGATTGGCATGAGATGGTACCTCATTGTGATTTTGATTTGCATTTCTCTGATAAAAAGTGATGTTGAGCATCTTTTCATGTGTTTGGTATGTTTTCTTTGGAGAAATGTCTGTTTAGTTCTTTGGCCCATTTTTTGATTGGGTCATTTATTTTTCTGGAATTGAGTTGCAGGAGTTCCTTGTACATTTTTGAGATTCATTCTTTGTCAGTTGCTTCATTTGCTATTATTTTCTCCCATTCTGAAGGCTGTCTTTTCACCTTGCTTATAGTTTCCTTCATTTTGCAAAAGCTTTTAAGTTTAATTAGGCCCCATTTGTTTATTTTTGTTTTTATTTCCATTACTCTGGGAGGCGGGTCATAGAGGATCCTGTTATGATTTATGTCAGAGAGTGTTTTGTCTATGTTTTCCTCTAGGAGTTTTATAGTTTCTGGTCTTAGATTTAGATCTTTAATCCATTTTGAGTTTATTTTTGTGTATGGTGTTAGAAAGTGTTCTAGTTTCATTCTTTTATAAGTGGTTGACTAGTTTTCCCAGAACCACTTGTTAAAGAGGTTGTCTTTTTTCCATTGTACATTCTTGCCTCCTTTGTCAAAGATAAGGTGTCCATAGGTGCATGGATTTATCTTTGGGCTTTGTATTTTGTTCCACTGATCTATGTTTTTGTCTTTGTGCCAGTACCATACTGTCTTGATGACTGTTGCTTTGTAGTATATAGCCTGAAGTCAGGCAGGTTGATTCTTCCAGTTCCATTCTTCTTTCTCAAGATTCCTTTGGCTATCTGAGGTTTTTTGTATTTCCATACAAACTGCGAAATTATTTGTTCTAGTTCTCTTAAAAATACCGTTGGTTGCTTGATAGGGTTTCCATTGAATCTATCGATTGCATTGGAGAGTATACTCATTTTCACTATATTGATTCTTCCAATCCATGAACATGGTATATTTCAACATCTATTTGTGCCATCTTTGATTTCTTGATCTCCTTGAAGTCCAAGGGACTCTCAAGAGTCTTCTCCAGCACTACAGTTTGAAAGCATCATTTTTTTCAATGCTCTGCCTTCTTTATGGTCAAACTCTCACATCTGTACATGACTACTGGAAGAACTATACCTTTGACTAGAAGGACATTTGTCAGCAAAGTGATGTCTCTTCTTTTTAATAATGTCTATGGTTGTCATAGCTTTTCTTGATAAACCTCAAAGAGAGAGTATATGAAATTGTTCCTGTTTTACAGATGACAAAACTGAGATTGGTGTGGTTCAATGACTTGCTTGAAAATAAAACAACTGGGAAGTAATAAGAGTCTCATTTGAACCCAGGCCACACAGCCCCAGCAGCTGTGTTCTCCTACACTTTGCAAAGCAAACCAGTCACTAAGTACAAGTTTTATTTTCCCTATTAATCTACACTATCAAATTTTCTCTTTTCTTTCACTGGACAGACAAATACATTTTTACAGAAGATTAAATTGCTTTTTAAAAAAGCTATTTATTTACTTCATAGAATAATGTTAAGTTATGACTCCTGTTTGCCCTGCAGATATAAGTTTGGGGCCTGGACAATATGCTGGATTGGGGATCATTGTTTTTCCTTGTCATCAGACTGTTCTTAGTCTTTCTCAGATGACTTGAATGAAGACATTTATGTGTTTGCATAAATATTCAGGACATTTGACACACTATACAACCCTAGAATGGAAAAATAAAGACTTATTTTACATTATCTTTTAAAAATTCCAAAAGTCATTCTCTTGTTTATTGCAAAATACCTTATTTGTGGTTATCAATGGCTGTTTCAAAAGCTTATAAAATATAGCTCAGGAGATACTTTGCATATTTTTCTAAGGCCCCTAGAATCCTGGAAAATAATATTTTAATTATGTTTTTATTAGTAATAATGGATATATGTGTCACAGTGATCATCCTTCAGCAAAGTCCTAAAATTATATCTCAAGAAACAGGCTAAATACTTTAGTAATTAACATTAGTTCTTATTTTATGTAATTCCCATATAATGATTAACCACAAAGTTTTACTCAAATAAGATATGATTTTAATTTAATACCCTATGATAATCCATTTCATAAAAAGCAACTAAACAATCAATGTTTTATACAAAGTCAACATTTAAGGATGTATTCAATGTTTCTGACAACTTGTATTCTTTACAGGAAAATATTCCCCAAGAAAACTTAAGGTATTTTAAAACATCATTTTTCAAAACTTAAGAATAAAAAAAAAAATCTGCTTGGAAGTAGAGAACATGAATTGAAGATTAAACTGTCAATAAAGGGGATAATATTCTGAGAATACCCACTGATCTCAGGAAACTAAAATCTGAAGGGCTGGATTGAATATGCTGGGTCAGAAGACAGAATTGAAAGCCCTACATGGTGACAGTTACAGAGGAAAAGTCTGTCTCCCCATCGCATCGAAGAGAAAGAGTGATGTGTTTGGAGGGTTGGGAGAAGGGAATAACAGACCACATATATATGTAAATGATAAATTTATATGAGCCAGATATAATCCTTTGGGGGAAAAATGGGCTTTCAATAAACTGAGGTAATTGGCTACCCATGTTAAATAAAATACAAATACAATGTGCAAATAAATAAAATATAAATATAATGTATAAATAAATAAAATACACATAAATAAATAAAATACAAATAGATTCCTACCTCATTCTATATACAAAAATAAATTAAAGATGATTAAAATAAACATTAAGCTGTTAAATTTCAGAAAAATATGTCAGAAAATAGCTTGGTAGGGAAGAATCTTTTCAATAAGACACATAAAAGCAAAATTGAAATATGTAAAATATTGAATAAGTTAATCATATCCAAAGTAAATAAAATGGTTTTTATCATCAAATACACCAAAAGTAATAAAACAAGATAGGCCCTGAGATAGTATTTGTAACACATAGAATGTATAGAGGTTTCATAAGTATATATATAGTATATATAGAGGTTTCATAAGATTAGTAATCAGAATAGAGTAAAAAAAAAAAAAGGTGCTACAAAGAATGAAGAAAAATTCCTTCTATTAAATAGCTTGTTCAAGAAAAGTCATTTCCTGACTCATAGAGAATGAACTTATTATGATTGCTGGGGGGAAAATGGATGGAAGAGAGGGAGGTTGGGATGGATATGCACACTGCTGTAAATAAAATGGATAACCAAGAAGGTCCTACTATATAGCACAGGGAACTCTGTTCAATGTCATGTGGCAGCCTGGATGGGAGGGGAGTTTTGGGGAGAATGGATACATGTATATGTATGCCTGAGTCCCTTTGTTGTTCACTTGAAAATATCACAACATTGTTAATAGGCTATGTATCAATACAGAATAAAAACTTAAAAAAAAAAAAAGAATAGTTGCTTCAGAGAAGAAACACAAGTAGCCAACAAATATATAAAAACAAGCTTAGTCTTATGAGTAATCTAGTTAATGCATATTAAATATAGATTAAGATGCAATTTCCTACCAACCAGATTAGCAAAAATTACAAAACTGGACATTATCAGGTTTTGGAAAGAATGTGGAGAGAAAGAAACTTTTTCCACAGCTAGAGGGAAAGCCCATTGACACCACCACTTTGAAAAATGTGTTTGTTGTACAGCTGAACACACACAATCCTGTGACCCAGCAACCCCTGACCTAGAGAAATGACTGTAGTACACCTGCTCCTGGGGCTTCCCTGGTGGCTCAGATGGTAAAGAGTCTGCCTGCAGGGCTGGGGAATGGGGTTCAGTCTCTGGTCTTCCCCAGAGAAGATCCCTGGAGAAGGGATAGCAACACACTCCAGTATTCTTGCCTGGAGAATTCCATGGACAGAGGAGCCTGGCAGGCTACAGTCCAGGGGTTTGCAAACAGTTGGACACGAATGAGCAGCTAACATATCACACCACCACACCTAGTCCTACGGGATATTGGAAGCTCTTATTGTCTTTTAAATTTCATCCCTTGTAATTGCTCACTTCTAAGTTATAGATATTAGTTCTCAAAGAATGTCATTTACAATGCTCAGTTTTACTTTTATGTTACTTTATTATTTTTATGAGTTTTGCAGAATTGCTTTGATTAAGTTTGCATAAAAAGAAACCTTGAATTTAAATCATATTCTTTTTGGTTTAATCATGTGCCATATTAAGTACTTGTAAAAACTTATTCAAATTATTCATATGCACCTATTTTTCCAAAATGAAATTTCCTTCTCCTCCTCTTTTTCTTCTCATAGAGGAATTTCAACAGATTAAATTCTTGGAAATTCATAATCATTTCCTTTTTATTCATTATTATTAGGAAGATTTCACAATGTTCACAGAGATGTCAAATAATGATGTCATTGTAATCAAATTATCATGTAAGAACACTAATGAAAACTATCAGTTACACATCAATTCTTAAGATTGAAAATTGATAGTTAAATGCAGTTCCAAGGAAGCTTCCTAGCAGAATAAAAATATGACGCCGACGTACTTTCATTCAGCAACCACCATTAGATCTCATTTCATAATATTTACCTTAGAGAGCGAAGTCACAATATTTTCCTTGAGTGAGATTTCATTGTTAAACACACCGTAATGAGAAGTGTTGACATTTTATTGAAAACCACTCTATATTGCTAATCTGCTATGAATATTGCTATGGCACTGGGGAAAATCTGTCAAAATGTGTTGGACTATGTTCTGTCTCAATGAGAAAGAATAACTTCTCATAGTATAGGCTCTTATTTAATTATTCATTGCTAGGTAACCATAAAAAAATGGATTGTCTTTCACCCTGTGACTTCTTCTTATAGTTGTTTAGCTGCTAAGTTCCATCTCACTCTTGTGACCCCATGGACTGTAGTCCACCAGGCTCCTCTGTCCATGGGATTTTCCAGGCAAGAATACTGGATTGAGTTGCCATTTCCTTCTCTAGGGGATCTTCCTGACTCAGGGATCTCTGTCAGCTCTCCTGCTTGGCAAGCAGATTCTTTACCTATTTGACTTGTAATCAGCCTTTGGATCTCAGCTGGAATGTTTCTTCTTTCCCCAGAGAAGACTTTGTTCTGTTCAAATCTGAATTAGCCTTGTGTGCCACTCTCTTGGTTACCTATTCTCTTCCCTGCCATTCCTCATGATTAGTAATTGTACATTTTACTTTTCCAGTGGTCTACATTCCAAAGTAAGTGGGTCCAGTAGTTAATATTTTAACAGTTCCCTAATTCTAAATAGACTTAAAGAAATTGAAAAGTTGAAGTGAATTATTCATTTGGGAAGCACAGATAAATTATATTAAGTTTGTGAATTCTTTTTCATGTTGAGTATAGTCAATAATGGCAACCCACTCCAGTACTCTTGCCTGGAAAATCCCACAGACAGAGGAGCCTGGTAGGCTGCAGTCCATGGGGTCACTAAGAGTCGGACATGACTGAGCGACTTCACTTTCATTTTTCACTTTCATGCATTGGAGAAGGAAATGGCAACCCACTCCAGTATTCTTGCGTGGAGAATCCCAGGGACGGGGGAGCCTGGTGGGCTGCTGTCTATGGGGTCGCACAGAGTCGGACACGACTGAAGTGACTTAGTAGCAGCAGCAGCATAGTCAATAAACATTTCCATTCACCAATGAATTTCACTGTATCCTCAGGTTTTATAGTTGAGGAAGGAATAAAAGTCTATGAGCACAATAATTTCAAGCTTTTATAGTGAAAAGTCAAATCTGTTAAAAGACATGCAAAGTATTCTAAGAGTTCAAAGATGGTGCTGTTACTTTCTGCTGACTTTATAAGGAATTACATAAAGAGGTGTTTGTGTTTGTGATGTGCTTTGAAGAGCAGGGAGATTATAAAATAGTTAAGAAGGAGTAAGTGACATTCAAAGCAGAACAAATAAGGCATTCCCTGGTGGTCCAGTGGTTGGGACTCTGAGTTTTCACAGCAGAGGGCCCCAGCTCTATCCCTGATCCAGGAACGAAGATCTTAAAGCCATCAAGGTGCTGCCAAAAGAAAAAAAAAAAAAAGAAAGGAAGCAACCTTGTTAAAACCAATGGAAACTTGATTAGAAGACTGATGATCCAGTTAGACTGGCTGGAGATGAAAGTATCAGGCAGATAAGGACACATATAAGAAGCAGTTCATTTCATCAGGGACCCAGATGCCAGCAGCATAAGGAAAAGGAATAAGAAATATTTTCATAGTTGACATCCACACTACCTCTCTATTTCTATTGATACACCACTCCACCGGGCATGGCTTCCTGTAGTTCTACTGAATGCAGCATGTTCTGTCTCTCAGTTTTGTGTTAGTGGAAAAGCAAATGGGGGAGGGGTAATTGAATAGCACTGGTTAGTGCAGCCTCTCTTGCCAAATTAATGAAATAAGCAATTATTGAGCTCTGTATAAGTGCCAGGAAGAAGAGAGTGATAAATATTTAAATTAAAATTATAAACAAAAACTACCATCAGAAAACAACAACTCAGGAAGTTCATAGACTCCTAGAAGAAATAGCTTTGTGAACATGATCATACTACATGTGATACATGCTCTATGTACCATGATGAGTACATGGCTACAGTAACCACTGGGAGTCCAAAGAAATTATGATATTTAAATGCACTCTATATTATGAAAAGATTAAAAAAGGGTGAACTTCAGCTAAGATCATAAAAAAAATTAAAAAAGAGGGAGGACCCAAATAAACAAAATAAGAGATGAAATAGGACAAATTACCACCAATATCACAGAGACACAAAGAATCATAGGAAAATACAATAGCTATAATATCAACAACCTGGACAACCTAGAAGAAATGAACAAATTTCTAGAAATATACAACTTACCAAGACTGAATTGCGAAGAAAGAGACAATCAGAACAGACCAGTCACTAGAAGTGAAATTGAATTTGTAATAATAAAAACTCCCAGCAAGCAAAAGTCCAGGACCAGATGGCTTCACAGGCAAATTCTACCAAGCAAATGAAAAAAGAGCTAATACTCATCCTTCCCAAAATGATGATGAGATAGCCCATCATACCTATTGAATGGCTTTCTTCAGAAAGACCACAAATAACAAGTGCTCACAAGGATGTGGGGAAAAGGGAATCTTTTACACTGTTGGTGGGAATGCAAATTAGATCAGCATTATGTACCACAGTATGATGTTTCCTTAAAAAACTAAAGATCGAACTACCATATGCTGTGCTCAGTCACTTCAGTCATGTCCCACTCGCTGAACCCCATGTACTGTAGCTGGGCTGGACTCCTCTGTCTGTGGGATTTTACAGGTGAGAATACTGGAGTAGTTTGCCATTTCCTTCTCTAGGAGCTCTTCCTGATTCAGGGATGGAGACTGCGTCTCCTGAATTGCAGGCGGATTATATGTTCCAGCAATTCTATTCCTGGGTATATTTGAAGAAACCAAAAAAAAACATTAATGTAAAATGACATATACATCCCAGTGTTCATAGCAGCATTATTTACAATAGCCAAAATAAGAAAACTATATACCTGACCAACAGATGAGTAGATGTATGAAAATATACAACACAAACACACATACACACACACATCCAGAGAATATTACTCAGCCATAATAAAAGATGAATTCTACCATTTGCAACACTGTAGGTGAACTCAGGAGGATATTAAACTTAGTGAAACAACTCAGACTAATACAAGTAGTCTGTTTTTTCACTTAAATGTGGAATATAAAAATAAAACAAATGTATATGATGAAACCAATACAGACTCTTAATTATAAAAAATGGTGGGAAGAGGGAAGGTGGGAGGGGCAAGACAGGGGTATAGGATTAAGAGATACAAAATACTATATAAAATAAATAAGCAAAAAGGATATATTGTACTGCACTGGAAAATACAGCAATTATTTTGTAATAAAATGGGATATAAGCTATAAAAATGTTTAAACACTATGTTGAATACCTGAAAATAATATTGTTAATCAACTGTACTTCAGTAAAGTAAGGAAGAATAAAAGAAATATAGTAAAAAATTCTCATTCATGATTTAGTTCCTAAAAATCTCCTTATAATGCAAGTTTCCATTTTATTAGATTCTGGGGAATTAACCTTTGGCTCAGAATTGGCAATTAGTTAAAATGAATATGAAAAAGCCTAATTCTTTAAAACTGTTTAATTAAAATATATCACAATTGCATTTTAATATGGCAGTTAGATTTATGTTTTTAGGGAAGAATTTTTAAGGAAATTTGTCATTTTTGATGTTGACCCTATTTCACCAACATAATCAAAGAAAATTTTTTCATTGATTGACATTTATTTGAGCATTTCTTCATCATTCATTCCCCAAACATCATAAAATGTTTGCTATATGTACAAAACACCTTTTTCATACTAAGCTTAGTATGTTAGGAACAAATTTAATACTATTATAGCTTTAATATAGAATATTAATAAAAATGTTCATTTCTTAAATTATTTGACAAACTCAAGGGGAAAAATTCCTAAACTAGTGTAATTGTTGATACATTTTTCTATAAAATCACATGGGATAATTACTTTGTCTCACTTCCCTTCACAAATATAGACAATTTCATAATCTCCAGAGGATTTAAATAATTGTAGTAATAGTAGAAATTAGCAAATGTGATGTGCCAGTGTTTCAGGATTTTTTCATATTTAGATTCATTTAATACTCAAGTCTTCTTTGAAGGAGGTTTCATAATTATGACTATTTACACATGAAGAAAAATTTCCTGGGTGACCCTAGGGGTAGAGAACCCTCCTGCCAGTGCAGGAGACTTAAGAGACAAGGGTTCCATCCCTGGGTGGAGAAGGTCCCCTGGAGCAGGGCATGGCAACCCACTCCAGTATTCTCACCGGGAGAATCTCATGAACCGAGGAACCTGGTGGGCTACGATCCACTGGGTCACAAAGAGTCAGACACATCTGAAGCAACTTAGCACACATGCACACATGAAAAAAAGTTGACATAAGCATTTTAGTTAGCTTGTCTAATGTAACGTATCTAGTTCATGGTTAAGCTGTGTTCAAACAGAACCACAACCTTTGTCAACCAGAAACAGCACTTCAGACTCTGTTGCACTAGCTGTCCAAAATATTTCCAGCATCCTCCTGTTTACAACATGTCTCAGTGAAAGACCTATCTATGAAATTCCTTCTGTGTGGCCAGCTCAAAACTAAGCCAGTCACAAAAACCCATCCAGCCCTTCCATCCAGCTTCACCAAGAGTGGTGAGCTAAATTCTGCTTGCTCTAGACAGCTTGTTGGATCCTCAGACAAAAGTTCAGCTCCCAGGGTCTCTTGTTTTTATTCTCTGAATCTGTTCATTAGCTCACTCTGTGTCTGTTCGTGCTGTGCTCAGTCATGTCCGACTCTTTTGTGACCCCATGGGCTGTAGCCTGCCAACCTCCTCTGTCCTTGGAATTTCCCAGGCAAGAATACTGGAGAGAGTTGCTATGTCCTTGTCCAGAGGATCTTCTTCTTGGCCCAGGCATTGAATTAACTTACTAGATAGAGTGAAATAAAAATTCACAATTACTGTAATATATTTTAGCTGCTTTTAGCTTGTGTTTTTCATAATTTTAATGAATGTTGCCATCTTATAATTTTTTCTCTTGAAATGACCTTAATGCAACTTTTGAAATAGGTCTCATCTTTTTTCTTGTTTGATTGAAGTTATTTACCTTGGAGAGAGACAAATAAAGCTCATTAGAAATAAAGTCAACCAAACTGTGGTCTATGAAACATGAAATCGTACACATTGCTTTTCTCTTTATAAAATACTACTCAAAATGCAAGTATGTCTGTAACCTCAGAGATTAATAATTTTTTTCCTTTGATTGTTTGTTGTGGTTGCCTTTATTCAAGTAATGAAAACAGAACAAAGCTGTTTGTGTTCAAACAGCAGTGATTCCATAGTCCTTACAGATATTGTCTGAATCTAATTGGATTTTAATGAAATGATATTTCCTTTGTGATAAGTACATAAAAATTATGTTTTTAATTAACATCACAAGGTATAAGCTATAGATACCAAGTTTCACCAGAAGCAGTAATTCTTTAATGTTTTCTTCATTTAAGAAAAGATAGAAGGAGTAACAACTTGATAGAGAAAATGAATAAATTAACAGGACAGGGATGAGTCTCCAGGCCTTGTCCTCCCGGGGGTTGTTCAGAGTGATGATGTCTATTGCTTCTTACATTGAAGAGTTCATTAGTCAGTTTTGTCTTGAAAGACTCTAAAGTTTTTATTTTTTTGGATTTATTTTTGTTTATTTTTAATTGGAGGATAATTGATTTAAACTGTTTGTCTCTGCTGTACCACAACGTGAATACACCCTCAGTCAGTGGTAAAGAATTCTCCTGCAATGCAGGAGGCATGGCAGGAGCTGCAGGTTCAGTCCCTGGGTCAGGAAGATCCCCTGGAAAAAATAAATGGCAACCCACTGCAGTATGCTTGCCTGGGAAATCCCATGGACAGAGAAGCCTGGCAAGCTACAGTTCACGGGGTTACAAAAGAGTTAGACAAATGAGTAAACAACAACATACACATCTCCCTCCCTCTTGAGCTTCCCTCCCACCCCTTCCATCCACCCCCTTAGGTCATTACAGAGGGCCAGGCTGAGCTCCCTGGGCAGGACAGCAACTTTCCACCAGCTGTCTATTTTACACTTGCTAATGTATATATTGCAATGCTACTCTCTCAATATGTCCCACCCTCTTCTTCCCCTGAAAGTTTTTGTTTTTTTTTAATCATTGTTATTAAATTTTGGCAGTGCTTGCACAGGATTGCAAATGAACTAAGTCTAGTTTATATGGTGCTAAGTCTCCCATTAATGTTCAATATATATATTATACACTAAAACACTAGCAAGCAAAACTGTCACAGAATAGTACGTTCGTTAAATATACCCCATTTATCATATGAAACTTTTTATCTTTTTGACTTAGAAGAGGAACATTTGATTCTCAGGTGAGAAAAAAATATAAGGAGCAAATGGACTACTAAAAGGCTCAGGAGAAAATAGAAAAAATATTTCTTATCTGTAGCATTCCAAAGGTGACATGAAAAAACCTTGAGAAGAAAAACAAAGAACAAATTACAGCAAATCAGGTTCAATCAGTCCTGTTGATCTTTCTGGTTAGGATAAATCACACTGCCTCTGTTGGTTATTAATTATATTTTCATTACCTACTGGCGACTTGTATTAGTGACCTATATGATGATCCATGCCATTGGTGACCTACTAATGAACAAAATTATCACAATGCTTCACTTAATGATTGATGATGGAGTTTTCCTTTTCAATTTTTACCTCTGTTTATTGTATTTCAGTGTACTTCATGACAAATTTAAAAATATTCTCTGATTTAGTCCATCATCAATACCCAGTGAAATATAAAAGTGGTTTTCACAGAGAAGAACGCATGGAACTTTGCAAGTTTCCTCCTGGAAGTAAAACGAAGACGGTGCCTCACCTGTGTAGCCCCTCACAGGTGGTATTCTGAGTACCTTTTCGTTGGCTTGACAGTTCCTCCCACTCTGACTCAAAACCATTTTAAGAAAACTAAGTAAGCCTGTGAAATCGAAACTTAACCATTAGCCTCCGTAAGGCTGAAAGGCTCGAATTTTCAATTAAAGGATACTTCCACATTTCTGAATCCATTGAGAATGTTTTACTCACTTTCTGTACAGCTGAAATAGGCACAATGACTCTATTTTTAAAGATTCTCCAACGTGAAAACAGAATAGAATGTTACAGGAACAAAATTCACATGAAAACAATGCAAATATGTGAAATCCAGAGAATTCTGTCATTGAGTATTTCAAATAAGATTTTATTTGCAATTATCTAGATTTTTGTTTTACATTATTCTTTAATCTTCTTAATTAAATATTTGATATTTTATAAACATGCCCATGTGCTATAAAGCTTTTTCTCTTTGGCTGTAGCTTTTATTTAATGAATCAAAATACAACCTATAAGAACCAAGTAGGTAAATCTTAAGTTACTGCTTAATGAATTGTAATGTATTTCTATACCTGCATAACCACCTACCAGATTGACACAGAAACTATTTCTTGCAGCACTGAAGGTTCTTTATTTTTTAACCCCCAAGGATAACAGGAATTCTTTCTACTATCATCATGGATTAGATTTGCCTTATGTGACACCTGCTATACATGAAATGATATAACATATCCTCTTTTGTGTCTGACTTCTGTCAATCAGCATATGTCTCTGAGATTCCTGTGTCAGTAGCTTATTATTTTTTCTTGCTGTGTAGTATTCCATTCTAGGAATATATATATATAATATACACACACACATATATATATATATATGTTATATATGTGTATATTATATATATATATATACCATTGTTAATTTCACTATTCTGTGTCAATGGGCATCTGCATGTTCTGAGTTTTTCCCAAGATGGCTAAAATTGCTTTGAACATTATTGCCCATGTTTACTGGTAGAAAGAAGCACATCTATGGAAGTTGAATTATTGATTGCAGAGTCATGAAGAATCTCCAAGGACCAGGAAAAAATTAAAAGGGGGAAGAGACAGAGAAGTAGAAATAGTAGGAGAAACGAGAGGGAGAAGGAGGAAGGGAATAGAACAGTCAGGAGGAGCAAAAAAATGAGGTAAAGGTGATTGTCAGGGTGATGCTTCTTGGGGAAACTACAGGTAGGCACTCAGATGTATAGACTAAACACAGGGCACATCCTTGGAGGTGCTGAAGATTCATTCTATCATCAAACCATGCCACTATTCATGCTTTACTCTGAAGATATGAAAACTTCAGTTCAGTTCCATTCAGTTGCTCAGTCGTGTCCGGCTCTTTGCGATCCCATAGACCACAGCACGCCAGGCCTCCCTGTCCATCACCAACTCCTGGAGTTTGCCTATATTCATGTGCATTGAGTCGGTGATGCCATCCAACCATCTAATCCTCTGTTGTCCCCTTCTCCTCCTGCCTTCAAACTTTCCCAGCATCAGGGTCTTTTCCAATGAGTCAACTCTTCGCATCAGGTGGCCAAAGTATTGGAGTTTCAGCTTCAGCATCAGTCCTTCCAATGAACACCCAGGACTATCTCCTTTAGGATGGACTGGGTGGATCTCCTTGTAGTCCAAGGGACTCTCAAGAGTCTTCTCTAACACCACAGTTCAAAAGCATCAATTCTTCTGCACTCAGCTTTCTTTAGAGTCCAACTCTCACATCCATACATGACTGCTGGAAAAACCATAGCCTTGACTACATGGACCCTTGTTGGCAAAGTAATGTCTCTGCTTTTTAACATGCTATCTAGGTTGGTCATACCTTTCCTTCCAAGAGTAAGCTTCTTTTAATTCCATGACTGCAATCACCATCTGTGGTGACTTTGGAGCCCCCCAAAATAAAGTTTGCCACTGTTTCCACTGTTTCTCCATCTATTTGCCATGAAGTGATGGGACCAGATGCCATGATCTTAGTTTTCTGAATGTTGAGCTTTAAGCCAACTTTTTCACTCTCCTCTTTCACTTTCATCAAGAGTCTCTTTAGTTCTTCTTCACTTTCTGCCATAAGGGTGATGTCATCTGCATATCTGAGGTTATTGATATTTTTCCCGGCAATCTTGATTCCAGCTTGTGCTTCCTCCAGCCCAGCATTTCTCATGATGTACTCTGCATATAAGTTAAATAAGCAGGGTGACAATATACAGCCTTGATGTACTCCTTTTCCTATTTGGAACCAGTCTGTGATTCCATGTTCAGTTCTAACTGTTGCTTCCCAACCTGCATACAGGTTTCTCAACAGGCAGGTCAGGTGGTCTGGTATTCCCAACTCTTTCAGAATTTTTGAAAGTTTATTGTGATCCACACTGTCAAAGGCTTTGGCATAGTCAATAAAGCAGAAGTAGATGTTTTTCTGGAACTCTCATGCTTTTTCGATGATCCAGCGTATGTTGGCAATTTGATCTGGAAGTTCATGGTTCATGTATTGCTGAAGTCTGTCATGGATAATTTTGAGCATTACTTTACTAGCGTGTGAGGTAAGTGTAACTGTGCGGTAGTTTGAGCTTTCTTTGGCATTGCCTTTCTTTGGAATTGGAATGAAGACAGACCTTTTCCAGTCCTGTGGCCACTGCTGAGTTTTCCAAATTTGCTGGCATATTGAGTGCAGCACTTTCACAGCATCATCTTTCAGGATCTGAAATAGCTCAACTGGCATTCCATCACCTCCACTAGCTTTGTTTGTGGTAATGCTTCCTAAGGCCCACTTGGCTTCACGTTCCAGGATGTCTTGCTCTAGGTGAGTGTGAGTGATCACACCATCATGATTATCTGGGTTGTGAAGATTGTTTTTGTACAGTTCTTCTGTGTATTCTTGCCACCTCTTCTTAATATCTTCTGCTTCTGTTAGGTCCATACCATTTCTGTCCTTTATTGAGCCCATCTTTGCATGAATTGTTCCCTTTTTTCTTGAAGAGATCTCTAGTCTTTCCCATTCTTTTGTTTTCCTCTATTTCTTTGCATTGATCACTGAGGAAGGCTTTCTTATCTCTGCTTGCTATTCTTTGGAACTCTGCATTCAAATGGGAATATTTTTCCCTTTCTCCTTTGCTTTTCACTTCTCTTCTTTTCACAGCTATTTGTAAGGCCTCCTCAGACAGCCATTTTGCTGTTTTGCATTTCTTTTTCTTGGGGATGGTCTTGCTCCCTGTCTCCTGTACAATGTCATGAACCTCTGTCCATAGTTCATCAGGCACTCTGTCTATCAGATCTAGTCCCTTGATCTATTTCTCACTTATGTTCACACAAAGTCATGTACAAAATGTGCAGAGCAGCTGCACAAAAAACCATCCCAAACTGGAAAGAACGAAGATGCTTATCAGTTGGTACAAGGATGAAAAATGGGCACATCCATCTAATGCAGCACTACTCAGCCATATAAAACAAATAATAATTTATAACCCACTAACGTGGGTGGATTTGAAAATCATTATGTTAAGTGAAAGACATTTCCCCAAAGAGGCTACTCATTGCATGAATTCATAGAACAATTCCTCATGAAAATACAGAAAAGACAAAGTTTCAGCGAAACAAAACTAATCAGTACTGCCAAGGGCTGCGGTTTGGGGAGGGTATTCACTACAAAAGATTATGGGAAACTTCTTGGGTGATTATGTAAATATTCTCTATTTTGATTGTGGCTACAATCAAATGCATGACTGTATGCATTTGTCAAATCTCACAAAACCAAACAGCTAAAAAGACTGAATTTTATCGTTTATAAATTATGCCTCAATAAACTTGACATAAAAAATAAAAGAAAACTACAGGCAAGTCTTCCTTTTGAGTTATGAGCTTAAGATATAAGCTCAGGATGCAAGTTTGTATTAATATTTTAAAGTACAATGGGATAGATTTCAATATCAATGGATTAAAACAGGAAAAGTTATCATCTTCATAATAGTCATAACCAAATCATTTAATAAAAGTCAACATGCATTCATGGTATGAACATTCATTAAGAATGACCCAAAGGAAACTTCTTAACCTTATAAAATATCTCATAAAAACAAATAAATAAGATCACATGCAACTGTGACTATAAATGTGGAAACATTTGAAGCATTTTCTTTAAAATTCTCTTTAAAAATGGACTTCTAGTTAACATTGAATTGTACATCCTAGATAGCAGAATGAGAAACGAAAAGAAATAAGATACAGTGATTGTAAAGGATAGGAAAAAATCATTTGCAGTGCTCACATCATCTCTACGAAGATAAGCCCAAATAATATATAGATTATTATAACTAATAAAAGATGATAGCTCACAAACAAAGCAAAAAACCTGTAAAATTAGTGTGTTGCATTTTTATATGTTCATTTTAGGAAGAAAAGTAAATTTTGCAACTTATTTCTTAGAAATATGAAAATAAGTACACTATTTCATGATTGAAGACCAGAGATAAACAGAAAATATATTCAATTAACTGAGATTCACCTATTTATAAATGTCATTCAAATGCAAATATCTCTAAGCAAGCTTTTATGAATAAATCTTATAAAAGTGCAATGAGCATTGAGGTACATGTGTGTTTTTGAATTATGGTTCTCTCAGGGTATATGCCAAGTAGTGGAATTTCTGGGTCATATGACAGTTCTATTTTTAGCTTTTTAAGGACCCTCTATACTCTTCTCCATAGTAAATGCGTCAGTTTACATGCCCACCAAAAGGGAGCAGTACAAGAGGGATCTCTTTTCTCCACACTCTAGCCAGCCTTTATTGCTTGTAGACTTTTTAGTGACAGCCGTTCTGACTGATGCATGGTGATAACTCATTGCAGTTTTGATTTGCATTTCTCTCATAATTAGTGATGTTCAGCTTCTTTTCACGAACCTCTTGGCCCCCTGTGTGTCTTCCTTGGAGAAATGTCTGTATTGCTCAGCTCTGTGCTCTGTGGGACAGGGGAAGGGGTGGGAGAAGGTCCAAGAGGGAGGGGATATATGTATACACATGGCTGATTCACTTCAATGTACAGCAGAAACTAGCACAATATTGTAAAGCAACTATACCCCAATTTAGAAAATGACAATGAAAATACATCTTTACATTATTCACTTTCATTGTGGCACATGTGGTCTGTGAAACAGGGGTTTACCTGCAATCAGTATGAGTAACTAGGCATTTATGAAGAGGTTAGACTAAGATAACTGCTTTAGATGCTGACTCAGAATCCCCATGCTTTCACAAATTAAATTAAATAGCTGCAAGCTTCACTTTAATAATCCCTGAGTCAAAAATATACAAGCCTAATTTTTATATGGCTGTTTTCTCCAATAAAATCTTCATTTATTATGAATACTCATCTCTTTCTTGACAGCATTTTAGCAAGGGAGAAGTAACACTTTGTGTGTGTATGTTTGAATCGTGTTTTCAAAGGGAGAGAGGGTTATAAAAAATGAAAAATGGCTTCGGTCAATAAAACATCCTTAAAACCCTGAAACATTATAAGGAAACTAATTCCCCAAAGTGTTCATAAAACAAGGCAGATACACATAATTAGAACCATGCAGTGAAACACCCCACCTATCTTGCTTGTGCTAGCAATGACTAGCAAAGATTCCTTTGCTTAACCAGATATTAATAACATAATGCAAAGAGCAAGCATTGGTGTCAAGAAATGGATTTTTGAATTAAAATATGCCTGTTGGGAAAACAGACAACTATGCTATGCAGAGGAACATACTGGAAAAATTGTGCTGACATCTTAGAGACCTAAGACACGGTGTCATCACCCATAGAATCCCAGGAAGCAGGCAGAAAGCTGAAAGGAAGACTTTGCTCACAGAACAAAAACTTGTGAAACCATGTGATTGTTGGAGTCTAATAATCATTTATTAGATGCGTTAAAGAAGTTTGCAACACCAGGAAAGCATTTATGCTGGAAAATCCTTTGGCCTCTAAAGAAGAATAATTTGAATTTGAACAAGTTGCTCTTTGAGGATTTTGAAACCATTGCTTATTTAGCATCAGCACTCATAGTTTATGATTTTGAAAGAGGCCCTGAAACTCTGCAGCTTGGCATCTGTGATTCTCCATTAGCAAATTCCACTTGTCCTGTTTGTTCTGTCTCTTTCTGTTTCCCTGCATTAGCTCTTGTTCCTCAATTGTTGTGTTAATTTTTCTGCTTATTGCTCTGCCCAGAGCTGGAAGATACTGTTCCAATTCCAAGAGACACTCCTTTCAAGGACTCAGTGGAGGATTAATCCTAGTTCTTGATGTCTGTTCACTAACTTTAAAAATATGTATATTTTATTGAAGTATATGTGATTTAAAATATTGTGCTAATTTCAGTTGTACAGCAAAATGGGGTAAATTGGGAGTTTGGGATTGACATGTACTCACTGCTATATTTAAATAGACAACCAACAAGGACCTGCTGTAAAAGATTTTCAAAAATTAAAAATATATGATGTAGTACGTTTGAATACATACAATGGGATACTACTCTTCACTGACTTTTAGTGTTCTTCCTACTTGCAAGCATATATTTATTGTCTAATATTCATCATGCACTATTTCAAACACTGGACAGGCAGCAATAGCTAAACAAGGTATAATTCTTATTTTCCAGTGGAAGCAACATAAACACACAGCAAGTAAACAACTGTATAATAGATCAGTTGAGAAGAACCTGGAGAAAAATTAAGCAGGGGGAGGGTATCAGAAGATGAGGATAGGCTAGATGGAGAAATGCTGTTTCTTAGGGGCGATAAGGGATCTTCTGCTGATAACTTTGAGTGAGTAGCATCCCCAGGGAACTGAGGGAAAGTCCCTGGAGAATGAGGGCAGAGTGCATGGTAGACATAAAGAAGCGCACAGGAGTGACCTTGGCCAAGGAGTGAAGAAAGGGAAGTATGATAGCAAGAGATGAGGTTTTGGGTATCAGAAACTCTGCCACCTCAGGTCTTTCAAACCTTTGCAAGGACTTTGCTTTCTTTTGGCAGTGTCACATGTGGGAACCCAGTTTCCCTACCAGGGATCGAACCCCTGTTCCCTGACCTGGAAGAACACAGTCTTAAGCACTGGACCACTGGGGAAGTCCCCAAGGGCTTTGGCCTTCACATGAGAAATGGGAGGCTCTGGAAAGTCATTGCCACACATCTTGAAAATAACAGATTTTATCATAATTTAATGACTTAATTTACCTTATTCCCCACCCCCCCAAGAGTTTAAGAACCTCAAAGGCTCAGTTGATACTTTGATTTTCCTAATACAGCTCCTGTATGTTCCCCAGGAGGTCCATGACCTAGCTGACTGTGAGATAATGCCAAAAGTATTACAGCCAACAAATAAAGACTTGGCAACATGCTTAATAGCAACTGAGCAACAAGATGTTAAGATGACTTCTTAACATCTCAGAAGTTCAAATCAAGTTGATAATATAATTTTACCCATTAAATTAGCTAGGATTTTTTTTAAGAAAAGTGAAAGTGTTATTGGTTCAGTCATGTCCAACTCTTTGTGACCCCATGGACTGTAGTCCGCCAGACTCCTCCGTTCACGGAATTCTCCAGGCAAGAATACAGGAGTGGGTTGCCGTTCCATTCTCCACGGCATCTTTCTAACCTAGGGATTGAACCCACATTTCCACACTGGCAAGTGAATTCCTTACCACTGAACTACCAGGGAAGCCTGGTGGGGAAGAATGGAGGGCAATTACTAATAGCTCTGGAAAGAATGAAGCAGCTGGGCCAAAGCAGAAATGATGCCAAAGTAAAGTCCCATGCTGTAAAGAATAATAGCCCGTCATGCTGTGGTCTGTGGGGTTACAATGAGTCGGACACGACTTAGCAATCGAACAAGAAGAAGAAGTTATTCTAAAACTGGGGAGAAAAAGATAATGATGGAGCAGCTGGGTGAAGCATGTTTTGCTTCTCTGTTGGAAGAACTGTTAAAGAAGGGGAGTGGAGATGAAGCACTCCCTTGAGAGTCTCCCAACAGAGGCAAGAGGAGACAAATCTGGTGAGCCCTGCCCTAGATATGTAACTCCATCGCGCATTTTTATGGGCCTGCACACTGAGACAGTGCCATCACCACCCGAGTCACCAGCTGTCTTGGAGGCTCTTTGATGGGAGAATTGCCCATCACCCCAACTGGCTACACGCCATGGATGGAACTGCCCTCCACTCGTGTGAGAAGTGCTGAGACAAGACTTTGCTTCTGGGCAGGTGCTGGGTGAATGCAATTTCCTTCAAGAATGTCTAGCCCATAATTGGATACTTGCAGATGCTTCTGTTGGTGATGTGTCCACGTCGCTGATGCAGAGACTCATGAGGAGCGAGAAGCCATCTCGACAGGAACCAGAGCTCACAGAACACTCCACCATTCTGAGAGCTCACCACTGTGTCACCAGCTATAACCTGGTCCTTTTTTGGGCCCCTGCTGAGTAGAAGCTGTTGAAAAGAGATTAGAAAGCCTTTCACCATAATGGAACACAAAAGGTCACAAAAATGAGAGGCAATGAGGACCTAAAAGAAAGGGAAGAAGAGAGAAGCATTTTGGAAAGTTTTGTTGGGAGTTAAGTTCTCAGTTTAAATTTTTTTTTTTTTTGTCTAAGAAGCTCATCCTAAAGCCAAAGCCTGATGAGGTCTAGACAGGTGTGTCCTGTGAAGAGTGTGCAGGTGTGGAGCTGGCAGAGGCACGGACTACCTCTGTGTGTGTGTGTGTGTGTGTGCATGCGCTCAGTTGTGTCAGACTTCGTGATCCCCAAATCATAATAGAATATTATAAGTAAAACTTTGCATACATTCAAACAATCTCCTTCCTATCCCTCTCTCTCCTTTAATCCACACAATGGCCTGTGATCTATTTTAATATCAGAACAGTGACCGACAGAGTTCAATAATTTTCCTAGGGAACCCAAGCAGGTCTTCTGGCCCCAGATTCTGAAATTCATTTCTAAATACAAATTGTGAATGGGGAGTTAAAAATCCTGCTGGTTTACAATCACAAGTTATATTTAGTGTGTACTTTGGAAGAGTTTGACACTACCTATAAAATGGATCCACCAGCTCACCTGTGATCCATCAGCTCTACTCCCAGAGATCTAGGCTAGGAACCCAGTCTGCACATGGACCAGGGGACATGTAGGAGGATGTGGTTCATAACCACACACAAGTGGGAACAACCCATAGGATCACCAACAGTCAATTAGATAATTAAACTAGGATTTGTTCTCACGGAATAATTCTAGACCACGGTCTAGGACTGTAAATGACATGAACTAGAACTGAACAAACAGCATCTACATGTATGAGAATGGTTGATTCTTGGATATTAGTGAGAGTAAAAAGAAGGATTTTGTGAAGGTCAAATAAGCAGCCAAATTGACAATTTATTTCAGGTATGTGTATTACTAAAACTGTGAAAAGAACCCAAAATTCAGTAAGTGATTAACTTGTACTAAGGAGGTAAGTGGTAGAATTGGAGAGTTAAGGAGGTCACATTTTTAACTTTAAGTTAAAAGGTGTAAGAGGAAATTGAAGGTACTCTTTATAATTTCCTTCTTTCTTAAACACATAAAACTTGTGGGGAGTTTTCAATCCCCCCTTTTTAAATAATAAGAAAATTAATAAAAGATAACAGAGTGAATGAGAGCATTGAAGGGATGGAGCAAGTGAATTAAGAGACCTTTTTTGTATCAATATTAGAAAAGAAGCATGCTTTTACAATTACTTAAATTGTATTTATCTAAAAGATTTATTTGAAATGCAAGCAATATTATGTTAAAATTATTTAAAATTTGCTGTTTAATAATATACTAGCTCATTTTAAATAAGCTTACAAGTTATTTTAAATAAACCTTTCTGAAATCATAACTATTAATATAAGGATAGATTTTGTGTCAAAGCACGAGATTATATTAAGAATGAATGAGGAAATGAGGAAAGGAAACTTTATTTATTGAGCACAAGATGAACACTAGTTGTTCTCAAATGGATGATTTCATAAATTATCCCAATGGATCTCTGCAGGACATATCATCCTTATCTCAGATCAGCAGCCTGAGATTCAGAAAAGCTGGATAACTTGCCGATGACCACACAGACACTGGAGAACCAAGATTCAGACCTCCTTCTTTCAGTGCAAGCTCTCAGTCTCTACTGTATGACACAGGCCTGGCCTCTGCAACTTAAGTTCTGAATGGAAATAATATGTTGACATTCTTTTGAGACGTTCATGGTAATCCTTTTCTTAAGTAATTTTGCTCACATTTGGGAAGACGAGAGACAGGGAGAAAGAAGAGTGTTGAAAGAGAGGAAAATTTAAATACTTCAAGAATAACATCCTAGGCAATTAAAAAACATATATTCTAGATCTTCACACAATTTTGATATAAAACTTAACTGATTAGTGGGGCTTCCCTTGTGACTCAAGTGGTAAAGAATCCACCTGAAATGCAGGAGACCCACGTTCGATCCCTGGGTTGGAAAGATCCCCTGGAGGAGGGCGTGGAAACCCACATTCATGTCTGGAGAATCCCCATGGACAAAGGAGCCTGGCAGGCTACAGTCCATGGGGTCACAAAGAGTTGGACACGACCAAACAACTAAGCACACACAAATTTCATGCTTGCTTATGTGCTCAGTCGCTTCAGCCTTGTCCAACTCTTTGGCGACCGCCCAGACTGTAGCCTGTCAGGCTCCTCTGTGCATGGGATTTCCCAGACGAGAATACCTGAGTGGGTTGCCATTTCTTCCTCCAGGGGATCTTCCTGACCCAGGGATTAAACCTGCATCTCCTGCCTTTGCCAAAGGGTTCTTGACCACTGAGCCACTAGGGAAGGGTTTACTCAACAGGCTGATACTAATGATAAAAATAAAATTGAATTAATTCATAATAATGACTTAGCTATACACTGTGGACATCACAGTCAGTTTATTCACCAAAGTTCAAAGCAAATCATTTTCCTTTTGTTACCCCCCCAGTTTAAACTGCAAAGTGCAAATACAGTATACTCTCCAAAGATACAGACGGGTAGGGAATATTACATTGTGCTTCTGTCTTTATGAAAAACAGAGCTAACTTTAGCATACACTAAAAAAAGACAACCCATTCAGCTGAATTAGGCAAAATAAGTGTTTATAACCATTACTGAATATCTGCTCTCTAAAATATCAGAAATTTAAATGACAGCAAATGCAGCAAAAAATAAATAAATAAAAGAATCTATTTGAAAAAGAAGAGGTGCTTCATTTGAATTTTACCTGACCACTGCTTAATAATGCAGACATTTCAATTGTTCAATCTAGACACTGAAATAAACGATTTATTGAGGTCAGTGTAGTGGGTGGTATGCAAAGGCTATTTTACTCCGCTCATCTGATATTCTGCTAGAAATTGGTAGAGGTAATTAAGGGGAAAGCCACTTCAAATCTTTCTGATGAAGCTCCTGATAGCATAATGTGGGTATATATTTTTATAAGTAAATGTAATTCAATTGAAAAAAATCCCATTTTAAAAATAGGTAGGGTTGAAACTGCATAAATGAGACTATCTAATTTTGCTACATCACCCATGCTTTGTGATCTACTCTTTCTGCTTTTTGTTCTGGCCCATCAGCCAGAATGTGACCAGTCTTGGGTTTTGTGCCTGACACTTCAGTCCCCAGCACGATGCCTGAATTGCTAGCAGCTAGGTATAAGTGTTTGTTGAATGAATGAATACGTGAATTATTAATTAAATCAATTATATACTGACTGTGCTCCTTTGCCAGTCCTGGCAATGTTTTCCAGACTAACTCCAGACAAGTTAAAAAGCAACTACATAGACAACAAGAACACAGGCATGTGTAATCTGGGTTGTGGGTGAACTGTCCTTCTGTAATGTCCAGACCTGAAATATCAGCATTACCAGAGCAATTGATTAGTGATGGTTTTCCTATAGCTACTCACCTCTGAGTCCATGATGGCGGTGCAGGGTGGAACCTCCAGGAAATTTCTTGATGAACAGCTATTTTTACAGTTGGCGACCCTCCTGGCTTTCTGAAAAGATATATAGCAAATCCTGGCCTCTTGACCATTTTGATAATGTACTACAAACCTATCTATCTAAGAGGTCAATAGTCTAGAGGCTACTACTACTAGAGACAGTAGTCTAGAGGCTACTGACCTCTAGAATAAGATTGTCAGATTTAGCAAATGAATATAGAATGCTACCTCAAATTTCATATTTCATAGATAATTTTTTGCTGTAAATACACTATTTGAGGTCACAATCATTTTCCTGAAGGCTAGTTTAAGGTGATTGTTCACTAGACAATAATAGGGCAGTTAATTAATAAAATATGTTTATATTGTATTAGGGGGCCAGTGCATGTGTGCTAAGTAGCTTCAGTCATATCTGACTCTTTACAACCCCATGGACTGTAGCCATCAGGCTCCTCTGTCCATGGGATTCTCCAAGCAACAATACTGGAGTGGGCTGCCATGCCCTCCTCTAGGGGATCCTACCAACCCAGGGATTGAACCTGTGTCTCTTGCGGCTTCTGCATTGCAGGCAGATTTTTTACCATTGAGCCACCAGGGAAGCCTGTTAGAGAGACTGGTTGTGTCTAAACACAAATATTGGATCTCACACTTTGTCTCACATGGCACGTGGTATTAAACACATTTGCTTCCTCCATCTTGAAAACTTTTTCCCTTGTCTTCCGAGATCCCACACTTCCCTTGTTTTTTTCCTACACTCCAGGCTCTTCTTTCTTGCTCTCCTTTGCTGGATCCTTTATATCTTTCCAAAATCTAAATGTTGGAATTCTTTGGAACTCAGTGTTTGGAAATCTTTTGGTCTCTACTATATTACATTCTAGGTCAAAGGTTATGAAATGTTCAGTTTTCTGTACATTTAGAACCTCAGTTGTTATCTCTACAACCTCTAGTTCCGTTTTTTTAAGCAGGTAGTTCCAAATAACTTGCTATCTATTTAAGTCCTGTGGAAATGAATTTGAGCACATTTCAGAAGATTGTGAAGGACAGGGAAGCCTGGTGTGCCACAGTGCATGGGGTCACAAAGGGTCAGACACGACTTAGCCACTGAACACCAACAACTATGACCTGTGGGAGGCTGAACAATAACCTCCAAAGATATACAGGCCTAAGGAACCAGAATTCGTGAATATCTTAACTTTCCTGGCAAAGGGGAGTTTTGATCCCAATTAACAATACTGTATTATATATTTGAAAATTACTAAGAGACTGCATCTTAAAAACTATCATCACACACACAAAAAATTGTAACTCAGGTGATAGAGTTGTTAGCTAAACATGTAATCATTTTGAAACATATATTGAATACATATAGCAAGTCATTGCATAGTACACCTTAAACTAATGCAATGTTATATGCCAGTTATCTTCTAATAAAACTTGGAAAGTAATTAATACAATTAATAGATAAAAGACTTCTCCATCCCCATACCCCACCGAAAAAATCTATCCACTGTAAGAAGTTAGAATATAGAGTAAACCCAGCCCAAAGGAAGAAAGATATGATCCATGAAGCCTGGCCACATGGCCCAGTGATCTGAGGGATAATACTTAATTTGAGAATCAGACGGTATCTGTATTTGTATGCTCAGAATGCCATAATATAGTACCTTAGACTGATGGCTTAAACAAAATCATTTTCTTATAATTTCTGGAGGCTGGGATGATCAAATTAAAAGTGCTGGGGGATTCAGTTCTTGGCCCTTCATGATTTGCAGAGGCCTCTTTCGCACTGTGTCCTCACATGGTGGAGACACAGAATGTTCTGAAATCTCTTCTCCTCTTGTGAGAATACTAACCCCATCATGAGATGCCCTTCCTCATGACCACATCTAAATTTAATCACCTCCAAACACTATCACATTGAGACTTAGGGATTCAACATATTAATTTGATTGGGGTACACAGATATTTAATCCATAATAGTCTTTCAGATCTGCTTCCTTTTTTTATGACATCACTTTGGACTTGCCAATTGCTCGTGATCTGCATGTGTCACTGTGTGTGTGTGTGTGTGTGTGTGTGTGTGTGTAAGTGTGTGTGTGTGTGTGTGTGTGTGTGTGTGTGTGTGTAAACTACTGGGTAACTATGGAGTTATTGTAGGGAAAACTATGGAACCTCTGAATTGTTCAGTCGCTCAGTCATGTCCTACTCTTTGCAACCCCATGGACTGAAGCCCACCAGGCTCCTGCATGGGAGTTTTCAGGCAAGAATACTGGAGTGTGTTGCCATTTCCTTCTCCAGGGAATCTTCCCCACCCAGGGATTGAACCTGCTTCTTCTATATTGGCAGGCAGATTCTTTACCACTGAGCCACCAGGGAAGCCCTAGTGATGTTTGCTTTTATTCAGTTAGCAATTATTGTTTGCATTCTCACATTACACCACTAATGATGTTTCCTTACTACTCAACTAAAACTCCTCTATGAATTACTGTGGAATTTTGAACTTTGCAATAAATGGCATGTGTGTGCTGTGCTTAGTCGCTCAGTCCCGTCTGACTCTTTGAGACCCCATGGACTGCAGCCTGCCAGGCTCCTCTGTCCATGGGGATTCTCCAGGCAATAATACTGGAGTGTGCTGCCATGCCTTCCTCCAGGGCATCGTTCCAACCCAGGGATTGAACCCAGCTCTCCTGCATTGCAGACGGATTCTTTACCAACTGAGCCACCGGGGAAGCCCAAGAAAGGGCGTAGCACAATAAAAATGAAATTCTATTTATTAGCATAACATCCTGGCCTGTAACTCATTTTTGCTGGATGATTTAGCAAACTTGGCTTCATGCATTGTTATGTGGCCCCAGAATATCTTAGCACTAAACAATTTGGGTTAGCTCCCCCTTGGCAGGGCATACCAGTTATCCCTAAGTCAATGTATGGATATGGTAACTGCTGGTTTATGAGATGTGAAGGGATTGTCTAGAGATCACTGATTCACATTCATATCTTTGTATGTTCTATTTTTCATCAGCAATGGGCCTGAGACATGCTAGTATTAACATTGTTTTTCTCACAAGCTGAAAACCACAGATGACCTCAAACATCAAAATGCATTTGTAGAACTTATCAACAGGTGACATTTTTAGCAGTGAGGGAAGGACTTCCCTGGTGGAGAGATGGAGTAAGTCATATTGCATTGGTAACCCACTTTGTTCCTATGTGATTAGGGTGCTATGAAAATCCAGTAAGCAATGTCAGTGAAACAGGGGTTTGGTCAGTGAGGTGTTTGACCACCAGTGTTTTCCCTCCTGAACAGACGGATATATCGAGAAAGTGAAGTGAAGTCACTCAGTTGTGTCTGACTCTTAGCAACCCCATGGACTATAGCCTACCAGGTCCCTCCATCCATGGGATTTTCCAGGCAAGAGTACTGGAGTGGGTTACCATTTCCTTCTCCAGGGGATCTTCCCGACCCAGGGATCAAACCTGGATATCCCACATTGTAGGCAGACGCTTTACTGTCTGAGCCACCAGAGGTGAAAATCAGAAGAGTGTGCCTGTGACTCTTAATTTCACGTTTAAGTCAATGTGTGGCTGAATGTGACCATTGAGCTTTACATTCTCCACTCATTTCTATACTTGGCGGGATAGTTGTACCTATTTGTTGTTCTTGTTTAGTTGCTATGTCAGGGCTCTCCTGGAGGCTCAGTGGTAAAGAATACGCTGTTCAATCCCTGGGTCAGGAAGAGCCCCTGGAGGAGGGCATGGCAACCCACTCCAGTAATCTTGCCTGGAGAATCCCCATGGATAGAGGAGCCTGGAGGCGTACAGCCCATGGGGTCACAAAGAGTCAGATGTGACTGAAGTGACTTAGTAGCAGCAGCAGTTGCTAAGATGTGTCTGAATCTTTTGGAACACTGTGGACTGTAACCCACCAGGCTCCTCTCTCCATGAGATTTCTTAGGCAATAATACTGGAGTGGGTTGCCATTTCCTTCTCCAAGGGATCTTCCTGATCCCAGAATCGAACCTGTGTCTCTTGAGTTGGCAGGCAGGTTCCTTACCACTGAGCCACCTGGAAAGCCCACACCTACTTGTTTGATTCACCACCAAATTGCAAGAAACATGAAGAGACAGAACACATTTTAAAAAAGTGTTACGTTGTCTTGTAGAATACAATTTAGAAATATTTTTTTACAGAATGCATATTTTGCATGTAAGTCTGACATTTGGGCCTTATTCACCCTACCCGTCTGTAGATTCTAAATCCTATATATGGTTGGGGGTAATTCTGCCAAAGGCTTTCCTTCCTCCGTCTGCTAACCTCATCAAACATTTGCTCTGTTAAAACAAAAATGGCGCCAGGAAAGTTTCTCTTTAATTTCAATTGCCACTTGAAATCCAAGAGGCAATATCCCCTGGATCATTTGAATACCTCATTTATAGTTGGCATTTACCCTAATGCATAGGTCTCGAATGCTTTGAAAAGTACACTAAATTCTTACATAGTGTAGGGGTTTCAGTTTCAGAAGCAGAAGCTGCAAATATGCCCAAGACATGAGCATGGTATACACAAACATGGTTTATGAGGGTTAGGTTGGCACTGTTTGAATATGGTGTGGATGCAAAAAGTTCCTGAAGGCCCCCATCAAGGATGCAATTGTTTCTAAGTTTCAAAGCTGAAGGTTTCATTAAATGCTGGAGCACGTGACTTAAGGGCATGCTCAATTGCCAACTTAATATTTGGATACCAAAATTTTGAGGCAAACACCTGAAGCTCCCCTCAGGTCTCTACAAATTAGCCACATTTGCTAATCTTTCCCAAGACGTCTCACTAGACAGAGAAGAATGCAAAGTTTTAATTTGCTAATCACCCCAGTTGGCAAAGGGCTGTGGGGAGAGGCTAATTGTCTGCAGACATCTGTAATGACCCTTGGACAAAACCTAGGAAACTAAATCAAAGCTTTGACAAGGGCAGGAGAGCGGAAACAGAAGGCTTAATTGTGGCCATGTGAAGTGCACTTTCCCCTTTCGTATCTTTTAGAGGACGATCGCGCAGTACTGTGTAAAGTAACTTTTATGAATAGTACCAAAAAATGACTTTTTCCATCTTCTGGGATAAAGAGCCCAACTTGAGCTGTGAAATAGGCACAAAGAGAGACCGACATTATGGTGCAAATGGAGCAGACAAAAGAGTTTGGGCGAGCTTTTGCCAGTTAAATTTGGCTAACCTGCAAGAAAGCTATTGTCAAGACAGCCATGCTTCACTGAACTCCCTTCCACTTTTGTTGTCATGTTTCCTCTTTCTGGTTAAGTGAACCTCAAAACAATGACAAAGAAATATGCCCCGAGTCACATATTCTAAGAAATAGACTGTACTCTCCTCAAATTGAAATAAGGGCACTTTAATTCTTTGGATTTTCCACATTTTCATTGCTAAAGCTCCTATTTGCTTTCTTTGAATCTGTATCAGTTCATGCAAGTTCTACGAGGGGGGGAAACGACACAAGACACTTCCACTTTAGCACGTGAAATATTAAGATGAACAGAACTCGTAAAAGGTAAGCTTGCTTCCTTGAAGTCTTTTGAGTATCTGTTTCTTTGCTGGCAAAGTTTTGAGTTTTCTTGGTGAGAGAAGTTTTAATATCCATTCTGAGTTAAGTAAATTACATTATGCTTGTTGTTGATTTTAGAGGCTAAAGTATAGAAGGGCAAAAAGAAAAAAAAATGATGCCACTCCACTTCTGAAACAAAAGGAAAAGCCACGGGTTTGCAATTAAATATAGAACTACACTGACAGAATTGTCAGAGGTACGGGGTGTCTCCTCAAAGAAAATCACAACTTACTGAATTTCCTAGTTTCAGAATTTATTTTTTGAATAGTTCCTAGTACATTTGTTTTTGAAGATGAAACACTTATATAATTTGTTCATGGAAAAATATAAGCACAGCCTAACTAAGTTTGGTATGAAATCAAAAGAGCAGCCAATTGTGTAAAAATATTCCTTGATTCTTCTTTGCTTCAAATTTTGTTGTTTTTTGTTATGATGGAAATAACACTCATAAATGGGTATTTTAAACATTTTACTTTAGAATGCCCTCCCCAGACGACTCAACTTCACAGAGGTTGATTTTCTCTTTTTTTTTGGTGAAAGTTGCTCGGTCTTCTTAGGGTGGATGGCTGACTTTTATGACACCGGGTAATTGCCTTTCCCAGAATCGAATCCTTGAAAGAGGGTCTAATGAACTGTTGAATCTTTTTACTTTTCTCTCCACACAGCAAGTTCTCTGGTTTCAGCCTTCCAAATTCTCTAGTATTGAGTGTTCTTGCTGGAGTACAGTCAGAGCAACTGTCTCTAAAACACTTTCTAAAAGCTCCCAGTCAATACTTGAGCGCTGCTCCCTATGAGATCTTGACAGCCCCTCACACTGTCCCTCACTGAGCTCCAGCCTCCGTTTTCTCAGCAGGTGTCTATCAACACGCATCCTGATGCAGTCATCTTTTACCGTCTCCAGGAAATGCAAAACCTCATTGATTTCTCCTGTGCTGTTCGTGTTTTCTACCTTCTCACAAAGGAGTTCTTAAATGAAGAAATTCTCACATTCAAAATTCTTCACCTTTAGAGGGGCGCCACACATCTATCCTTTCAGATGAACAGCAACAACAAAAATAGAACCAGAGTCTATGAGACATATTTGGAAGACTGCTTGGAGTCTTTCCATGTTAGGAAAAATTATTATTTTTTTTAAATCTTAGGAAAATAGAAGCTGTGAGATGCTATTTTGTAGCTAGCTACTTTGCTTTCCTGGGAGGATATAGCCTGTGAAAACTGATATGGAAGAGAAAGTTACAAGTAGCTGCGCCTACAACATCCCCAAGAAAAGTGGTACCCATATGACTAACTTCATCCACTTTGGGGGGAGAAGAATGCAAGTACCACATTCAGCATTAGCTTGTTGATAGGCTCAGAAAAAAAAAAAATCATTGCCTTCAAATTTTGTTTGCTAATCTCTCCTAGAAAAGATGTAGATTCATGTTAAAGTATAAAGCCTGATGACTTGCTGAGGTCATGTTTTGAACTTATTTTGCTGTATTATGGTGCATCAACACTCTTTTAGACTGCAGAATATAAAAGTAAATAATACTCATAATTGTTTGGGAAGAATTGATGGGATATTCACAAATGTATCATAAATATATGTTGTTAATGAATTTCATAAGATTGGAGAATTTTCTGGTGCTTGACTGTGCACAGGCAACTAGGAAGGAAAGTTTGTAACATAATTTGTGATTTCTCAATGAGGAATCAGAAACCCAAGGACTTCCCTGGTACCCTCCTTAGTAGCTTTTCTAACGATTGCTAATTTAGAAATCTCAAGTTCCCTTTTTCCTGAGAAGAAAAATAGTAAAAAAGTAAAATAGTATCTTAGAAAAATAAAAACAAAAAACCTTTGATAAATTACTCTCTGTGGTTTTTATTTCTCTCATAGCTTCCAATGATATCAGATAGTGATATAAAGTACCATTCCAAAACAGTATTATGAAAAGAATTTAAGCAAAGAGTTTGTAACTCTCTAAAGTATGTAATTTTCTCAAACATAAATGACTTTGGAATTTAACTAATAGATTCTTTCAATTTTAGGAACATAATTTATATTTCCTCTTCCATGCCTTTTCACACAATGCTCCATTGTGATTTTGTAAGTTTTGTAAGTTTATATGTTGGGGTTAATTGAATCCAGAGTGGAAAGGGTTGAGGAAGGAATTAGGCTAACAAAATGTCAATTTTACATTTCATTTGGATAGTTCATTAGTTTATAGAAAGAAAAAAATATTAAAAATTAGTGGAAATAAAAATAACACGAAGGCTGTGGTGCTGTCCTGGGTATAATCCACAACATGCACTAAAAGTCTTATGTATGATTAATTCCTGGTACCAGCTCACTGCACATCCTCTAGCTTTGTAATATTTCACCAGTTTTGATCACTTTACTTTTTTGACTAAGGGTTCAGGTTTTGAATGTTTTAATAGATAGTTGACCTAAGATAATAAAACTTGATTTCCAAAATATTCTTTCAGCTCAAAACACCTGTTATAAAATTCATGTTTTTTTTTTTAATTATCTTAAGCTAGAACTTAAAGGGCAGGAAGAAATATTACTTAGTTGACTAACATGTTATGAGAGCACATGTATTAATATGTGAGTATACAAAATATTTTAATAAAATATACATAACCATTATATTGTATGCATTCATGTGTATGATATGAATTTGCTCACATTGGTGTCTCTGAAAATTCACATACAGAAGTCCTAAGGTTTTCATAATGATTAAGTATAAAGTAAATGATCCAGACCAAATCAATATTTGATTTATTTTGTAGGAAATGAATGAATCCTCTCATATCCCATTATTACCATTGAGATTAAAATTAAACTAGCATGAATGAGAAAGTGTTGTGTTTTTTATTTTGCTACTTGTGTGTAACTTCTCATGGGTTTCAGTCATAGCCTACTTTTACAAATTACTCAGCTATATATTTATTACTATTAATTTAGGCTTCTATTTTTATACAGCACAAAAATTAAAATATTTACATATAGATTAATGTGATTATATAATTTTAATCCAGATATTGATAAATACTGTTTCTGATATCAGATATATGCTTTCATTTTCAAAATTGTACATATTGTATGGAATTTTGTTATTTATAACCTTATCAACACAATTATATATATGCTTAAATTATATGTTGCATTAGTTAACAGTGGAGTAAAAACAGGCTTTTCTGAGCTTTGATTTTCTCTAATTTAAGTTGTG